>NC_143588.1:120811154-121118003 GCF_048544385.1 Mastigoproctus giganteus
AACGTCAACCAACACCTCAATAGCTATTCACTATATATACATGTATATATATATATAGTGAATAGCTATTGTGTATATATAGTGATTTTTTAAATTTAGTTTTCATTAAAAAATCAGCCATCATTTTATTTTCCTTACAAATTTCTTCCATCTTTAAAAGATTCATCACTACTATTACCTGTTTACCATTCATCACAAAACTATTATGCACTGTTCTTTACTCATAAATACACATTATAATGCCAACCAATGACTACATAGTAGCTTGCCATCTGTCGTGCCCACCACCAATCATTTTATTGTTTGCCATGCCTACCTGTCAATCAATATATCCTTCTTGATTTCGGCTCCAGACCAATAACACCTACCATCTGTTTACCGAGCGAACAGCGCTAGAGTCCGGTGTCGAGAAACTGATTTTCTGCGTAAGTTAACTGACATTTCTTGTCGTTCTTGTGTTGGCTTTCTTTACCTTAGCCTTGTGTTCTCCTATTGAATATATGTGTGCTGACCGGGCTAGCCAGGTGGGTAAAGTGCCTGCCTTGCAATCCAAAGGTAAAGTGTGTTTGGGGTCAAATGGCACCAGGGGTTCCCCCATCTCCACGTAGTTTACATTGTCATGTGATACAATACGCTGTGAAGGCCAGAGATTTTGTATATGAGTAGTGTTGTGTACCGTTGTTCTTCTGGCCATTTAGCCTCCAAGCCTCGGCTGAGGCCAGATGTTGCCCACACTTCGCCCCGGGAGGCAGACCAGGTACACCAATATTTTAAATAAATACTCTGGCAGATCCTGCCACCTAGTTTCCTGAGATTTCAGTGGCTAGGACCTAATAAAAAAAAATAAATAAATAAAAATTTAAAATAAAAATAACTAAGTATAAAAAAAAAAAAAAAAAAAATTGAGAGGTTATCACATGGTGGTTGTGCTAGAATTGTGAGGCCGAAAATTGTGGGCGAATCTAATTTGGCTGTATTTAAGTTTGGATGTGTGGGCTTGCGTGCAGGTAGAGTGGGAGGGAGACTGAAGGCTGGGGGGGGGCGACAGAAGAAAGGAGTCGATAGGGAGGGTGACTCCAAGATTTGGTGGGGCATGCCATGCCCCACCAGAAGGGAAAGTGTGTGTGGCAAGGAGGGAAGGATACATAGGGACCGTCACCTCCCCCACGGCCAGGGAAAGGGAAGAAAAGTGGGGCAGGCAAGTGCGCCGGGTCAGATCGCCAGTAAGGCTAGTTTGCAGAGAGGCTCTGCAGTTTCTTCAGTCGGTGGAATGCCATTTCTGGGACATTGCCCTGTCCCAGGTTTACAAAAGTCCAGTTTATTTTGTAGCCATTCATTGGTTAGGATCCCATCCGAGGTTATTTAGTCCAGTCAGTTTGGATGTTCATTTGTGATTTTATTTTGTTCCTTCTGCTATGAAGTTGGATCCCTGCGGGTTTGATTTGTTCTGGTGGTCCTTAGTGGTGTCAAATTGTTTTTCAGATTATGGGCAGCTTTGATGGGTACTTGCATTCTCTTCATTGCGGTGGTTGCGGCTGGGGGAAGGTCCGTCTTCTGCTGAAGAGGCTCTGAGTGAATTTTGTTAGCGCTTTGTAGCTGTCTTCTTCTAGGATGAGGTGTTCCTGGTTTTGCAGTGTGAATCGAATTTCAGTGATGAGCCGGCAGCGTAGATCTTCATACAGGTGACAGTGATACATGAGGTGTTCTTATGTTTCTGTTTGGCCGCAGTGGCAGAGAGGAGTGTCACTGAGTCGGAAGCCTCATAAACTTGTATCTGAATGCACCGTGTCCGGTGAGTAGGTATGTGACCAGGAGTCCTGGAGAGAGCCAGTGGGGATATTTTGGATATACTGTCTGAATTGTCGGCACGAATTTCCGGGTGATTTCACCTTTGATTGAATTTTCCCACCGGGTTTGCTAGGTCTGTTGGAGATGTAGTGCGAGTTGCTTCTTTTCCATTTTAGGGTCATTGGCTAAGTCAATCGTGTAGTTCAGGCAGGTGGACGTTTTTCCTTTGCTGGTGGTGTAGGATTCCCCGACGAACGATCTCCAGGTCCAGGTCGCGGGTTCAAATCCTGCCTCGGGCTTGGATCACAGTAAAATGTAAAAACTTTGGGAGGTGCATTATGGCCACAGAAACCGATGCGCCAACAACTAACAAAAAAAAAAAAAAAAAAAAAAATGAATATGTAATAAACTATCTCTGGTGAGCAACCTGTGAACAGCCATTGTAATCGACAGCTAGTGAAGCCTGTGTAAATATCTTGGTACTAGGTCGGTAATTGCATAATTTTTTTTTTTTTTTTTTTTTTTTATGATTGTAACAGTAATGGTCCAGGAGCAAAAAAAAAAAAAAAAAAAAAAAATTACCAATTATTCAGTTTGATAGGTTACTAATGATCAGAAGTTAATACAAAAGTTGTATTTATCAGGAAAATTTGTTTCAAGGCCAGTCTTTATTAAATGTTTTATTTATTTTTTCTAATATAAATCAAGAATCTCCAATTTTTAATTAGGTCTGAAAATTAAATACTGGAATTGCTGAATTCACAGTTTAGCCAACCAAGGGAGCAGTAAAAGATAAACTAATTTTGGAACAATATTAGTGTAGTCAGGAATTTACTGTACTTAATGACACTTCAAGTGGAGGATGCGAGTTTGATTTAATGGCACTATTCCTTCTTTTGGCTGCAACTCATACAAGTTTAGTTGGCTTGGTCACCATACTGTAGATTAGGGTTTCCCAAACTTTTTCAAGCATGGACCAGTGTTTGCAGATTTTTTTTTTTTTTTTTTTCTCGCAGCCCACCTATAGCTATAAATTAATGTATTTTCAATAATTATACTTGTAGGTTTAGGAAATAATGACAATACCATTAGGACATTTAACACACCAGTAATAATGCAATTATGTATTCATTAACATCAGTAAATATAAATAAAAGATAATTCATTTCTTTGTTATTATCAAAAATTTACATAAAATTGACATATTTTAGGTAAGGAAATTTTCTTATAGTTTTATGTAGGTATATTTCAAATAAGTTGCTTGCAGATCAGTATTTTCTTTTTGCAGACTGGCACCGGGCCGTGGACCACACTTTGGGAAACTCTGCTGTAGATCATATCAGTGTTAGTCCAAATCACAACTTTTATAGTCACAGATCTTAAATGTATTTATTCTATTTTTACATGTTGCCCTTTCTGAGCCGAAAGGGAACTATAAATTTGAAATAATGATCTTTCTCTTCCTTCATCTGCCTAAAGCACAACTTAAGGTGAAGGGTAGCATAGGTCTTTTTGTATTATATGTTTATTATCCTTTACTATTTATAAGATTTTTATTTCAAGGATTAGTAATATTCTGAGATAGTACTATACTGTATATTAGCTATAGTCATCTTGCTACAAATCAAATTTATATTTGCTTCTGAACAGGTATTTCAGCCAATTACTGGATGGTTTAGAGTATCTTCACAGCCAAGGAGTTATTCATAAAGATATTAAACCAGGAAATTTATTGTTGACAAATTGTGGAACATTAAAACTTTCAGATCTAGGAGTGGCTGAGGTAGGCTCTTGTTAATTTTTCATTAAACTGAATATATTTCACATTTTATAGTGGCTCCTCAGATTGAAAAAAGTGGTGGCCTACTTCATTTTTATAATTATAATTTTTGATAGGAAATTTTTATTTAAATTTTTTAATTTTTCAACATCTGTCTATAATTTTTTAAATTTACCATGAAGTGACATCTTCCCCAGTGTCTCAATAATAAAGTCTTATTTGTGCGCATTGCTTAATGGAACGCACTGGTTAGTGTTACCATTAGTAGTAACAAATGATGCAAGGAAGCAAGACAAGATGGTTGCATGACAGATGCTGTCATGCAACCATCATTTTAGGATTAGCACTCTTAGCAGTAATTGTGATGATAGTGAAAGATGAAGAGTGGATTAGGGAAATAGGCACAAGCATTCAGTAAATTTCTTATGCTCATTTGTATAATGGAAGAAATGTAAACACTTCTGAAAATATAAATTGAATTTAAGTTGTGGGTTGTTTTGAAGATACAAGATCCATACAGGATTACATATTATGAAACTGACAGGGGAAGCTGCTAGTGCAGATTCAGTAATATTCATCCACAGGTGTCCCCCAACTTGTTTTCTAAAATTATTGAAGTGGGGTGAAGATTTATTGATAACGAAGTGGTTGTGGTCAATGTGGGCAGGATTATCTGGAAGAAGATGCCCTCATTTATATACATTTCACTTGAGGAGAAAAAATTGTTTGGTTTCAAAACTGCAAATCAAATTGAAGCTGCTTTTAATGTGTCAAAGTGAGAATCCCTACTCTTTTAAGAATGTTCCAAATTCATCACTGCTAATGATTTGGAAACTGAATAAGAAAATTATGGATTACAGCAAGTCCAGAATCGAGAAAAATATTGGTTGGAAAAAGATATTACATTTAAGGCATTGTTGTGGATCCTCACCCCTCCCCAAATTAGTGTTCCCCCCCCCAACACACGTGCCTGCTCCAATGTATGGATCAAGGAGTCATTGATCAAGTAGGCTGTTGCTGCTACCGACAATAAGGAAGTAACAAGTCTTCTGTGGTTTTGGAAGGGGTGTAACATCCTTATGGTAGTGAGAAACATTACTGTAAGCTGGAAAGATATCAAGCAGTTGACTATTATGGGTTGAAGAAGATTTATCCATAACTACAAAGATTTCCAAGAAATGCAAGAAAATTTCAGTGTAATATTTTAAATATATCAAAATTACTTATTCTGGAAGTGAATACTTCTTTGTGGGAGTGCATTATTTGGTCACAGAAGGTTTCTATGACCAAATAATGCACTCCCACAGTGGATAGTGGAGTCTCATTGGGGAGCCGTCTTGACTGATGATTTAATTAATTTACAAACAAATATGTTTTGCATCTGTGCCTCTTGATTAAGGCACAAAGGAAACAAAGAGATGATAGTGATGATGAAACCTCCTGGATCCTTCAAAGAGCCTGAATCCCTAAAATTTAAGAGCAGTTATGATGAAATTGGAAGCAGTAGGAATCAAAGGAGTTCACTCTCAATGTTGAAAAAAGTATTAATGTTAGAAACCTTTTGTGATGTCACCTTTTGCTATAATATTCTTTGACTTTGATTAAGAGTAGAAGGCAATATTCATTCAGCTTTCTTTGAATGAATTTTTTAAACAAGTACAGTAACTGTATTTATTTATTCATGTTTCATTTGAAAAATTAAAATTATTCACAAATCTTCAGGAATATGTAAAGAATGAGGTACACGAGTTAATTAACTGAACTTAGGTGTATGTACGTTATGTGCTTACACCAAAGTTCAGTAAAAAAAAAAAAAAAAAAAAAAGCACAGAGCAATGAAGTAATTATTGGTAATTATTTATTATTAAAGTAATTATTGCAGGCGTTCTCAGATATACCAAGCTGTGCTTGCTACCTGGGAGTCTAAAACGCTGATGGAACTGATATTTGGGTGATATTCAAATCAAGCGGACCTAATTTCAGCAAAGTCGGATTGGTCTGTGACACCCAAATCATCTGCTTTCACCGTCACAGTTGTGGGACTGTTGGTAACTCTGGGTATAACCCCAATGTGCAAGTCCTGAAACATGTCACCTAGCACATGGTAGACCACCTAGATGTGAACCAACGTTATCAGGGGTCGAGGTGTGGTGCTCACACAACATAGAGGAATGCCACCCCTCTGTGTTGTCAGGCAGTGCTAGTTGGTAGCTGACTCTCATCAACTCGTGCAATGCCGCCACTGCTTATTGGAGGCTCAAAGTGGTGGAACCCATGTTTAGTCTTCAGAGCAAAGCTCCGGCAAACCCTCATCCATCATGCAGTATGATTGATGTCTTTTGAGTTTATGATGGACATCATGACAAGATCCAATCTTCCTTACATTTTGAGGCTGCGGCTCTAAAATGATGTTCACAGGCTGGTCACTAAATAGTCCAAGGGACCAAACCAGTTGGTAACTCTAGGAGGCTTTCAGATCACTGCCTCTACTCTGCTATAGTGACTGGAGGGAGTCCAGATAGTGAGGAATTTATTGTAGCTTAAACACAGAGCGTACAGATAAAGCAGAAATATATGAGCTTTCGGCTATATGGTAGCCTTCGTCAGAATTAAAATACATGAATGGCAGTTGGAATGAAGATGTGCACTGCCAGGTGCGTGAGACGCGAGGTTTAATTGTTTGTTGGCGTCTGTGGCTGTGACGCATGATGACGTGGCCAGCGCTTGTCCAATGACAGAACTACTGACTCTGTGATCGGGTTGAGTTGGTAACCACTGTTCCTGTTTAAGGATTTATCCGAAGATTTTATATTTAATGATTCCAACCAGGTACGCTTTAGGTAATGGTGGGATCTGTCTACCACCACGACATCGCGGTGTGGGTCGATGTCGTGGTGGGTTGTCCAGACATGTTCGGCGATAGCTGAGTGTTCTATATCCCCTAAACGGATCGCTCTTTTGTGCTCCGAGAGACGTTTCTCGAGTCGACGTCCAGTCTCTCCGAAGTAGCAGCTAGTGCAGTCACGGCAAGAGATGCGGTAGACTAAACCGCTCTGCAGAAGGGTGGGGACAGGTGTTTTCACGTTGGAAATGAAAGAACGCAGTTTCCTGCCTGGGAGCTGGATGCACTTTATTCCGTGCGTTCTCAGGATTCTGCCGATCTGTTGTGACAGGTTGGGGTAGTATGGGATGAATGCCCTTGTGGATGGCTCGTCACTGTTGGTGTTGTAGCTGGTCGTCACGATGTCACGTGTCTGTAGATCACACCTGTCGAGGACGTCAATGGGGTAGCCACACCTCGTAAGGTCTACTTTGACCCTAGTGACCTCTTTGCGTCTTTCATCAGCGGAGCTGGAGTGTGTCCAGGCGCGAGTAAGCAAGGTTCGGGCCGTGGAGAGGAGGTGGCCTCGCGCGTGTGCTGACCGGAAGTTGGTAAACTGGCCAGCACACATGGGCTTACGATAAACTGTAGTCCTCAGGTATGTGCCTTCACGTCGGACAAGTGTGTCTAAGTATGGTAAAGAGGCTGTGGCTGTGACGCATGATGACGTGGCCAGCGCTTGTCCAATGACAGAACTACTGACTCTGTGATCGGGTTGAGTTGGTAACCACTGTTCCTGTTTAAGGATTTATCCGAAGATTTTATATTTAATGATTCCAACTAGCCGACCCTACTAGCCGACCTTAAGACTCTGATTCCCGATCCCGTTTACACCGATGTGGTCAACACTTTATGTCACCAGGCCATCAGAGAATCAGATCTTTATTGTACCCGACAGAAACGTAAGTTTTGTAATTTGATTAATGAATCCCGTCAATTGCGCAGCCAATGTAATACCCCTCTCACTAATTCCACGGACTTCGTATTGAACCTAAGCAGCAAACAGTTATCTGCGGACCAAGTAAACTTATTGACTCTTGGCATGACGTTTGCCGTTCTTCCTAAGCACCCGCCGATCACCGACATCGCCTTAGGTGTGGAAGCCAGCTTATCACGCCTCCCAGAAGATGTAGCCAACACAATCCGCTTGAAGACTGCAGCAGTTCTACACCGTGCTCGCCCCGTCTCTTCTAACCTCAACCGTACACAGTTCTCTGCCCTCAAGGCATTGAAACAGGATTCGTCCATCGTCATTCTACCGGCAGACAAAGGCCGCCGTACGGTTGTAATGGATCACACTGATTACATGGCGAAAGCGCTACTACTTTTACGGGATACTACTGTATACAAACCCCTGACCATCAACCCCAACAGAGTTTTAGAACGATGGGAATCAGAGGTGAATATCCTCGTCAACAGTTGGCTGAAACAAGGGAAGATCACACAGTCAACCCGTAATCACCTCCGTGCTTCCGGATGTCAGATCCCACGGTTTTACGGCCTACCGAAAGTGCACAAAGAAGACACACCACTGAGACCAATTGTATCCTGCTGTGGATCACCGACTTACGAGCTGTCTAAATTTGTCTCGAGACTTCTTTCTCCTCTGGTTGGCAAGACCACCCACACCGTTTCCAACAGTGTTGAATTCATAAAGAGGATTCGCACTGTATCCATCTCGCAGAATCAAGTTATGGCATCGTTCGACGTCATATCGCTCTTTACCTCCATCCCTGTGGAACTTGCCATTTCTTGTGCAAAACAACTCTTGGACAATGATAGAACCCTCAACGAAAGAACTGGTCTCACACCCGATGACATTTCCACCGCCCTCAGACTGTGCTTAACAGGGGGTGCGATCATATTTAATGACTCAGTCTACCAGCAGATACATGGCACGGCCATGGGTTCCCCGGTCAGCTCAGTCACAGCAAACATCGTGATGGAGGAGTTAGAGGGACGTGCGTTTGCACACGCACCTGATCACATCGCCTTTTGGTGTCGCTATGTTGACGATGTGTTCGTGGTCATCCCTAGAGACTCAGGTCAGCGACTTCTATCATACCTCAACTCACTATCGCCCTTCATAAAATTCACGATTGAGCTGGAGTCGAACAACTCTTTACCATACTTAGACACACTTGTCCGACGTGAAGGCACATACCTGAGGACTACAGTTTATCGTAAGCCCATGTGTGCTGGCCAGTTTACCAACTTCCGGTCAGCACACGCGCGAGGCCACCTCCTCTCCACGGCCCGAACCTTGCTTACTCGCGCCTGGACACACTCCAGCTCCGCTGATGAAAGACGCAAAGAGGTCACTAGGGTCAAAGTAGACCTTACGAGGTGTGGCTACCCCATTGACGTCCTCGACAGGTGTGATCTACAGACACGTGACATCGTGACGACCAGCTACAACACCAACAGTGACGAGCCATCCACAAGGGCATTCATCCCATACTACCCCAACCTGTCACAACAGATCGGCAGAATCCTGAGAACGCACGGAATAAAGTGCATCCAGCTCCCAGGCAGGAAACTGCGTTCTTTCATTTCCAACGTGAAAACACCTGTCCCCACCCTTCTGCAGAGCGGTTTAGTCTACCGCATCTCTTGCCGTGACTGCACTAGCTGCTACTTCGGAGAGACTGGACGTCGACTCGAGAAACGTCTCTCGGAGCACAAAAGAGCGATCCGTTTAGCGGATATAGAACACTCAGCTATCGCCGAACATGTCTGGACAACCCACCACGACATCGACCCACACCGCGATGTCGTGGTGGTAGACAGATCCCACCATTACCTAAAGCGTACCTGGTTGGAATCATTAAATATAAAATCTTCGGATAAATCCTTAAACAGGAACAGTGGTTACCAACTCAACCCGATCACAGAGTCAGTAGTTCTGTCATTGGACAAGCGCTGGCCACGTCATCATGCGTCACAGCCACAGACGCCAACAAACAATTAAACCTCGCGTCTCACGCACCTGGCAGTGCACATCTTCATTCCAACTGCCATTCATGTATTTTAATTCTGACGAAGGCTACCATATAGCCGAAAGCTCATATATTTCTGCTTTATCTGTACGCTCTGTGTTTAAGCTACAATAAATTCCTCAATGAATCCAGAGCGCGTAGGCCTGTTTCGTTAAGTCCAGATAGTGTGTATACAGGGAACATCGTTGAGGCCACGTTATGCCAAGGAGCTGAATATATTCTTACCATATGTACCATATACAAAAATTTCATTATTTCATACAGCATGTACTCCCCATCTGTTCTTACTGAATACGTCATGAATTGTCAAATTAATAGAGCAAACTTATCTGCAAAAAGATCGAAGCCTCCCAAACACTTCCTCATTTAATTCACAATATATGTGGTCCCAGTTCTAATCTCAATGATTTCCATTTATAGTCTCTGCCAAACCCCATGTACTTTTTCTCACAGAATCCCAGTTACCAGTTAATTCAACCACTGCTCATCTCAGTTGTCCAAATTATTTGCTGTATGATTCCTTTTACTTCAACAGTAGTACTTGTGCATATGTTCGTTCAGATGTTCCCTGTCAGAGACTTGGTAATTTGGAATCTCTTTTTGATCTTCTCTGACTTAAAATCTCTTTACCACATTCTGTCCAATTCATCTGTTGCCTCTATCATTCTCCCAACTCCACTAATCACTTGGAACTCTTTGGCTTCCTCTCCTTGAAATTTGACTTCCTCTAGTCCAACTTTCACTAGTTAATGTTCACAACTCCAGCTTCCATTTTCTAGTCACAGTGACCAGCTGATTGAGATACTGAGGCTTTTGCAATTACTAACGACCTCGAACATATTGTTCTTTCCCTAACAGAATACTAGACAATCCTAAGCACACAGCCAAAACCCTTGATCTTTTTCTCATAAACAACACTTCTAAGTACACTGTCGACGTGAGTCAACAGTTTACTTAGAAGTGTTGTTTATGAGAAAAAGATCAAGCTTCCATAGCCAGGTGGGCAGGAGCAGCAGTGCGTAGCACACGCTTCTTGATTAGATCGGGGTTCGAGCCCGTGACCGCCAAATACGGAGGGTGCGGAAAGGTCGGAATGACCACCGCATATTCTCGGAGCAATATGGCCTTAGTTGCTAATGCTCCTAAAAACCAAAATAACAAACAGATCACAGCTTGGTGATGGTCTCTTCTTCAGTGGGACCTTTCTCTTTTGGCAATTCTCAACCTTGTGTTGTTTGTACTATGATTTTTAGCGTTTCTCACCAACCATTGAAGTAAAAACGAAAACCAAAATCTTAAAAAGCTTTATATTTAAATTTACAATAAATTTACAGTAGATCAAACAAAATAAATGTGATTATTCAAATAAAATGTTACTGATAATAAAATACTGAATTAAGATAGTATAAAACAAATGTAGTTTACAGTGAATGTACAAATAAAATGATAATAAAATACTGAATTAAAATGCAATAAAATATACCAGATTAAAAGCGCTAAAATAACTGAAGCTTTCAAAGGTTTCTGCCTTCTTTCTCAACAGTGCACTTCTATTCTGCGGTGCCTCATTATATACCAGCAGGTTCATGGTGCACCTCACTTAAACGTGTACTGTTCCCGTACATGTTGGAAGCGGCTTGGGAGCGTTCCAGGCGAAAACGTTCATCCCCTCCAAGGATTACCGTCTCAAAGAGGGGATGAATGTGTGTACCCCTGTCTCTATTTATATTATTTCCAATAGAACTAATTCGTAGGCTCTCGAGCCACTTGTGGTCCCAAAATCTATGCGCCCGATCAGTGATGACTGCTTTGTCCGGGGGAGATATGATTGTGTTGTTTGTCATTACAAGAATGCAAAATGGGATGATCTGCAATATTTAGTCTTTTCCTTGGTTGGATTACTGTTTCAAATCTTATGTCAACATCTGCTCAGATTGTGACAGTGAAATTATTCTTGTAGGGATGGAATCCTTTATTCCACATTCCACTTTAAAATCTTGTTCTTTATCTAAACCTTGGTTTTTCCAATAAAAGAGCTAAGGCTAAAATTGGTTTTTCCAATAAAAGAGCTAAACCTTGGTTTTTCCAATAAAAGAGCCATATCTCCAGGTTCATTTTCTGCTTATACCAAAGCTCGCAACAATTGTAAAGCAGTTATTAATTAGTCCAAACTAGATTTCAAACAAGCTAAGATTAGAAAACTTGCTTCTTGTCCAAATGGCAGCTGAGCATTCTGGTCTCTAGCCAATGCTATCAGCCGCAAGTTTTGACCATCTCTATTCCCACATCTATGAAAACCAGATGGTCCTGTTGCCACTTCAGTCAAAGATAAAGTTGACCCCCAGCATCCTATTTTTTTTTTTTCCACTCATGTATTGATGATCTTGGCAAATCACCTTTCACCATTCCCAGTACACTCCATTGAATGTCTCCTGCCGTCTTCCGTCAAAAGGATGTCAGAAGGATTTCACGAATTTTGATGCTAAGAAAGCTCCAGGTCATGATGTTGTTTTTCCACTTGCCCTCAAAACCTGTGCTCCTGAACTTACTCCTGTTCTCTGTCGCCTTTTTTCATTTCTTATTCCAGAGGTGTTTTGCCTTCTTCTTGGAAATTAGCTCATATCCAGCCAGTTCTTAAAAAGGGTGACAGATCTCTTCTGTCCCCCTGGCAATTACTTCTAGTCTTTCTTAAGTAATGGAGAAATCAATTAACTACCATTTCTTAAAACTATCTAGAAAACTTCCATCTTATCAATGATCGCCAGTATGGATTCTGTCAGTGTTGATCCACTGGTGATATTCTGGCTTATGTACTGGCTTATTCAATGGAATTTGGCCACTGATGGACAAATTCAATGGAAAAGTTTGGTAAAACTTGAGCAGTTGCTCTTGACATTTCAAAGGCTTTTGATCATGTTTGGCATAAAGCTCTTCTAAATAAGCTTTCATCTTATGGTTTGCCAACCTGTTTTTGTAATTGGGTATCCAGTTTTCTTCCTGACCACTCACTGTGGGTGATGATAGATGGCTCTCTGTCTTCTAACTTCTCCACTGATGTTGATGATCCCCAAGGTTCAGTGCTTTCTCTCACTCTTTTCCTCTTGTATATTAATGACCTTCTTCCATTGACCGGAAATTTTATCCGTTATTTTGCTGGTGATAGCACATTGCATTCCACTTTCTAGTTTAAGAAATCTTGTCCTGCACAAACAGCTTCAATTTCTCGAATATCTACTATCACTTGAGAATCAGGAAAACATAAATAGCAAAATTCACCTTACAATATCAAAATATTGTAATAAATTATTGAAACCATTTAATTTACACCAGTTGCCACTTAAATTTTGGAAAAAATGTCTGATGCCCTAGGAATGACGTATTATAATTTAATTCTGTGATGGCTTTTAGAAAGAATACTTCATGAGAATAAATTGAAAGAGCAAGCTGGCTTTAGCATTAGCATTAGTAGAAGCATATGATGCAAGAAAGCAAGCTTATGCATCATCAGCCAAAAAAAAAAAAAAAAAAAACACCCTTTTTTCGTTCGAAATACCTGTCCTGCTGAGCCTTAAATTTATTTAAGCTATCAACTTCCACAACAAGGGATGGAAGTCTGTTCCACCAACAAACTACCCGCTGGCTAAAGGCAAATTTCCACACATCTATCCTACATCTGTCTTTCCTTAATTTGAATTTATGCCCTCAGGTGATTATTCTGAGCAAGAGACAGTATCCCATCAGCATTGAGCATGCTCAAACCATTCAAGGCTTTGTACACCTCTATCAGATCACCTCGCCAGTGCCTAGTTTCCAGACACTGTAATTTGCAAAACTTAAGCCTTTCTTCATAAGAGCAACCCTTCGTTCCGTTCACTAACCTTGTTGCCCTTCTCTGTACTCGTTCCAGCAGCTCTACATCCTTCTTGAAATGAGGCCTCCAGACCTGTATACAGTACTCAAGGTGCGGCCTGACCATTGCTTTATAAAACAATTTTAAGACAGGATTCTCAACTATGGATCACCTTCACGTAATATCAGCTAATCAGCTAATGGAGAAAGCAAATGAATATAAAACACCATTATGCCTGGGATTTGTGGATTACGAAAAGGCATTTGACTCCATACAGCATAAGATAATGTTTCGGACACTGGAAAGATAAGGCATAGGTACCCAATATATTATGATTTTGAAGAAAATATATGAGAATGCTACCTCCTTTATTAGACTAGACAAAGACAACAAAGACAGTAGCAAATTTAAAATTGAGAAAGCAGTTCAACAAGGAGACAATATCTCCGAAGTTGTTTACTGCTTCCCTTGAGGAAGCTTTCAGAAGATTAGACTGGTCGCAGAAAGGAGTCAATGTGAATGGAGAGTACCTAAGCCATTTACGTTTTGCAGATGACATTGTGGCCATAAGCCACGATCCCAAAGAATTAGAGGAAAATTTTAATCAGTTATGCAGAGTTAGTAAGGATTTTGGACTAAAGATGAATATGGCTAAAACAAAAGTAATGATGAACAAGTATGCAATAGAAAGGGATAAAATGATTAAAGGAGCAGTAATTGAAAAGGTGGAGTCATATACTTATCTGGGAGAAGTCATCAGCTGTAATAATGATAAATGGCTGGAAGTCAAGAGAAGAATAAATTTTGGATGGATAGCATTCAGGAAATATAGTCACATACTGAGGAGCAATATCCCAATTTGTCTTAAATGTAAAATAATTAACCAATGTATACCCCCCACCATGACTTATGGAAGTGAAACTTGGGCACTCACCAAAAGAATTGAAGAGAAGCTGAGAACTACACAGCAAAGAATGGAACGAATTATATTGGGAATCAGACTGTTAGATAAGAAGAGAAACACATGGATTAGCTAGCAATTCAAGTAAAGGACATTACTTTTCTTAACTTTATCAAAACTAAAGAACTAAAATGATCTTGGGCAGGACACATAGCTCGAAGACATGATGACAGATGGACTAAGAGAATAACAGAATGGTACCCAAGAGGAGCTAGAAGAAAACTTGGAAGACAATGACTGAGATGAACAGATGAAATTCATGAGTTTGTGCGTAGTAAATGGATGGATGGCCATTGCACAAAATAGAAAGATCTAGAAAGTTGCTGGAGAATTAAGTTTATGCGGTGGATTGAAATTGGCTGATGATGATAGTGGGTTTTGGTGTAAAGAGAAAAAAAAGAAGCAAACTTAATATAAAATTTCAATGTTATAAAGTGTACATTAAGATCTCTTTTTGTTACGGTGTCATAACACACAATAAAGATCGTATGTTATATCAATGGAATGGGAATACTAGGACCAAAGTAGTCGATGTAATCCCCGACTATCTTGACACTTCATCAAGATGAAGACAGAGAGGAGAGAAAAAACAAATACGTGAACCTGCGATAAAAACATTTGAATTTAAATGTGTGGGTTTTCAAGACTGTGTCAATGTGTGTCTAATTGTATACTTTAAAATTGTGGTAAATACATTACATAACGCAGTACAGAAACAGGGACAGAACATTTGACTCTGTGTGAGCAGCTGGGCAGTGATCCACTGGTTGATTATTGGATGGTGTTGATAATTTGAATTGATGACTGAAATTGTCTCTGAGAACAAAATCAGATGATAATTTTTAACTAAAGTCATGCCATTTCCTGAGTTTATTAAAAAATTATTACAACCATTTTACTTTCTATATATAGCTTGTCTTTCCTATTAAAAGCTAAGGTGGATCTTCTTGCCCTGCAGTCACATTATTATTATTTGTGTATTCATTTTAAATTTATGGTGATTAAAGCTAAAAATCTACTCAGTTGAAAGTTCCTCTCTCTCTCTCTCTCTCTCTCTCTCTCTCTCTGGCAGTTTTCAAGTGGCATTTTGTGGTTCTGCTCTACTATATTTTGTTGTTATTATTATTCTTTTCCACTTGCAGAACTTTCATTTATAAACTGCTAATTTACATAAATTTTAATGTTTTTATTTTTAGGCATTAGATAGGTTTACTAATGATGATACATGCCACACTAGTCAAGGAACTGCAGCAATTCAGCCACCAGAAGTTGCTATGGGTGATGAAAATTTTTCTGGTTTTAAGCTAGATGTATGGTCTTCAGGAGTAACATTGTAAGTATAAGGATTTGACCATCATTAAGTTTTCTTGGATACTGAAAGTAGTGTTATTAGTCCAAGAATACAAAAAAGTTTGGTTAACATTTTCACTACTGAATGTACTATGTATCATGCTTAGGATGCTGATGGTAATGCTATATTGTGGGCTTGAGGAAGTGTCATAGAATTAGTCACAGTGCTTAAATGGAAAGAAAAATTTCCCCGAAAATATAGAAGTATTTTTATTTCAATCTGTGAGTAAATGTATCAGTGACATTAGCAAGCTTTCAGTGATTGTCCTCTGTATCATCCCTTTCCAGTTTGATGTTGAAGAGTAACAAGAAATTTATGGCTCTTTTAATCCCCACAGAAAATAAGTGTTTAGTTTGGATCTGTGAGTGCATTAATGACTTTAGTGATGCTGTAGAGGAGACTGAGGGCCTCTAAGATTTTTCTCAGCACTTTCTGGTTCAGTTCAACCCTAATGATAGCAATAAAATTGAGTTTTTAATGAATTGAGGCCACTATTTTTGGCAGACTAGAAATTCTTTCTATTGCTAATACAAGAGAATCTCTTGTTGTCCCGTATACCAATTTATATTTCACAAAAGTACTGGTCCACGATGGATTGGAAATAAAAGAAATTGGTCCTTCACCACAGATGTTTTAGAAGCACTTTATGCCACATACTGTGTAAACCTTCAATTTCTTCTTTATCAAGTTTCATTTTTTGCAAACATCTTAGTTTTTGATGTCAAAAGTTTGCAGCATCCATTTTCTTGTAAACAAAGAATGTTAACAGAAAGTGACAGAAAAAAAAAATTCTCAACTATAGCAGAATTGATACTGTTACATTGATCAGTGCTGGTAGCACCAGCAGCAAAAGTGTTAAAAATTAAGTTATAAAAAGTTACAATAAAATCTTGCTAATTTGGATTGCTTTATTTTTTATGTACAGTCAGTCCTCGTATAACACGTGTTTACATTACATGAATTCGATCATACACGATTTATAAATAGGGGAACGATATCGTACATAACACAAACCGAATTCGCTTATGCACGATTCACCTTTGTGTTTACAAGAAATGGCAGTCAAACGCGGAATCACCCCAACTGAATGCAACACGATAGGAATGAAGAGAAGATTCTGAAAATGTATTTGTTTTTTTATATCAGTGAAGGGGAAACACATTTCACCATAATAATGTAAAAACCCACACAATTCCAGCTATCTGTATTATCGCAAATGCAATTAGATCGAGTTTACTACCTGTTTATAACAGATTCCACTAGCAAGAACACAACTGGAAATTGTTTTATGGTAGTAACCCCCAGAAATGTGCTTTAGTAAAATGTGAGCTAGTGAAGTGTTAATAGTGTTTCTGCCTTTACAGTGTTGTTTATTCAGCTGCTACACACGTGCAGCTTTGTTTGTGTGTCAAGCATGCCTCCTCATTTTGTAATTGTGCTTTATTCCCTAAAAATGAGTAAAATACTTAAAAGGTGTGAAAAGGAAGAGTTCTGGTGAAGACACTACGGATTCAAAGAGAAAAAGAAAAGCAATATCGATAGACAGAGGTAGAGGTGCACTGGGTCAAAAATTCTTACTGGGAAAAATTTGTAGCGGCCTCATACTAGCGTTTATGGCCAAAATCACACCGGCCTCCATCGTCTTCTGGCCTTCGGCCCATGGGGGTTTCCCCGGTAAGGCTTATGACCAGTCCGCCTCTGTCGATAGAGAAAAAATATGATATTGTGAAACACTTTGAGCAAAATGAAAGACCATGTGATATTGCACGTGCTACAGGCCTAAATGAGGCAACGCCAGAATTAGAAATAATGCAGAGAAAATAAAATCAACTTTCATAGCAGGCACAACTCAAAGTGTAACAAAATCCATTAGATTAAGACACAAAGAATTGGAAGAGATGGAATGGCTGTCATCTGTTTGGATAGAAGATCAAACAAAGAACAAGTTTGCTTACGATAGAAGCAAAAGCATTAGAAATATTTTATTACGTAATAGTCATAATAAAATACGTATTTATTGTGTTTGGTAATGTTTTGGTTACAAATGTGTGTTCAATCTTGGATGGTCAGCACCTAACCCTATTTTTCCCATAGGGCCTGTTATTTGTATTGCACGAGGATTTCTAGGAACACAACTATCGTGCTATACGAGGACTGACTGTATATATTTTATTTATGCAGAACAGCATTTGCCTAAACAAAAATTTAATGATACAATTCCAAAATTCTTTCAGAATTAGTTCTCAATTCACTCTGTAAAAGAAAGTAAAATCATTGAAAGGGAAAAATTTAATGCAAATGAAAATGTTAAAACATTTTGTTAGATAATGATCCTGCACATTCTTCCCATCTGATGGTAATATCAACACATTCACTGTTTCTGGTGCATGTAAGTATTCAAAAAGCATCCAAGTGTTTTTTTGAATACTTGTGCTGTAACATATAGGCAGACATTCTTTAGTAGTCAGTATATGAATGATATGAAAGTGAAGGCACGTGAAATTAACTGCTCAATTCTGTTGGCACACTGATTGAACTCTGGGCTATTAGTAGCAGTGCAGTACTTAATTTTTATTTATAGTTTGGTACAAATTTTTATTTGTTGAGGTTATTTTATGTACATGTGATAAACTTTCGAAAAAATTGAGATTTGTTCTGATTTACAGCTTGATAAGCTGCTTTTAGCTGTGAATTCCAGACTTTTACTCTTCAACTATTAGTTGAGGATTTTGGAATTTTCTCGTTTCTTAACATTCCAAAAATTATGGCACATTGAATGCACTCTCTTAAATCTAGGTGGAGGCAAATGGGTTAAGTGCCTTTCCTTGCTTCTCAGTACCATAGCCTTCATACGATATATGGATCAGGGAGCCATAGTCAACTGTAAACATTTTATATTTAAGGAAATGATATCAGTGTTTCACTTATTTTTGATAATTCTGATGAAAGGGGAAAAGGCAGTGGTTAATTTTAAAAAATAATAACCTAAAAAGTGTTATTTACAATTACTGTGCGAGTTGGAATGACGTAAAGCAAAGTACAGTGAGCCGACCGGACTAGCCAGGTGGGTAAAGTGCCTGCCTGGCAACCCGAAGGTCGTGGGTTTGAATCCCGCTTCGGGCTTGGATCAGAGTAAAAATGCAAAAAATCTTTGGGAGGTGCATCATGGCCACAGAAGCTGATGTGCCAACAACTAACAAAAAAAAAAAAAAAACAGGTACAGGCAAGTGCATGGAAAAACTATTAATATCTAAAATGTCTAGATGGGTTAAATGAAAAAGTGTAAAAATTTGTTGCACAACAGTGGCTAAAAGGATATTCATTTGGGTGAAGTAAGAACATAGCCAGAATAAAATGAAATGGCATCAGCATATCAAGGGAAAAAATCTGTAGAAGAGGCAAGTTAAGAAAAAGAATAAATTGCTAAATACGATTGTCCATGCCAATTACATGGACAAACGTTGCCGTAATACTCTTATTAAATTTGCTAATTCTAACAAATTCGAAAAATATTTTTACACTCTGAAAGAAAGGAAGAATTATGTTGTGAAAAAGCAGTATGTATCTAATTTAAAAAAAAAAACAACAAAAAAAAATGCAGCAGTACTTGGTGGTATTTATTAAAGAAATTAGAAATATTATTGATGTTCCATTTATTTTAACTCATTGTTTTCCATTTTGTTTTTTAAGTATAAACATTTTCATAATTTTTTTTTTTTTTTTCCCAACATGTTTGTATTCTAATATCATCTACATTAATATATGCTGCTGCTGGCTAAAATTGCTCATTATTATAAACTGTAATTTGAAAATATTTACCTATAATTATATTCTATAATTCTCACCTCCCTTCCCCAAATTAGTAAGGTTCTACTGTATCGCTGCTAGAAAAAGTAGCATTACATAATGGCAGAAATAAGGTGAGTCCATTATTAAATGAGGTAAACCTTTTGTGACATTGTTTATTTTTAATTAATAACTAATCGTTTTCAGATCTGTGAACCCAGAAAGAGGATTTGGTCAGCAGACAGCACGGTCTGATGGGTATCAGCAAGATACCTGAAAGGTTACCCAATGTATATTAGTTTAGGCTAATGCTTAAAAAAAATATATTAGTAACTCCACGTGGTATAAGAGTGGTTTATGATATATATGAATAATTCGTAATAATAACTAATCTATTATGATTGTTACAAAAGATGCTACATGTAGTAAGAGTTGGATCCATCATGGTTCCAACTTAACTTGAAAAAAATAACAAATAAAAATATTAACTTTTACCAGTTGTAATAGTTGGATATAGCTTATTTTTTCCGAGATATACCTACAGGGTAGTATCACAGATTTAAAATTTTTCTCAATATATAGCAGTGTAAAAATCCTGCTAGTTTATTTTTTTAATATACAACTATAGTTGTGCATTAAAAAAAATTGTATTTAAGGACTTTATTCTGCAGGTTTTCGTTTCCAATGTACTGCATATCTCTAGCCGTGGTATCCTCTTTCAATATAGAAAGCAATAAAGATTAATAAATGAACTCAGTTTATTAAAAATATTAATATAATTAAGTTTTATTTTCATTACATGTTTTCAACTCCTAATTTGCATTGTTGTAGAGTCAAATGTCTGAAGGTATGCTGTATAAACTTACTTTCTTGCATCATATGCCTCTACTAATCATATGCAAAAAAAAAAAAAGGCTTATGGCAAAATTTTACCATTTTCGTACTCAACACATCATCATCATTCTCTTATCAGTGTTTCGTAATTTTGATCGACAAGGAAGGCATCCTTGAACAATTTATTGACGGGGAAGGCAGTGTTTTGGCTTGTATTTGACTCTACAACAATGCAAATTAGGAGTTGAAAACGTGTAATGAAAATAAAACTTAATTATATTAATATTTTTAATAAACTGAGTTCATTTATTAATCTTTATTGCTTTCTAAATTGAAAGAGGATATCCCGGCTGGAGATATGCACTGCATTGGAAATGAAAACCTGCAGAATAAACTGCTTAAATACAATTTTTTAATTTCAAAATACAAATATCAAAAAAATTAAATAAAAATTCCCCATTTCACCATCAATTCGCTCCAAACATTTGTCTAGTTCTGCCTTGAATTTATGTAAGCTGTCAACTTCCATAACAATAGATGCAAGCTTATTTCAGCAATCAACTACCTGCTGGCTAAAGGCAAATCTATTCTACAACTGTCTTTCCTCAACTTGAATTTATGCCACCTCAGGTGCTCAATCTGAACAAGAGGAAGAATCCCATCAGCATTGAGCTTGCTCAAACCATTCAAAGCCTTGTTCACCTCAACCAGATAACCTCGCAGGTGCCTAGTCTCCAAACGCTGCAGTTTGCAGAACTTGCCATTCTTGATAAGAGCAGCCCTTTGTTCCCCTCACCAGTCTCATTGTCCTTCTCTGTACTCGTTCCAGCAACTCCTTTCCTAAAACAAAGCCTGCAAACCTGTATGCAGTACTTAAGGTGGCCTGACCATTGCCTTATACAAAGGGAAAATAACCTCTGTATCCCTGCTCGCAAAATTCCTGTATATCATTGACAAAACACCCCTTGAGCTGCTTTGGCTGCCTGTCTGAACTGCTCAGAAAACTTCATATCTGACTGCACAATTATCCCCAGTTCTTTATTCTACACTACCCTGAGTGTATTACACACAGTTAGTACGTTACTCTGAGGTTACTGCTACCCATATGCAGTACTTTGCATTTGTCAATGTTAAACTTCAGTTGCCACCTCTCAGCCTACAATCTCAAATTTATAGATCCTGTTGCAAACTTGAACATTAAGCCTGATATACCTTCATCAGTATCATTGATAAATATAGAAAACAATGGACCCAACATGGATCCCTGGGGGACTCTACTAATAGTCCATGAAGAGCAGTGTCCATTGATTTCCATTCTGTCTTCTTTCACCCAAAACTATACCTTTATCCATAGCAGCCACTTGCCCTTAATGCCATACTGCTCCAATTTGTATGGTAGTCTTCCATGTGCAACGGTATCAAAAGCTTTCTTGAAATCCAAGTGTATGATATTAAAATAAAATATTTTAATATGTTATTTTAATAGTAGGAGACCGACAGAATTGCTTAACAAGTACAGGTCACTGTTGAAAAAAAGCTGTGAAATAGGGTTGAATTTGAAAGTGTCTGCAATTCTGCCCAGACACGATAGGAGGGAGTTATATGATGAGAGCCTTGTCGATCAATTCAGCCCTGGAAAGATTGTGCAAGGCTCAAGGGGTAGAATTTTTTTCAGCCTGGACTGTACTTGTTAACAGGAGAGATTGCTTCTACAGGGATGGGATACACTTAAATAGAAAGGGTGCAAGGATATTTGCTGATGCTATCGAGGCAGTGTTAGGTGGGTCGGAAAACTGCTAGCTCGGGGGGGAGACAAAGACGAATAGATTAACAGTAGCCACTGGCAGAGGTGAAAGAGATTCTTGCACTGCTTCTATTGGAATGAGCAGAAGCCTGAAAAACAAGATGCAGAATATTTCAGAGACTGCTGGGAGTCATTGCGGTACCAAGTAAACACATGGGTTGTGTTAGGGTAGCTAAGAATAGAAATAGGTGCATTGGTGTATACTTGCGTGTACACCAATGCTAGGAGTTTAGTAAATAAATTTGATGAATTTGAGGTATTGCTCAAAACATCAAAGGCAGATATTGTTGGGATATCAGAGACGTGGTGTTACACAGATATAAGGAATGCAGAACTGGAATTTGAGGAGTGTACAACGTCTACAGAAAGGATAGACAGGATAGGAAGGGAGGAGGGGTTATGCTGTTAGTTAAGAAATACATAAAATCCAAGGAAGTGAAGCCAGTCGACATTGTTGGACAGTGCAGTGTCGAGTCAGTTTGGTGTGACATAAGCATTGGGAGATCAAAATTGAGAGTAGGAGTGTGCTATAGGCCTAATGACTCTGATGACTATAATAAGAAACTGTACAGGGAAATAGAGTGGGCCAGTAAATCAGGGAGTCTTATAATGGGAGATTTTAATTTCCCAGATATTGACTGGAATTTGGGGCTGGTCACTCACACACTAGCAAGGCTTTTGTGGATTTATTGGATGATTGTTTTCTACATCAGCATGTTCGGGAGGCAACTAGAGGGAGGAATACTCTTGATTTGATTATCAGCAGTGATTCTTCATGCATTAAGAATCTGCAGATAAATGAACCACTAGGTGGCAGTGATCACAGTGTGCTGAAGTGGGATTTACTCAAAGAGGTAACTACCATTAGGGGTAAAGGGAAGGGTTATTGCTTCCGTAAAGGCGACTACGATGGACTGAGACAGTATTTAAATTCTATACAGTGGGACCAACTGATGTTACCAACAGCAAATGCAAAATGGGAAGCATTCAAAGAACTTATCTTGGAAGCTACTAGGCTTTACATACCAACTAAGATATATTGTTCAAGGTTTAGGCCTAAATGGATGTCAGATGAACTAATGAGGCATGTGGCAGAGAAGAAACATGCATGGGATACATACAAATTAACACATGACACAGAAGCCTATGATAGATACAAGTTGATCTGTAACCAAGTTACAAAGGAGGTTAGGCAGGCGAAGGCAGATTACGAGAAATCTTTAGCAAGGGATGCAAAGAAAAACAGCAAAGAGTTCTTTACTTATGTAAACTCTAGAAGGAAGGGAATGAATCAGATTGGTCCACTTGATATCGATGGGTCAACTGTTGATGATCCTGCTCAGGTAGCTAACAAACTAAATGAATATTTTGCATCAACATTCACACATGAGGAGTTATTTAGTGAGGGGAATGCCAGAGGTGTATTCAACTCTAGCAGTAAGCTAGAGAATCTTGTAATAACTGAGAGTAAAGTGGAGGAGAAATTGTTGAGGATAAACACAAGAAAGGCACCCGGGGTGGATGGGATCTATCCAGTTATATTAAAGGAGGCAGCAGAGGAAGTAAGCAAACCCTTAGCCATAATTATGAGAGCTTCCTTGGACTCAGGGGGATGTACCCACAGACTGGAGATGTGCAAATGTGACCCCAGTTCACAAAGGAAGATCAAAGGCTGATACAAGTAATTATAGACCTGTGAGTTTAACCTCTGTTCCAAGAAAATTAATGGAGGCACTGGTTAAAGAAGCACTGCAGGATCATTTAGACAAGACTTCAGTTATAGCTCGGACACAGCATGGTTTTGTTAAGGGGAAGTCTTGACTGACCAATTTGATTGGATACTATGATGCAGTCACAAAGGAACTGGATGAAGGGAATAACTTTGATATTATATACTTGGATCTTAGAAAGGCCTTTGATACTGTTGCACATGGAAGACTGCTGCACAAATTGGAGCAGTGTGACATTGGAGGCAAATTGTTGCTGTGGATAAAGGGGTGGCTGAGGGGGAGAAGACAGAGTGGTAATCAATGGACACTGCTTGTCGTGGACTAATGTTATTAGTGGAGTCCCTCAGGGCTCAGTGTTGGGTCCATTATTGTTTTCTGTATTTATAAATGATATTGATGATGGTATATCAAGCTTAATGTCGAAGTTTGCAGACGATACAAACGTAGGCAGGGTTGTCAAGGACACTACTGACACTATGCTGCTGCAACAGGATCTGGAAAGGTTGAGCAGATGGGCTGAGAGATGGCAAATGAAGTTTAACATTGACAAATGTAAAGTACTACATATGGGAAACAGCAACCCCAGAGCAACGTATCAACTCTGTGGTACTACACTGACAGTGGTAGAGAATGAAAGGGACTTGGGGGTGGTTGTGCAGGCAGATATGAAGTTCTCTGAGCAGTACAGACGGGCTGCAAGAGTAGCTCATGGAGTATTGTCAATGATATACAGGAATTTTTCCAGCAGGGATAAGGAGGATTATTCCCTTGTATAAGGCAATGGTCAGGCCACACCTAGAGTACTGGATACAGGTCTGGAGGCCTAATTTCAAGAAGGATGTAGAGCTGTTGGAACGAGTACAGAGAAGGGCAACAAGATTAGTGAACGGAACAAAGGGGTACTCTTACGAAAAAAGGCTAAGTTGTGTAAATTACAGTGTCTGGAGACTAGGCACCAGCGAGGTGATCTGATAGAGGTGTATAAAGCCTTGAATGGTTTGAGCATGCTCAATGCTGATGGGATTCTTCCTCTTGCTCAGAATAATCACCTGAGAGGGCATAAATTCAAATTGAGGAAAGACAGAATTAGGATAGACGTGCGGAAATTTGCCTTTAGCCAGCCCGTGGTTGGTTGGTGGAACAGACTTCCATCTCTTGTCGTGGAAGTTGATAGCCGAAATAAGTTTAAGGCTCAGCTGGACAGATGTTTCGAACGAACAGAGGGGTGAAGTGGAAGTGGGTTTTTTTTTTTTTATGGCTGATGCTGCATAAGCTTGCTTTCTTGCATCAAATGCCGCTACTAATGCTAATGCTAATATGGTTAAAAAAATAAAATAAAAAAGTTTACCTGTACCGTTAATGTGATTTATCTGCTGATACAATCCATTGAAGTGTTACATCTTCAAATATTTATTACACTAATGGCAGAAGTTATATGCCTTTATGGATAAATTTTGTAAATTGCAGACTTAGGTTGACAGCTAGCTCACTTGGTGTTATGTCAAATCAGATTCCAAAGAGCAAAGCATGTTTTCTTATGCCACTCAAAACTCTGTTAGCTCTAACAGAATTCATAGATAACAAATTCCCCACTTGAGTTATTGAAAGCTTTAAGTTCAGTATTTAATTTTAACTTAAATTTAATTGTATGTTTGGACAACCAGTTTGTCATCCAATAACATTATTCAGAGTACGGTTGTTTTTTTTTTTAAAACAAATTGTCTAAGAAAATTAATTGATTTTGCAAAAATAAATAAATAGAATAAAATAAAATTCAACAACCACAATTTCTACTGCTTCTCAAATATCATTGAAGGTAAAGAAATAGATAAGTTGTAAAAAAATATAAGTTGCTTCATAGCAGAAATTATAGATAATCCAGCAGATGTCACTGGTGAGCTGAATAGCTACTTTGCATCAATCTTCATTCTAGATGCTATTGCGAAAGAAGAAGGAATTGATATAAAGTTGTCCTTGGTCAAGGAACTGACAAGTGGGCAAAGGAAGCATGAAATATAAAGTTAAACAAAGTCATTCTTGACGTTTTAATAATTCCTTATAGCAGTACTAAGCACGACAGAATTAGCCAGGTTAAAAAAAAATGAATTCACACCTCTTTCTGGTGCAATTTTGGAAATGCTCTCAATAGTCTGATACGATATCTTTCTTGAAACATTTATAATCAGCTGATGTCTAACAGACAATCCAAACAGGAATTCATAAAAAAAGATTATAAGATGTTTAAAAGAATACTGCACTGGTAAACAAGCCAGTCTCTCTCTCTCTCTCTCTCTCTCTCTCTCTCTCTCTCTCTATTTTAATATAAAATGTGTATTTTGTCAGTGAAATTTAATTTCTATTGCAATGTTGACTTTAAAAATACTTTCCCTATTATTTTTTGCTTGTTTTGGTCAAAAAAAAACTACTGTATTCCTCCTGCTCACAAATACCTTATATCCCCCTTTTCAATAGTCAGAAGTTGGCAGCTGACTTTTGAAAAGTCAGTTTTGAAATATTACAATTTAATGGCTTATAACCATTAAATTGTAAGAGTTAAGTTATGATGATCAGTAGCAAGAGTTTCTAATTTAATGACCATCTTAATCTGCAATATTCTAGCTATTTCCACATTCTAAATTTTGTTTCATAGCATATCATCATTGATAGACATAATGTCACTTCACTTTTTAAGTAGTAATTTGTACAAGTAATATTTGGTTTTCTGAATGACTTTTTTTATTTGATTTCTGTAATGTATTATAAAGTTGTGCTTGAAAATTTCATAACAATAACTGTGATTAAATACAAGAGCATAAAAAAAAAAAAAAACCATGGCACGTGACTTCAGATTCAATCAATGAGTGGCAAGATTTAAGCTTGCCACTCATTGATTGAAAATTCTGGACTGAAAGCTTATTTAGCCTGTGGGGTACATTTTTTGAATCTGATTGATTATTGTTATTTGTATGAACGCATCATGAAAAGTACAAGGGTCAGAAATGTTCTTGATCTCGTCATCATCGGTGTCCTAAATAATATAGCAATTATGATGGTACAGGAACCATTGGCAGCAAGTGACAGTAGATTCCTGAAGTGGATGATAACATGAGATTTTGCTAGTCAAGAGTAAGAGCAATAGTTTAATTTCAACAAAGTCCTCCTTACTGTTGCCTAAGGATGTTCTTGGACTCCAGTGAGTGTGAAATATATAAGAATAAAAATAAATTTGAATTGTGGGGTACTTTCAAAACATTAATCATCAAAGCCATTAGTTCATTCATTCCATTAAGCAGGTACTGTATGAGAAGAATGCCATTATGGGTGAAAAAGGATTCAGTGAGCTTTGTAGAATAGAAAAAGACAGCATGGTCCATTTAGAGAGTAATGACCAGTTCAGATTTGTATAATAATTATAACTTAATTTGTAACAAAACCACAGAGAAGGAATATTGAAATTATAGATAATCCAGCAGATGTCACTGGTGAGCTGAACAGCTACTTTGCATCAATCTTCATAGCAGAAAACTGATTAAAGATGCAATGCAGGATCATCTGGACAACACTGCAGTTATATCGGTTTGTTAAGGGGAAATCTTGTCTGACCAATTTGATTGGATACTACAATATGGTCACACAAAGGAACTGGATGCAAAAAATAATTTTGATATATACACCTGGATTTCAGGAAAGCTTTTGATACTGTTGCACATAAAAGATTGCTGTAAAAATTGGAGCAGTATGGCATTAAGGGCAAGTTGCTGCTATGGATAAAGGGATCGTTCAGTGGGAAAAGACAGAGTGGTAATCAATGGACACTGCTCTTCGTGGACTAATGTTATTAGTGAAGGGGCCCGTGTTGTGCCCATTGCTATTTTCTGTAATTATCAATGATATTGATAAAGGTATATCGGGCTAAATGTCGAAGTTTACAGATGATACTAAGGTTGGTAGGATTGTTAAGGACAGTATGCTACTGCAACAGGATCTAGGTGCCTCCGTAGCCAGGTGGGCAGGAGCAGCAGTGTGTAGCACACGCTTCTTGATTAGACCGGGGTTCGAGCCCGTGACCACCAAATACGGAGGATGCGGAAAGGGCAGGGAATGACCACCGCATATCCCCAGAGCAATATGGCCTTAGTTGCTAATGCTCCTAAAAACCAAATAACAACAATAACAGCAACATAATCTAGAAAAGATCTAACCTAACCAGTTGATGAGAGTATATGCCACCTAGTACTGCCTGGTGACACAGAGGGGCAACATTCCTCTGTCTAATGTGGACACCACACCTTAACTTGCTTATGTTGGTTCACACTTGCGTGATCTTCAATGTTTTATATCTTGCATATGAGGGCTATACCCAGGGTTATTTAACAGTCCCACCTTCACATTGGTGGGACTGTTAATTGATTTGTTTGTTATGGAATGGCCAGGCTCTGTTGAAATTCTGTCCATTTGACTTGCAAATGGGACCTAAATATCAGTTCCATCAGATTTTTTAGACACCTTGGTAGCAAGCCCTAGCCTATCATAGCTGGAATCTGTGGTAGGCCTCGGGGGACCTCACAGTGTGTTTTGACTGGTTTGGAAGAGAGCAAGTTTTTGGGGCACTTCAAGATGTGCTGCATTATTCTGTGGTGGACAGATATGAGATTTTACAGTGTCAATAACTGTTTAGATGAAGCAATATTTGTGATGTGCTTATGCTAAAAGAGAGATTAGCTGTCAAGGGTAATTTCCAAAAAAGATATGTGAACTTATTTAGAAATCTGAGTGTTACAAAAGACAAGCATAGGAGCGACACTCTTTTTTTGAGAGAGAAAAAAACATAAATTACAGTTCCATAAGTTGTAATAATTTTCTTTCATGTTTAGAGTTTTCATTAAAAAAGAATAAATAAGTAAATAAAAAATATCACAATTTCAATTTTCACTATTGCATCAAACCTAGTGATATAAGTATTCAGTAGCAGAGTGGTCAAGCACAAGGATGCATAGCTATATACACTTTGAGTAATTTTGTGGATCAACCCCATATGGCTGCTAAATACGATTCTGTTTTTTGATTTTCTTTTATTCTCTCTCTATCTCTTTCTTTCTCTGTCTTGTGAACTCCTCTGACACAGAGGAATTGTCACAGAGTGTAAACAGATTTTATTATTATTATTTGCGGTATACTAGGTGCTATATCACAGATACACAGTCTTAAGTGTTTAGAGGCGCCTCCGTAGCCAGGTGGGAAGGAGCAGCAGTGCGTAGCACACGCTTCTTGATTAGACCAGGGTTCGCGCCCGTCACCACCAAATACGGAGGATGCGGAAAGGTCAGGAAATGACCACCGCATATCCCAGAGCAATATGGCCTTAGTTGCTAATGCTCCTAAAAACCAAATCAACAAACACCAAGTGTTTAGCTGCCTTTGAATGTGTAAAATGATTTCAGGTGGCTTATATTTAAATCCTTGATATTGAGTTGTACATTCTTGTTAAGAGATTCTTTTATGTTTATAATTGTTTCTTTAACCTGTAGTTTAGATCTGTGGCACGTTATCCTATAGGCAAAAAAGACATGTGCCTAGGGTCCTGATCAGAGGAGGGGCCCCAAAATCCCTGTTTCAAAAACTCGTTGCTGGAAATATTTTTTAATTGATTTTTATTGGAAACTGAACTTACTTGCCAAGATCAATGAACTTTACTTGAAGATTAATTTGAAAATTGCTTTTTTTTTTTTTTTTTTTTCCACAAATGGTTTTACTGATTTTGAGGAAATTTTATATTTAGTTCTTATGTCCTATAATTTGTTTTTGTTAAATTTGAAAAATGAAATTTAAAATGTTCTGTATTAGGTTTTACTTTAGATGGGGCCCCCAAATTCCATTTTGCCTTAGACACCATGAAGGTACGAGCCACTGCCTTAGATGTATTTCTCTTGTATTTTTGAGTGTGATATGTTTCTGGTGTGAAATTAATAATAATTATATAATTTCAATTATAATGTTATAATTTTTTAATCATTATGTTATAAATTGCAAACAGGTGGTTTTTATTTTAATTTTAAGATTTATTTGTCCAGATACAATATTACTACAGGGAAATATCCATTTGAAGGAGACAGAATATATAAAGTGTATGAAAACATTGCCAATGAACAAGTTACAATACCAGAAGACTTAGATTATTTACTCCAGGATTTACTTAAAGGTATTAGCAGCTTAAAATTTTATTTTATTTTTCCTTTCCTCTCCGCCTTAAAATATAGATTTTGAATATAAGTACAGTCGGTCCTCGTATAACACGTGTTTGCATTACACGAATTCGATCATACACGATTTATAAATAGGGGAACGTTATCTTATATAACACGAACCGAATTCGCTTATACACGATTCGCCTTTGTGTTTACAAGAAATGGCAGTCGAATGCGGAATCACCCCAACTGAACGCAACACGATAGGAACGAAGAAGATTCTGAAAATGTATTTATGTGTTTTATATCAGTGAAGGGGAAATACATTTCACCATAATAACGTAAAAACCAACAATTCCAGCTATCGATATAATCGCAAATGCAATTAGATGGAGTTTACTACCAGTTTATAACAGATTCCACTAGCAGAAACGCAACTGGAAATTGTTTTTATTGTTTTATGGTAGTAACCCCCAGAAATGTGCTTTAGTAAAATGTGAGGTGTTAATAGTGTATCTCGGCCTTTACGGTGTGGTTTATTCAGTTGCTACACGTGCGCAGCTTTGTTTCTGTGTATCAAGCGTGCCACCTCGTTTGTAATTGTGCTTTATTCCCTAAAAATTAGTAAAATACTTAAAAGGTGTGAAAAGGAAGCGTCCTTGCTAAGACACTGCAGATTCAGAGAGAAAAAAAAAAGAAGCAATATCGATAAACAGAGGCGGACTGGGTCAAAAATTCTTACCCAGGAAAATTTGTAGTGGCCTCATACAACGGTTTATGGCCAAAATCACACCGGCCTCCGGCCCACCGTGGTTTCCCCCGTAAGGCTTATGGCCAGTCTGCTTCTGTCGATAGAGAAAAAATATGAAATTGTGAAACGCTTTGAGCGAAATGAAAGACCATGTGATATTGCACGTGCTACAGACCTAAATGAGGCAACGCGGAGAATTACAAAGAATGCAGAGAAAATAAAAACAACTTTGATAGCGGGAACAACTCAAAGTGTAATTAAAATCCATTAGATTAAGACACAAAGAATTGGAAGAGATGGAACGGCTGTCATCTGTTTGGATAGAAAATCAAACAAAAAGCAAGTTTGCTTACGATAGAAGCAAAAGCATTAGCAATATTTTATTACGACTTACGTATTATAAAATATGTAAGTATTTTATTACGACTATTTTATTTAATATAATAAATTTTTTACGAATAAAATACGTATTTTATCAGTAAAAAATACTTTTTTAGTATTAAAAAATACTAAAAATACTTTATTATAATATAATATTATTTTTATTACGTATTTTAATCGTTATAAAATACGTAAGTATTTTATAACGATTAAAATTACCCGATTATTTATTGTGTTTGGTAATGTTTTGGTTCCAAATGTGTGTTCAATCTTGGGTGGTCGGCACCTAACCCCACTTTTCCCATAGGGCCTGTTGTTTATATTGCACGATTTTGCATTGCACGAGGGTTTCTAGGAACGCAACTATCGTGCTATACGAGGACAGACTGTATTAAATATATTTTATATGGTTTACATAAGAATATTTTTAATACTGAAAATATACCAGACATGATTGAGGAAAAGAAATAATTTCATGTATTTTGTAAAGATATACAAATTATAGGTGAATCAAAATATAGTATTCACCTTTAATTAAAGAAGGGAAAGACACCAAGACCTGTCTGTTTTTAATAATTTTAATTTTGTGGCCAGTAAACAGATAGGTAGAATTATGTTAACAAAATTTAAAATGGAAAATTGGGTGGTGAAATTTGAATGCACATATGGCCTAGTTGAAGTCTCACATAAAAGCAAAATAGAAGGGTTCTTTAATACCTTTATGCACTTTACACTTTTTGCCCACACTTATTAAGCAAAATTTAGCAAAAACAGTAAACTTAATATTTCTGATAGGTAAAAAAGATTAATAGAATTTGGTGAAGCCATTTACTTGTAACATAGTATTTAAGATAAAGATAGCCACAAGTTTACATTGAGAAAGCATAATAGAAACAATAATATAATTGATTATATCATTATAGAAAAGAGTTTTAAACAACTAAAGTTGAAGATACAAAGATATATATATATAAAAAGGATTTCAGGTATAATCATCATCAGCCATTTTCAATCCACTGCAGGATGAAGGCCTCTCCAGCAACTTTCCAGTTTCTTCTGTTTTGAGCACTGGCCATCCATTTACAACTCAAAAACTCATGAATTTCATCTATCCATCTCCGCCTTTGTCTTCCAGGTTTTCTTCTAGCTCCTCTTGGGTACCATTCCATTATTTTCTTAGTCCATCTGTCATCATGTCTTCGAGCTATGTGTCCTGCCCAAGACCATTTTAGTTCTTTAGTTTTGATAAGAATGTCCTTTACTTGAGTTTGCTGCCTAATCCATGTGTTTCTCTTCTTATCTAAGAGTCTGATTCCCAGTATAATTCGTTCCATTCTTCGCTGTGTAGTTCTCAGCTACACATCTGCTTTTGGTGAGTGCCCAAGTTTCACTTCCATAAGTCATGGTGGGGAGTATACATTGATTCATTATTTTACGTTTCAGACAAACTGGGATATTGCCCTTCAGTATGTGACTATATTTCCTGAATGCTATCCATCCAAAATTTATTCTTCTCTTGACTTCCAGTCATTTATCATTATTACAGCTAATAACTTGTCCCAGATAAGTATATGACTCCACCTTTTCAATTACTGCTCCTTCAATCATTATTTCCCTTTCCATGGCATACTTGTTCATCATTACTTTTGTTTTAGCCATATTCATCTTTAGTCCAAAATCCTTACTAGCTGTGCATAACTGATTAAGATTTTCCTCTAATTCTTTGGGATCGTGGCTTATGACCACAATGTCATCTGCAAATCGTAAATGGTTTAGGTACTCTCCGTTCACAGTGACTCCTTTCTGCGACCAGTCTAATCTTCTGAAAGCTTCCTCAAGGGCAGCAGTAAACAGCTTCTGAGATATTGTGTCTCCTTGTCGAACTCCTTTCTCGATTTTAAATTTGCTACTGTCTTTGTCTAGTCTAATAAAGGATGTAGCACTCTCATATATTTTCTTCAAAATCATAATATATGGAGTATCTATGCCTTGTCTTTACAGTGCCCGAAACATTGCCTTATGCTGTATGGAGTCAAATGCCTTTTCATAATCCACAAATGCCAGGCATAATGGTGTTTTATATTCATTTGCTTTCTCCATTAGCTGTGATATTACGTGAAGGTGATTCATAGTTGAGAATCCTGTCCTAAAGCCAGCTTGCTCTTTCGATTGATTCTCATCAAGTATTCTTTCTAATCTGTTAGTAATGACCCTTGTGAACAACTTGTAGATATGGGATAACAAGCTAATTGGTCTATAATTTCCAATTTCTGATTTATCTCCTTTCTTATGCAGCAAAACTATGATTGCATTATTCCACTGCTTAGGCATCACACCTTTTCTAATGCACTTTGTGAAGAGCCTTGCCAGTTTTTGTGTTATGTCTCTTCCTCCCAATTTTAACAACTCTAAAGTAACTTCATCTTCCCCCGGGGCTTTCCGATTCATTTTCTTCAATGCATGTTCTACCTCATCAGGAAGAATATCGGGTATGTCGTATGTGTTGCTTCTTTGCAATCCATGTTCCCCACTGCTGGTATCATTCCCTCGCTCCTTGTATAATTCTCTATAGTAGTCTTCTGCTATTTGAATTATGCCTTCTCTGCTGCTTATAAGTACACCATCGCTATTCTTCAGTTTCAGTATCATTTGTCTTTCTGTATTACTGCTCATGGCTGCTGATTTAAATCCTTTGTTTTCCCTTAATGCTTGTTCTACTTTTCTTGTGTTAAATCTTCTTATGTCATCTCTGAGTCTCTTTCTAATGGCTTTGCATAACTCAGTATACTCAATTTTCTCCCTGTCAGTGTTTTTCTTGCTCTTCATTTGTCGTCTTTGGTTCATCATGACAAGTGTTTCTTGACTAATTTTTTCTTCTTTGGATTTCTGTTTCCCTATAGGTTTCTTGGGCTTTATCACTTTCAGAAAGTTGTAATATTCCTCATCGATATCTTGGTTCTGAGCAGTCTGCAGAAGCTCAAACTTGTTCTTAAATTCCAGTACATAGCTTTTTCTCCTCCTCTGTTATCTCAAAGACCTTTGTATTATTTACTCGAGTCAGTTTTTTCCTTTCCTACATCTATATTAAGTGTACATCTTACCATTCTGTGATCACTTCCAACATTTACCTTATTCAGGACAGTAACATCATTCACAATATATCTTCTGTTAGTGAGGATGAAGTTGATTTCATTAGTTGTTAATCCATTTGGACTCTTCCATGTCCACTTTCTGTTCACCCTTTTCTTGAAAAAAGTGTTCATTACTGACAGTCCTTGAGATTTTGCAAATTCCACAAGTCTTTCACCAATTCCAAAATTTCCTATAGTTCCTCTTTCTGCGCTGTTTTGCCTTTTTCCAACCTTAGCATTGAAGGCCCCCATAATAATAGTGTAGTGGGTTTTCTGCTCATCTAGAAGACTCAATTTCGGTGTACATTTCTTCAACCTCTTCATCATCGTGGCTCGATGTTGGTGCATAAATCATTATAATCTTTAGCTCGTAATTTGGAAATCTTGAGTATTAGTCTTGACACTCTTGGTGATGTACTTTTGAATTCCAAAACGTTGTTTTTAAAATCTTTATGGACCAGAAACCCAACTCCACCTTCACTCCTTTCACTGTTTCCATTGGTGTACAGCAGATTTCCACTTGATAAACTTATAAGTGATTCATTTCTTCTTCTTGTTTCAGCCAAACCGATGATATTCCAATTCACATTTTCTAATTCCCTTTCCAGTTCTAATATCTTGTCTTCACCGATGAGTGATCGTACGTTATAACAGGCCAAGTTCAGTTTCTGTACATGGCAGCCTGATCGTACCCAGAGTTTCTTAGCACCCTCTGCTTCCACTCTGATCCTCTCACTGCCGTAAGAGGGAGAGTGAAAGCTTCTGGGGATTGAGGGCCATTTGTATTGTTGTGCTGTCATATGCTGGAGGGTTTGGTCTTTTCCTCTTCATGCTGACCAGGCATCTTGAAGAGAACCACTCTACACGTTCTTTGCCACCTAAGTGACGTAACAGGTCTTACCATTGAGAAGGTGTGCATGAGTGGATTTTAGGGAGGCAGGCCAACCGGACTTCTCCTAAATCTTCTGTAATAGAGAGATATTGGGTCCATCAGTGTTTTAGGCTGAGTGTCTGATAACACACAGGATACCTGTTCCCCTCTAAGCCCCATGCCAGAAATAAGTGGTATTAATTAAGTGTGGGCAAAAATAAAAAGTGCTGATTTGTCAACAAAAGTTAAATATAGAAACCTTACTGAAAAGAGAAATGGCATTCTTGATACTAACTATAGATTACCAAAAAAAAAAATTATAAGTGACTATTAGTGAGAGCTGGAGGACCCAAGAAGTTAGAGCTGTGGCCATAATCTTGTATTCAGCAAATTAAAAATGTTAATTATGCCAGAAAAAGTGTGGGCAAAAATCAAGAAAATTCTGAAAATTGCTTTGTCAACAAAAGTTCAATATAGAAACTTTACCCAAAAGATAAATGCCCTAAATATCATTAAAAAAAACAAGTTAAGCAAACATTAATGGGAGCTTTAGGACCCTTAGAGCAATTAGACAAGAAAATATTAAGAATTATTTTTTGAATAAAATTAAGAAATGCTTATTGGAATATATAGAAAAATTGAGAGAGAGCTGCATGTGTGAAACAGGCCATAGAAAAATTTTTCATATCAGGAGTGTAGAAAGAAAGATAAATGATAGAAAAATCATGGGAACAGAACAGAATGAGAAACTTTACTTTAGATTTCTTGATCTTGTAAGGCATTTAACAAAGTACTTGGCTCTTTCAAATTTGAAAAAAATATGGCATCATGGATTGTTTAAGGAGATTTTAACTGGACATCAAAAGATGTTTTGATGTCCAGTTAAAAACTCTTTAAAAAAATATATGATTATGGTAAGAATCAAAAAAAGTAAGGGAAAATTAAAGCAGAGGAAATAGATATTTGTGAAGTATCAAGTAAATACTTTGAATTGCCAAACGAAGCAGTTGATTCTGAAGAAGATGAAAACCCTGAAGCAAGGAAATTTTAATATCATCTCATACCTCATTATAGAGCCCTTTGAAGCCTCGATAATGAGCATATATATATATATATATATATATATATATATATATATATATATATATAGAAAAATGCAAAGGTCGTGGAAAATATCAAGTATGAAAAGACAATAATTTAAGATGAAATCAGATCTTAAATGCTTATGGGAAAATGGTATCACTGTAGTGAGATGATATCACATTATTATAGGGGACTGTGCATGGGACAAGTTCCAGAAAACTATAGTAAAGCACTTATTGTGCCAATACATAAAAAGGTAAATAAGGCTGAATGTGGCAATTGCAGACAAATTTCACTCCTTAGTGCTAGATAAAATCAGTACATTTTATCTAGCACTAAACTGGGCTCTCTTTTGCCTAGAGCAAAATATGAGGAGCCCTCCTCATATTTTTCAAGGAGGGACCATGCAGAACACAACCAGTCTGTAGCCTTTTCTTTGTTGACTAATCCAGACTCACTGCAAACATTTTGCGAAACCAAGTTCTTCCTGTCTTTAAATCTTTGGAGCCAGCCACTGCTGTATTTGAAGTCGCTAATACCATGTTGCTGAGCTAGATAATTTGCCTTTTCTTACAAAATCGGACCTGATATTTGCAAATTAGATGCATGCATTTGTTGGTACCACTCGGAAAGTTTTGGTTCAAGTTCCTCATGTTTTGCACCATGAATTCATTTCCTGTTTTTCATTGCTTTTCCAGTGTCATGCACTTCAAGTCTTTTTCGGTTTTTCAGTGTTGTAGGTAAAGGGATGTTGTATTCCTTTGCAATGTCCATTTTGCTTCTTTCCATCCTATCAGCCTCTTGTATAATTTTTAGTTTAATTTTCAGGCTTAATTCTCTTCATCTACATTTTGTTGCCATAACACTGCTCAATAAGATTTAATATAAACAAATTTTAAATTAATTTAAAGACGCAAGTTCCGAAAAACACATCAGCTCAGATAAAATGGCACAAAAAATAGATATCAAAAGACTCTTTGAACTGGGGTAACAATTGCAACTGACCCTATTCCTGTGGAGAGCAAGGGAGTGCATGTAAACAACTTAGAAAAACTTTTTATTCTTTTGTTAATTTAACAACTCCTCCTCCTTCAGAAAGATGTTTTTCAGAGTCACTTGATGTTGTAGCTACCATAAACTGCTTTTGTTTACACAAAACTAATTTCTAACAAATTGCCATCCTTCGGGAAATATGAAGCCAGGTGGCCGGGGACAATAATCGGATCGTTCTGCCAAGATTTGTATTAAACATACAAAATGACAATATTTATTTCTCACGGGGTGGAAAAGAACTTTGTGATACATATTAACCAAATTTTGTAATAAACGAATATATTTACATAGAAAAGCCTATCCTTTTGGTATGTGCTTCATATAAACGAGTACTTTGTATAAACTGAGTTTTTAGATTAACAAGATTTTACTGTATACTAGCTGATCTGAATGCCTCCTAGAGTTCGTTCCGGTGGACACTCTGGCAGCCATCCTGCAAATACCATTTTAGACCCGTACCCTCAAAATTTGACATGGTACGAACAAATTAAAAACTAAAAATTTCTATTACTGATAAAATTATTAAATTTTATTGCTATGAGGTGGAGATTACATGAAGCATTATTAGTTTATAGTAATAATCAGTTATAAGAAAACACTATTCCATGATATTAAAGTTTAGTTTATTTGTATGTTAACACAGAGAGAAATCTAGAATTTTCAAACCCAGAATAATCCACATTATTTGAACTAATTGGTTCATTATCACCAGTATAGTTTTTTGATGATAATGAACAAAATTTTACAGGTTTTAAAATGCAAATAGGGAAACAACAAAATACAACCAAGAGTTGTAACCAAAAAATATGTTATTTACAAAATCAGAGTCTTTAACAAGTTCTTGCTCGCAATCTAGGTCTAGTGCCTTGCCTTTAATTGAAGTAAGAAACAATGTGACTAATTGTCTATGTATTTTGAATTTTCATTTAGAATTCTGTCATCAGACTAAACATAGAAGTTAAGGAAATGAACTAAAGTAAGTGGAAATAACCTAACATGTGAGAAATTAAGCTGTTTATCAAAAATATTGCAATTAAGTTGAATACATTTCAATAGAAACTTTAAAAGTTTGTCAGCTTTTTGAGAAGTCACTGTTTCTGGTCACACTGCTAGAATGGGCTAAAATAGTAGTCAAAGTTAGAAATTAATTATATGAATATAATAATGATTATATATATATATATATATATATATATATATATATATATATATATATGTGTATATATATATATATTACAAAAATAAGTGTAATGTTGCTAAGTTACTGAAATGATTGGGCTACTCTTCTTAAGGGGTGGGAAAGATTGAGTTTAAAAGGAGATAGCCAACATTAAATCACTGACTGTATTAAATTATTTGTAAAATAAAGGAATGGGAAATAGTAGTACACACTACAAAAATAACTTGATGGCAATTTGCATGCTTCCCAGGAGGTCTGGTAATTCATTCCACATCAATCTAGGAACTAGTTGAACAGGTGAGCCTTCACTGTACTTTCTTGGGAACTTTGCTCCTAATAATAATTTTCCGTTTTGGTCTCGGAATCTTAACTGTTTGCTAAATTGCCATTCAGCCTTTTTTTTTTTTTTTTTTTTTTTTTTGTAGTTTGCTATTTCCCATTCCTTTACAATCTTACAAGTATTTAATTTAATACAGTACAGGCAGTGCTATAATGTTGGTTATCTCCTTTTCAATTGTCTTTCTTACTCTTGTAACACATTAATAAATTAAACTTTAATAAATAATACTGGTGTTTCTGCATAATTGATTATTTTGTAGGCTAAATTTTGTTACATTTGTCAAATATATATTTAGTGTTTTAAAAGTGCTGATGTCAATTTATATATGATTTATAAGTTAATTTGATAGATTAATTTGGGTTTTACCATATATCAATTTAAAAGTTCTCTTGTCACACTATTTATTCTAGGAATGCTGCAAAAAATACCTGGAAGGAGGCTTTCTTTGAAAAATGTCAAGGAACATAGGTTAGCCCATTTCAAATTATCCTGATTTGTGAAACTTATTTATTGACCCTGTTCCCCAAAAATACATTCAGCATATTTTATGAAGTATCTCGATGACTTCTTGAAGATATCAATTAGGCAAAAAGAGTAATTTTAATGTATTAAGTTAGTGGGGGGGGTGAGAACACAAGGATAATATTTGTTTTTTAATGTTCCCCTTCTGTGGCTTCCCTGGTATGGGTAATGTTATTACCAGTTTTTAAATCATTTGTGCAGCTGCCTGGCTTTTCCAGCTGTAAATCAAAACTGAAAGTGATCAAAATAAAGTAAATTGCCATTCCCAAGTTTCTAACTTTATTATGAAGTTAGAAATTTGTATGATACAAAACCTCTGATGAAGAATTTCCTATTTTAGTGTTGACCTCTTATCAACAGGAATTTTCTTATTAATATAACATCATCCAGTACACATTACTGAACCAATAAAATTTTTGCAAATTCCTGCAGAAACTTTTTTTTTTTTTTAAATTTCTTTTTATTTACTGATTTCCACATTTCTAAGTGCTACATTAATTTTAAATATTTCTTTTTTAATTACTACACTGAAGTAAAGCAATATAAATTGTTTTATTTTCATAAATTTCACTTTATTTTATTAACGGTATTTGAAGTAATGCATGATTCAGCATTTCTGCAAACAAAGCATCAATAATTCAGATTTATTATTTTTTTTTTACTAGCAGATTATGCAATCAATAATCATCATCAGCCATTTTCAATCCACTGCAGGATGAAGGCCTCTCCAGCAACTTTCCAGTTCCTTCTGCCGACCGAGCTAGCCAGGTGGGTAAGGTGCCTGCCTGGCAACCCAAAGGTTGCGGGTTCGAATCCCGCCTCGGGCTTGGATCAAAGTACTGCAAAAACCTTGGGAGGTGCACTACGGCCACAGAAGCCGATGCGCCAACAACTACCAAAAAAAAAAAAAGTTCCTTCTGTTTTGTGCAATGGCCATCCACTTACTACCCACGAACTGGTAAATTTCATCTGTCCATCTCCTTGTTGTCTTCAAGCTCCTCTTCGGTACCATTCTGTTATTTTCTTAGTCCATTTGTCATCATGTCTTTGAACTATATGTCCTGCCAAAGACCATTTTAGTTCTTTAGTTTTGATAAGGACGTCCTTTACTTGAGTTTGCTGCCTAATCTATGTGTTTCTCTTCTTATCTAACAGTCTGATTCCTAATATAATTTGTTCCATTCTTTGCTGTGTAGTTCTCAGCTTCTCTTCCATTCTTTTGGTGAGTGCCCAAGTTTCACTTCCATAAGTCATGGTGGGGAGTATACATTGGTTCATTATTTTACATTTAAGACAAATTGGGATATTGCTCTTCAGTATGTGACTATATTTCCTGAATGCTATCCATCCAAAATTTATTCTTCTCTTGACTTCCAGCCATTTATCATTATTACAGCTAATGACTTGCCCCAGGTAAGAATATGACTCCACCTTTTCAATTACTGCTCCTTCAATCATTCTTTCCCTTTCTGTTGCATACTCATTCATCATTACTTTTGTTTTAGCCATATTCATCTTTAGTCCAAAATCCTTACTAACTCTGCATAACTGATTAAGATTTTCCTCTAATTCTTTGGGATCATGGCTTATTACCACAATGTCATCTGCAACCAGCCTAATCTTCTGAAAGCTTCCTCAAAGGGCAGCAGTAAACAACTTCAGAGATATTGTCTCCTTGTCGAACTACTTTGTCTAGTCTAATAAAGGAGGTAGCATTCTCATATATTTTCAAAATCATTATATGAGGTATCTATGCCTTGTCTTTCCAGTGCCTGAAACATTGCCTTATGCTGTATGGAGTCAAATGCCTTTTCATAATCGACAAATGCCGGGCATAATGGTGTTTTATATTCATTTGCCTTCTCCATTAGCTGTGACATTACGTGAATCCATAGTTGAGAATCCTGTCCTAAAGTCAGCTTGCTCTTTCGGTTGATTCTTATCAAGTATTCTTTCTAATCCTTTTTTTTTTTTTTTTTTATGTAAACCCCAAACACGAGAGGTATTAGAACCTATAGTACTTAGTACCGTGCTTGGGTTGGAGGTTGAAGACGAAAGAAGATATTTGTTAACATTGGACTTGAACGTCTGTAGACTGTAATTTTCAGTAAATACGTATGAAGGAAGGTTGTTCCAGAAAACGGCAGTTGAATGAATAAACGAGGAAGATGAAAAGTTGGTTCTGTGAGTTTGAAGTTGGACAGTAAATGGATGTTGGCTGGTGGCGGCATGTGTTCGGACTGTTTTGAAAGAGAGAGCAGGAATTATAGAAGCCAATTCAGAAGAACAGTGCCCATGGAAGTATTTGTAGAAGAGGCATGAAGCAGAAACAGTACGGCTATGAGAGAGCGAGTGGAGAGATTCTGTTAGAGATGAATCATTAATTAACCTAACTGCCCTCTTCTGAATGGAATCAAGAAGCCTGAGAGAGGTTTTGGGGGCACCACCCCAGATGTGGGAACAATATTCCATGGCAGGGCGGATTTGCAATTTGTACAGAGTGAGCAGCTGTTTGGAAGAAAAGTAACGCCGAGAGCGAAAGAGAAAACCAAGTTTTTTAGATGCAGAGGAAGCAATATTTGTAATGTGCTTGTGCCAAGAGAGATAAGTCAGGGTAATCCCCAAAAGAGATATATCATTTTGCGTAGAAATCGGAGTGTCACTAAAGATAAGCATAGGAGCAGAAGAATCCTTTTTGCGAGATATAAGACAAGACTGAGTTTTAGAAGGGTTGAAATCAACTAAGTTGTCTTTGCCCCACTGGAGAATTATCTGAAGATTGGCATTTAAGGAATTGGTAGCAGATATTCGAGAAATTGATGCTGATTGAGCAGGACAAGGTTTCTCAAAATGGAAAGTGGAATGCAATGTGCTATCATCAGCAAAACTACAGATAGGATTTCCAGTCAATGGAAGAAGGTCATTAATATACAAGAAGAAAAGCGTGGGGGAAAGAACTGAACCGTGGGGAACACCGGCATTAGTGGAGAAGTTAGAAGACAGAGAGCCATGAGAGAAAACTGGATAACCAATTACTAAAAACAGTTGGAAAACCATAAGATGGAAGCTTGTTTAGAAGACCTTTATGCCAAACATGATTGAAAGCCTTTGAGATGTCAAGAGCAATACTTGTGCTTCCCCGAACCTTTCCATTGAATTTGTCCATAAATGGGTAACATAAGCCAGAATATCACCAGTGGATCGACACTGATGGAATCCATACTGGCGATCATTGATCAGATGGAAGGTTTCTAGGTAATTTAAGAGTTGGCGGTTAATTGATTTCTCCATTACTTGAGAAAGAGTAGAAGTAATTGCAATGGGACGATAATTAGATGGGAGGGATTTGTCACCCTTTTTAGGAACTGGCTGGATATGAGCAAATTTCCAAGCAGAAGGAAAAGCACCTTTGGAATAAGAAAGTGAAAAAAAGGCGGCAAAGAATAGTTAGTAATGTATAATGTTAGTAATAAATAGTTAGTAAAAAATCTGTTAGTAATGACCCTTGTGAACAACTTGTAGATATGGGATAACAAGCTAACTGGTCTATAATTTCCAATTTCTGATTTATCGCCTTTCTTATGCAGCAAAGCTATGCTTGTATTATTCCACTCCTTAGGCATCATTCTTTTCTAATGCATTTTGTGAAGAGTCTTGCCAGTTTCTGTGTCATGCTCTTCCTCCCAATTTTACAGTAACTTCATCTTCCCCCAGAGCTCTCTGTATTCTTCATTTTCTTCAATGCATGTTCTACCTCATCAGGAAGGATATCAGGTATGTTGTATGTGTTACTAATTTGCGATCCATCTTCCCCACTGCTGGCATCATTCCCTCGTTCCTTGTATAATTCTCTATAGTACGCTCCTTGTATAATTCTCTATAGTAGTCTTCTGCTATTTGAATTATGCCTTCTCTTCTGTTTATAAGTACACCATCTCTATTCTTCAGTTTCAGTATCATTTGTCTTTCTGTATTACTGCTCATGGCTACTGATTTAAGTCCTTTATTTTCCCTTAATGCTTGTTCTACTTTTTTTGTGTTAAATCTTATGTCCTTTCTGAGTCTCTTTCTAATGGTTTTGCCTAACTCAATATACTCAAGTTTATTCTTGTGTTTATCTTGCTCTTCATTTGTCGTGTTCGGTTCATCATGACAAGTGTTTCTTGACTAATTTTTCCTTTATTTTATTTTTAGTTCTAGGTTTCTTGGGCTTTATCACTTTCAGAAAGTAATTGTATTCATCGTCGATATCTTGGTCCAGTGAGGTCTGGAAGCTCAAACTTGTTCCTAAGTTCCACTACATACTGCTTTTTCTCATATTCTGTTATCTCAAAGACCTTTGTATTCTTTACTCAAGTCAGTTTTTTCCCTTTCTTTTCTTACATCTATATCAAGTATGCATTTTACCATTCTATGATCACCTCCAACATTTACCTTGTTCAGGACATTAACATCATTCATGATATATCTTCTGTTAGTGAGGGCGCCTCCGTAGCCAGGTGATATATCTGGCTACGGAGATATATCACCTGGCAGTGCGTAGCACACGCTTCTTAATTAGACCAGGGTTCGAGCCCATCACCACCAAATATGGAGGATGCGGAAAGGTCATGGAATGACCACCACATATCCCGGAGCAATATGGCCTTAGTGGCTATTGCCCCAAATAACAAAACTTCCTGTTAGTGAGGATGAAGTTGATTTCACTAGTTGTTAATCCATTTGGGCTTAAATTTATTTAAGATATTAACTTCCACAATAACAGATGGAAGTCTGTTCCAGCAATCAACTACCCGCTGGCCTCTGCTAGCAAAATTCCTATATATATCATTGACAAAACTCCATGAGCTTCTCTGGCAGCCCGTCTGCACTGTTCAGAGAACTTCATATCTGACTGCACAGTTATCCCCAGGTCTTTTTCATTCTTCACCTCCCTAAGTGTAGTAGCACACAGTTGGTATGTTTCTCTTGGGTTACTGCTACCCATATGGAATACGTTGCATTTGTGAATGTTAAACTTCAGTTGTCACTTGTCAGCTCATCTACCTAACTTTTCTAGATCCTATTGCAGTAGCATACTGTGTTTACAACCCTGTCAACCTTTGTATCATCTGCAAACTTGGACATTAAGCCTGATATACCTTCATCGATATTATTGATAAATACACAAAACAACTCTGGGCCCAGAACCGAATGACAGGAGAATCCACTAATAACATTAGTCCACATAGAGCAGTACCCATTGATTACCACTCTGTCTTCTCCCACTCAATCATCCTTTTATCTATTGTAGCAACTTGCTATTAATGTCATAGCGCTCCAATTTGTACAGCAGTCTTCCATGTGCAACAGTATCAAAAGCTTTCTGGAAATCCAAGTATATGATATCAAAATTATTTTTTGCATCCAGTTCCTTTGTGACTACATCATAGTATCCAATCAAATTGGTCAGACAAGACTTCCCCCTTAACAAACCCATGCTGTGTCTGAACTATTACTGCTCTCTGGATAGATTCCATCTGCCCCAGGTGCCTTTTTTATGTTTAACGTCAACAATTTCTCCTCCACTTTCCTCTCAGTTATTACAAAATCACTTATCTTCCTGTTGGAGTTATTCAAGGAGGGGAACTGCTGGTATTCCCCTCCTTGTATAACTCCTTGTGTGAATGTAGATGCAAAGATACTCATTCAGTTTGTCAGCTACTTGAGCAGGATCATCAATAGTTGAACCATCTATGTTAAGTGGACCAATCTGATTCATCCCCTTCCTTCTAGAATTTACATAAGTAAAGAACTCTTTGCTGTTTTTCTTTGCATCTTTTGCTAAAGATTTCTCGTAATCTGCCTTCGCCTGCCTAACCCCCTTTGTAACTTGGTTACAGACCAGCTTATATCTATCATAGGCTTCTGTGTCATGTTAATTTATATGCATCCTATGCATTTTTCTTTTCTGCCACGAGCCTCATTAATTCATCCGACATCCATTTAGGCCTGAACCTTGGTATGAAAAGCCTAGTAGCCTCCAAGATTAAGTCCCCGAAGGCTTCCCATTTAGAATTCACCGTTTGTAACATCATCAGTTGATCCCACAACTACAAAAATTTAAAAACTGTCTGAGACCACTAAACAAAAACAAAACAAAACGAAAACAAAAACCCCTATAATAATAATAATAAAATAAAGTAACAAAAATAAATAAAATAATAATAAAATAAAATAAAATAGACAACCTATGCATTTCCCTCCTACCTTAGGTAATTATCCAGCTGACCTTTAAATTTCCCCAAACTGTTAGCCTCTACCACCCACGTAGGTATTCCAGTAATTTATAACTCGCTGTCTAAAATAAAACATTCCGCAATCCAATCTAAACATCCCTCCCCATAACTTGAAATTACGGCCCCTTGTTCTAGAATCACTTATAACTGTGGAAATTTAATCCTTTTTCATTTTGCCTATGCCTCTCAGAGCCTTAAACACCTCAGTGAAGTCTTCTTTAAGGTGCCAAGCTCTGCAACCCGCATATTCAGTCTTTCATCATATGGACAGCTAACTCGCCTTACCAGGCAAGTTAGCTGTCTTTCGACCCTTTCAAGAAGCACAATATCTTTTTCTTTTTTTAGATGCAGTCTCTATACTTTAACACAGTATTCCAAGTGTGATCTAACAATAGCATTATATAATGGGATTATGACGTCTTATCTCTACTCGCAATTGTTCGATAAATCATTAATAGGACACCATGGGCCTTCCTTGCAACCAGTCTACAATGCTCGGAGAACTTCATGTCTGACTGTATCACAATACCCAAGTCCCTTTCCTCCACTATCAGCTTTAGTTCAACTCTGCCAAGTGTATAAGTTATTTTGGAATTACTATTCCCCAGGTGAACAGTAGAGGTACTGTTCCCCAAAATACCTTACACTGTGCTGGATTAAAACATAACTGCCATTTTTCTGACCATTCCTGCAGTCTATCTAGGTCACTCTGAAGAATCTCTGCTTGGTGATGATCAATAACTACTCTACCAATCATTACATCATCTGCAAATTTAGACATCATGCCCTTTATCCCTTCATTGATGTCATTTATGAAAATCAAAAACAACAGTGGTCCTAATACTGATCCCTGGGGAACCCCACTTCTTATGTCAACCCAATCAGAGGAATAACCATTTATCACAACCCTCTGCCTTAAAGCCATCCAGTTATCCGTCTAAGGATTTTCCCTGTGATTCCAATCTGTTACAGCTTATAAAGTAACTGCTCATGTGGAACTGAGTTAAATGGTTTGCTGAAATCCAAATAAACAATATTGACAATATTGAAATTATTCCCAAAGTCCAGCTCTTGAGTGACCCTGTGAAAATAGATAACCAGATTAGTTAAACATGATTTTCCCTTTACAAAACCATGCTGAGTATCCTTCAGAATTCCACCCTTGATCATTGTCTCCATGATTTTCCCTACTAATGAAGTTAGACTAACCGGCCAGTAATTTCCCATTTCACTCTTAGATTCCAGACACGGAAAGAAAGAAAGGAAAAAAAAAAGGAAAAAAAAGTGCTAATTCCATTTGAATCAGTAAAGGTACAATATGAGCAACATTAATGTACTTTTTTTTTTTTTTTCTTTCAAGTTCATGAATTACACGAATATCATAGGGGTGGAGGCCTAGCATTTTAGCACATTACTACATTATGGGATATTTACTACACTTCGTGGGGGGCGGGGGTATCTGAGTGTAGAATGATTTTATTCTGATTTGATAGAAGAAAAACCTTATATTTTTGTCAAAGAACCCATGCTTAACAGCTGCATAAATTCCCGTTGATGGAATCCTGTCATTTTCAATCCTGAGTCAAAAAGATCATCAGAATCGCAAGAAAAGTTCATAACAAAGTGTTAACAACCTTTTGTATACTTGAATATTACATCACCATTTGCTATGCAAGTCTTCTCAGTGTTTTTTTGGCAGTAGACATGGTTAACATCTCCAAGTTCTTCTTTACAATGAAGGGCATGCAGTACTTTTTTTTTTTTTTTTTTTTAACTGACATGGGTTAGTACAATTTGCATTATTTTTATGTCTAGGTATAAAATGATCATCTACTTGGGTAGATGAATTTTGGCATCATTTTAATTATATCTCATATTGAGAATACCTTCACAAGTTGCCATGGTATTGCAAATAATTGCTATTACCTCAAATAAGTAATGCTTCTCCAATGGAGAAGACTATTGTTACTTATTCTTGGTTGATACCACCACCCAGACGGTACCGTTTCACAACGTTTTGGCATTTTTTTTGGTTCAAGCAGGTACCCTGGTGTTGCAATAGTGACAACCCAGTTACGAAGTATAACTCCACAATATGAGAGATCCAATTATTTATTTTAATTCAGTTTTTCAATTTTTTAAGATTTTTTGAGTTGCACATTTGCATGTTCTTTTGAATCCACTGATTAGAAGAGTCAATGTCTAAATTTGCAATTTTTTTTGTGTTTCCTTATTTATTCAATAGAGGGCAGTGGCCATGGCATGTTTTATTTTTGGCTCATTATTTCTCATATTGTTGGGGACATATTAGGATATGTCCCCAAGATAGTAATCAGTGATTGAAATAGAACCCTTTTCAGAATTCACAAGTGCTGGTGTCCCTAGATAGGGCTTGTGAGCTCTTTGTTTCTTTGTGGTTTTCTTTTAATAGTATTTTATTTTGGTAGCACACTTGTTCTTCGAGGTGTGAGCATGTCTCTTTGAGTGAGGAATTGTACATTCACCTCCCCAGAGGTGAGTGTTCTTTAGATTTTTATGTTTATTTAATTTTTGCTGTGGGTTAGGGTTGGTTCATAGGAGTAATATAGTACCTTGCCTTACCTAACCTATAGCCTTATCAACAGCATTAATTATTTTGCTGTATTTTTTCTTATTTTAAGTATTTTTTAAAATTTAAGTTGAAATGATTTAATCACATTTTCATTCCCCATAATACATGGCTACTGAAAGTTTTTTTATGCTTCTTTAATAGGGCATAATAGATTTATGAGATTTGTGTAATCACTGCACAAAAGTTATCTGGTGAATAAATGCACTGGCATGACATTTTAAAAGTATGTTCAACTGTGGTTGATACAAAAAACCAAAAAAGGGCATGAGTGAGCTAATATTTCATATGAAACATTATGGGAATCTTATTGTTTCAAACTTGATAGTACAACATGTTGGAGAAGATAACTTGTGTACTTGAGACCCGCTAATATTTGTATTTCAAAAGCGCACTGGAGGAGAGGAGTTGTTTAAGTAGGCAAACGGAAGAGAAAGGATAGAAGGAAAATTCCACCCCCTCGTGTTTCATTTAGAGAGTTTGAATAGCTTAAAGGGTTTTTTATGACAGAAAGGGAATGAAAGTTTGCACTCGGAAATCCAGATGTGTTTAGTAGAGGTTCTGGAGAGGTTAAATCTAAACTTATAGGATATTTGTTTAAGATCTCACTCCTCAGAAAGTGTTATAGGTCTGTTTATGTTTATTGACTTGTTCATTGATCTTATTGCTAGAGTCTCACTGATTGTCTAACTTGAATTGACATATGGGAGGCCTATCCATTGTTTTTTGATCTCTTCTTGTTTTGGTTTTCCTTTACTGTTTTGTTCAGCAGTATTTAAGGCACTATGTATAAGCCATTTTGGGTAACCACGGATGGAGATTCTGTCCTTAAGTGATTTGATTTCCTGTTTACAATCATCCTCTGTTGATGAATGCTTGAAAGCATTGCTGAACCGGGCTGTTAAAATTGGTTTTTAGTGGGTCTCAAGTACACAAGTTATCTTGTCCGATATGTTAAGTGTACTAATATGTGACAACATTAACTCACAGACTTAACTTAGGCTGATCGACTCGCCTTGGAAGTTTGTTTTATGTATCTGTCTGGAATTCAGATAGCAAGTGTGATAGAATGGGCTTAGAAACTTCCAGAAATTGACTACTACATTGAGATCTAGAAAACTCCCAACTCCAATGTTTCTCGATCAGCAGTCCAACTAATATGAACAGATAGATCAAAATCTAAGTTTGTGAAAACTAAATTATGAAATACCTTGAAAATGTCATAATGGGCTGCACGTTCCAAATCAGTATTATAATCAGTAGTACACTAAGTCCACCACATTTCTATAAAAAAAAAATCTTTCAATGTTGTTCAGCATATTTGTTCTTGAAAAAAATTATATTGGGAAAGTGAAATTTGAGGATTGAATTATTTTTTCTAAGTACAGTCAAACTTGGATATAACTAGCATCAAGGGACCGACAAATTTACTCGTTATAACTATTATTCGCTATATCAGTGATAGCGAAGATGGGGAACCTCCTGGGGCTGTTAGACGATGAACAAATTCTCGGTAACTTGATAAAAAGGTCGATTCAAAAAACAAAAGAAATATTAAAGAGAAAAAAAGTAATATACAAAGGGTACTAGGAAAGTTTTGCAATATGACGCAACAATGAATCACAGGAAGCTGCTTGTTGCTGCATGTTGAGACATGTTCATACGTGCATAGTAGCCACCGCGCCAAGTCGATGGGCTCAGTTATTCATTAGTAGTGAGAGTGTAAAGTGCTTGCGATGGCATCGTGGTCACGAAATGAGATAAGGACAGTTTTGCGGTATAATTTCGTGCGTGGTTTAACCATAGACCAGTGCTTAGAAGAAATGACTCTTGCACTAGATGATGATTGTCCACATCGTACAACGATATTCAGGTGGTATAGAGAATTCCAAAGGGGAAATTTCACTCTGGAGGATTCTGAGAGGCCGGGAAGGCCACGAACGTCTGTTACGGAGGAAAACGTTACTGCTGTGAGGAAAATGCTTGAGAAAACAGGCGAGTGACCTACCAACAGATAGAGGATACTTTGGGCCTAAATGCACCAGCAATTCGTTCGATTCTGCAAGATCATTTGCACGTGAAGAAACTTTGTTCTCTCTGGGTGCCGCATCAACTGACTGAAGAGCAGATGACACGACGTGTGACTTGGTGCCGGGAGATGTTAAAAAAGTTTGATAAGGGACAATCTCGGTATGTGAACAACATCGTGACAGGTGACGAGACTTGGCTGTACTATTACGATCTGCCGACCAAGGCTCAAAACAAAGTTTGGGTCTTTGATGATGACGACACACCCGTAATTGTCAGAAAATCCCGATCTGTAAAGAAGAAAATGATAGCTGTATTTTTCAAATCGAGTGGAATTGTAGAACGTGTCGTTTTGGACACGCAGAAGACAGTCACAGCTAAATGGTATACTGAACAATGCCTGCCTAAAGTCATTGGATCTATGAAGAACCTGCGGCCAAAGTCAAGAATGGACACCTGGTACCTAAATCACGATAATGCTCCAGCTCACCGCGCCAAAGCCTGCACCGAATATTTGACCACGACAGGACTGAAACTTCTCAAGCACCCTCCCTACAGGCCAGACCTTGCTCCCTGCGACTTTGCACTGTTCCCGCATGTGAAAATGAAGCTAAAAGGGAGGCGGTTTTCCAGTGATGAGGACCTTCTACGGGCTTGGGACAACGAGTGTGCTTTACTCCCTAGTGAAACTTGGCAGAACTGGTTTAAAGATTGGTTTCGGAGGATGGAGAGGTGTATTGAATGTAGAGGAAATTACTTTGAAAAAATTAAACAAAGCTGTATTGCAAAACTTTCCTAGTACCCTTTGTATAAGTATATACCTACATATTATTTGTATTAATATGCTTGTATAAACTGCAATGCACTTAATATTAAACACAATTTCTCTAATTTTAAAACCATATACTTAATACTAAACAGTTTATTTCTCTGTAATTTAAAAACAATACTATTTAATAATAAACATGATTTCAATTAGTCTTTATTTATGAATCTTAAAATTGATATTTGTTTTAAAGATTTTACTTTGATATTTCTTATGGTTCCCCTTAAAACACTCAGCGCATTGTCTTATTACTTGCCCCAGTTCCTTAAAAAAAATTGACTAATGTATCCGTTACACCTTGAGATTGTCGGCACTGATTTTGATTCACTTTCATTTGTCATCATATCACAATCACCTTTAGCATTGTCATTATTGTTTTTGTTGAGTACAGCATCTACGATGTCACTCTCTGTAGGAAGACCACTAGTGAACAAGTTGTCATCGACTTGTACAAATTCATCAGTGTTATCTGTATTAAATCCTACAATGTTATTACGTAACAATCATTCGGATAATGGTAAGTTGTTTTCTTTGTTTCCATCATCTTCATCTATGATTGAAATTTCATTTGAATTTAATTTCGGTTTCTTGAAGCAATTCGATTTGGTTGTCAGAGTAACATTGTTCCACGCATCATTCAATAAATTTATAGCATCCAATATTGATATAGACTCAGTAAGTTTCTGTTCTCTTTGACTGATCAGATATAGAACTAGAAATCTTTTATAAAGTCCTTTCAAACTCTTGATTACCCTATGACCATTGGTTGTAAAATTGATTTCGCATTGGGAGGCAGAAACAGTAGCTTAATGTTGGACAAATTTTGAATCTGGGAATTTGCAGGACAGTTATCAACTGATAAAAAAATATTTTTCTTCTTTTTGAATAGCTCCTTATTTCAATCATTTACATATTGCTGAAAAATATCCAAATGTCAAACTAGCTTTCTTGTTTGCAGTGTAATCCACAGGAAGTTTCCTTACGTTTTTGAAACACCGCAGTTTTAACGATTTTCCAATAACAAACAGTTTTTTTTTTTTTTATCAGTTCCTGTCATATTTGCAAATATGAACCTTTGATTTCTTTCCACCAACACATTTTTCCCCTTTGAATTTAAATGTATTGTCAGGTGTCAAATTATAAAAAAGTCCTGTTTCATTGGCGTTGTAGATGTTTTCATCATTGAAATCTTCTGCCCAAACACGGTCAATCCATTCATTTGCCATTATTGGATCTGCAGATCTAGATTCTCCACTAATTTTTGCATAAACGATGTTATGTCGGTTTTTAAATTGATCCAGCCAACCGTTGTTACATACAAAATTGTTTAGCAAATTTTTCCGCTTGAGCCTTCAAGATTGGACTGTCTGTTGAAAATCCAGCACTTCTTTGTGTAGTGAACCATTAAAACAATGCTTCGTAAAAGTTTGTAACCTCTAAAAATTTTTTTTGGTTATGTTATTTTCCAGTGCCGATATAGAAATGTGTGTATTCTTCCACAATGTTCAATACACTTGAAGAGGACAAAGAAAACTTTTTACACACTTCAACATTTTTTGCACCACGTTCTAACTCACGAGTAATTTTGACTTTTTTGTGAATTGAGAGCGACTTTTTTTTTGTTAGTAGACATTCTTCCGAAGGAAGGGTTTGTTTCCAACTGATTTTACATTAAAATGATAGTGATCTACATACGTTCTTAGAAGTCCCGAAATGCATGCAAAGTTCTGAAATAAATTTATGGTGAATACGAGACAATCTGTAAATAGGGTAATGTGACAAGCAGAACACCAATGCACTATTGTATAGCCCCCCATCGTCGGAAGGACAAGGTCATAAACCGGCCGCTAATCCAATGCAGGTGGTCATAAATCTAAGTCGCCCTTTTCATTTTCGTCTATTCCAAGAATTGGGGTTTTTTTTTTCGACTACCCGAACAATTAAGAATGTTTCCATAGTTACTAAAATTTCTTCGGTGTATCCGTATAATACGCTCGTTATAACATTGAGCGATTGTATGGGAATATGTGTAAATTAAATCATTATGGCTTTTTTGCTTGTTACAACGGTGATCATTATAACCAAATTATACTTTTTTTTTTTTTTTTGCGATGTGTCAGATATACTTGATGAGATACACTTAAACAAAGTGTATCCCATCAAGTTGACAGGATACACTTAAACGAAGGTAGTGCAAAGGTTTTTGCCAGTATTATTGAGGATACCTTAAAGGTTCAGAGAAACTGCTAGTTAGGGAGGATGTGGGTAATACTGACATGCATTCATCTGATAATATTGGTCAAAGTAACATCCTGAAAGAGGCCTCTGAGGTTGGGAAAACTCATGTCTAAAAATATATATAAATTCATACACCGACCATTGAATAAAATTTTAAATTTAATATGACTACAATCTTTACACAAAAATATTTACAATAAACTATTGCGGAATGCTAAAAACTAATAAAAGATCATTTACAATAAAATTTGCTAAAATATAAAACATTAAAAGCGCTAAAAACCTGAAGCTTTCGGGAGCGTCAGCTCCCTTCTTCAACAGTGATATGACTTCCTGCAACATCTCCTTAAGTAGCAGGCTCACGGTACCTCCACACGTGGTATTTCTCCATGTGGTTCAATCGGCACATGGTCAGAACTGGAAGCGGAAATGTCTCGGGAACGTGGCAAAGAAAATCGTTCATCCGACCTTAATATAATTGTTTCAAAGATAGGATTAATACGTATACCTCTATCTCTATTGATGGTATTCCTACTGGATGAACTAATCCGTAAACCCTCCAGCCATTTACACTCCCAGTATCCATGTGCACGATCCAAAATAATAGCGTCCTCCGGGGAGATTTGATGCTGCTTCTCCCAAAAATGTTCGGCCACAGCAGACTTTTGTATTCAGCGGTTCTTATGGCATTTAAATGTTCCCCCAGACGATCCCTGAGCCGTCGTTTTGTTTCCCCCACATAACACTCCCCACAATCCGGGCATTCTATTCTATAAACCACTCCACTACTAAGATCTTTTGGTATGCGGTCTTTGACCTGAGGCACAGCCTCCGCCCAGGAAGCTGTACACAGCGTGTCCCATAACCCCGTAAAATTCTTGCCAGATGTTCATTAAGGCCCGGATAGTAGGGGATGTATGCGGTGGCTACCGGAACAAACGACTCCCTACGTTCGGACACTCCTCTACTATATCTATCCAGGATCCTCTGGGGGTATCCGCACTTTCTAAGTTCTGCCGTGGCACAATTAATTTCTTTTTCTTTATCCTCAGAAGTGGTACAGTGTGATCTTACTCTGTCAAATAAAGCTTTTGCTACACTATTCTTATATTGTCCAGCTTGTGCTGAATTGAAATGGGAGTATTGACCTCTACACATGGGTTTTTTAAAAACTGACGTCTTAAGTCTAAAACCGACCCTGGAGATCAATACATCCAAAAATGACAGGGTACCACCCATTTCCACCTCTGAGGTGAATTGTATAAATTGGGAGAAGCTATTAAGCCAGCAAACGGCATCATCCTCCCTCCCCTTCTGGACCAGGGCAAAGGTATCATCAACATATCTTCTCCAGTTCCTAATAGGAAACGAACACCCACTAAAAACCCTACTTTCCAACTCCTCCATGGCCAAATTGGCCATGGTGGCACTAATGGGTGAACCCATGGCAGTACCGCGAACCTGCTTATACATAGTTCCTTGAAACAACATGGTAGTACTAGCTAGACATAATTCTACCCCGGTGCAAATGTCTTCCACACCGAGAAGTGATCTATTACCAAGGGAGGCATCCCTGGTCAATGCCATTTTTACACAATATACTGCATGACTAATAGGAATACATGTAAATAAAGATATAACGTCAAAAGAGATCATGCTCTCATCATCATTTATAGTCAAATTCCCCACAAAATTCACAAACTCTCTACTGTCTTTAACAACATATTCGAACTTCCCCACTATGGGTGCAATTAATTTAGCCAAGTACCCTGATAGCGCATAGGAAGGACTCCCTATAAATGAAACTATAGGTCTCAAGGGCACTTCTGCCTTATGAATTTTTGGCAGTCCGTAGAATCGCGGGAGTTGACTACCTGTAGTGTGTAATGACCAGTAAGTCTCCTTGGAAATCTTCTCCGTGTTCAACCAGGATTGTACCAGTTTATTGACTTGCCATTCCAGCCCCACCAATGGGTTCCTCTGGATCACCTTATAAGTGTTATTATCTTGCAGAAGATCCAATGCCTTCTTATTATAATCTTCTGTATTCAGGACCACCGTTGATCTCCCTTTGTCTGCTGGTAAAACAACTATTCCTTTGTCTCTTCTCAGTTCCTCTAGAGCTCTCTTTTGATTAAGGCTGAGATCCGGGGGTGCCTTCCTCACCTGACTCAACACTGCAGCTGACTTCACCCGGATTTCATTAGCTAAAGGCTCAGGAAACTTATTAATGGCCCATTCAATACCCATTGCTATCTCCGCAATGGGGGGTTTTGAAGACACCAGAGTGAACTTGGGGCCTAAACTAAGGACTGCCTCCTGTTCTTTCGTGAGCTGTCTATTATTCAAATTATGTATAAAATGGGTGCTATTATCATATCGCTGTACCACATTTTCACTCACCAACCTATTAAACTTCATAATTTGTCTTTGTCTATATGACTCTGCTACCCTAACAACTTTATCCGAGACTAACCTTCTAATAAGAACTAGGTGTCTAGAAGGGTTAAATTACCTTTCCAGGATGTTTGATTAGTACGGGCCACCGTGCGTTTTCAAAAGAGTATTATGAATGTTTGGATTCGTAAGCTGCATGCAGATCTCAGATTTACTAGACGACAAATTGGCATGTATTTAGGTAATATTGGTAGCAATGTTTCTTCTAGACACCTAGTTCTTATTAGAAGGTTAGTCTCGGATAAAGTTGTTAGGGTAGCAGAGTCATATAGACAAAGACAAATTATGAAGTTTAATTGGTGAATGAAAATGTGGTACAGCGATATGATAATAGCACCCATTTTATACATAATTTGAGTAATAGACAGCTCACGAAAGAACAGGAGGCAGTCCTTAGTTTAGGCCCCAAGTTTACTCTGGTGTCTTCGAAACCCCCCATTGCGGAGATAGCAATGGGTATTGAACGGGCCATTAATAAGTTTCCTGAGCCTTTAGCTAATGAAATCCGGGTGAAGTCAGGTGAGGAAGGCAACCCCGAATCTCAGCCTTAGTCAAAAGAGAGCTCTAGAGGAATTGAGAAGAGACAAAGGAATAGTTGTTTTACAAGCAGACAAAGGGAGATCAACGGTGGTCCTGAATACAGAAGATTATAATAAGAAGGCATTGGATCTTCTGCAAGATAATAACACTTATAAGGTGATCCAGAGGAACCCATTGGTGGGGCTGGAACGGCGAGTCAATAAACTGGTACAATCCTGGTTGAACACGGAGAAGATTTCCAAGGAGACTTACTGGTCATTACACACTACAGGTAGTCAACTCCCGCGATTCTACGGACTGCCAAAAATTCATAAGGCAGAAGTGCCTTTGAGACCTATAGTTTCATTTATAGGGAGTCCATCCTATGCGCTATCAGGGTACTTGGCTAAATTAATTGCACCCATAGTGGGGCAGTCCGAATATGTTGTTAAAGACAGTACAGAGTTTGTGAATTTTGTGGGGAATTTGACTATAAATGATGATGAGAGCATGATCTCTTTTGACGTTATATCTTTATTTACATGTATTCCTATTAGTCATGCAGTATATTGTGTAAAAATGGCATTGACCAGGGATGCCTCCCTTGGTAATAGATCACTTCTCGGTGTGGAAGACATTTGCACCGGGGTAGAATTATGTCTAGCTAGTACTACCATGTTGTTTCAAGGAACTATGTATAAGCAGGTTCGCGGTACTGCCATGGGTTCACCCATTAGTGCCACCGTGGCCAATTTGGCCATGGAGGAGTTGGAAAGTAGGGTTTTTAGTGGGTGTTCGTTTCCTATTAGGAATTGGAGAAGATATGTTGATGATACCTTTGCCCTGGTCCAGAAGGGGAGGGAGGATGATGCTGTTTGCTGGCTTAATAGCTTCTCCCAATTTATACAATTCACCTCAGAGGTGGAAACAGGTGGTACCCTGTCATTTTTGGATGTATTGATCTCCAGGGTGGGTTTTAGACTTAAGACGTCAGTTTTTAAAAAACCCACGTGTAGAGGTCAATACACCCATTTCAATTCAGCACAAGCTGGACAATATAAGAATAGTGTTGCAAAATTTTTCTTTGACAGAGTAAGATCACACTGTACCACTTCTGAGGATAAAGAAAAAGAAATTAATTGTGTCACGGCAGAACTTAGAAAGTGCGGATACCCCCAGAGGATCCTGGATAGATATAGTAGAGGAGTGTCCGAACGTAGGGGTCGTTCGTTCCGGTAGCCACCGCATACATCCCCTACTATCCGGGCCTTAATGAACATCTGGCAAGAATTTTACGGGGTTATGGGACACGCTGTGTACAGCTTCCTGGGCGGAGGCTGTGCACAGCTGTGTCTCAGGACAAAGACCGCATACCAAAAGATCTTAGTAGTGGAGTGGTTTATAGAATAGAATGCCCAGATTGTGGGGAGTGTTATGTGGGGAAAACAAAACGACGGCTCAGGGATCGTCTGGGGGAACATTTAAATGCCATAAGAACTGCTGAATACAAAAGTCTGCTGTGGCCGAACATTTTTGGGAGAAGCAGCATCAAATCTCCCCGGAGGACGCTATTATTTTGGATCGTGCACATGGATACTGGGAGTGTAAATGGCTGGAGGGTTTGCGGATTAGTTCATCCAGTAGGAATACCATCAATAGAGATAGAGGTATACGTATTAATCCTATCTTTGAAACAATTATATTAAGGTCGGATGAACGATTTTCTTTGCCAGGTTCCCGAGACATTTCCGCTTCCAGTTCTGACCATGTGCCAATTGAACCACGTGGAGAAATACCACGTGTGGAGGTACCGTGAGCCTGCTACTTAAGGAGATGTTGCAAGAAGTCATATCACTGTTGAAGAAGGGAGCTGACGCTCCCGAAAGCTTCAGGTTTTTAGCGCTTTTAATGTTTTATATTTTAGCAAATTTTATTGTAAATGATCTTTTATTAGTTTTTAGCATTCCGTAACAGTTTATTGTAAATATTTTTGTGTAAAGATTGTAGTCATATTAAATTTTAAATTTTATTCAATGGTCGGTGTATGAATTTATATATATTTTTAGACAGGTCAAAGTAACTCTTGCACATACCTCAAAAGTTCATATCTGTTACCCCAACTGGACATTATCTAGATGTTCTGGGGCAGAAACGTTGCAAGTGAGCAGGTACCTAATGCCAAGGAAGAGAGCCTAAAAAACTTCAAGGGTTGTTAAATATACAAGAACAGTAAGTCTTAATTGTTTATATAGTAATGTTAGAAGTGTCTTCAATAAAATGAGCGAATTCGAACTGCTGGTTAAAATAAGTAACGCAGACATAATAGGGCTTACGGAAACGTGGTGGCACCACGTGGTGACCAGGGAATGATTAGTTTCAGTACGGCTTGTACAATGTATTTAGGAAGGATGGGGTAATGCTTCTTATCAGAAGCAGCCTGAGTGCGACAATAGCGTTCCCAGATTCAGATATTTCATATCTAGGAAATAAACTCATACACCGACCATTGAACAAAATTTTCTGTAACTAAAATTTTTACAAATAGTATAAAAATATAATATAAAACAAATTATTTACAATAAACTAATGACTATACATTATGGAATACTAAAAACTGTAAATAAAAGATCGTTTACAATAAAATAAGCTAAAATATAAAATTAAAAGCGCTAAAAACCTGGAGCTTTCGAGAGCGTCAGCTCTCTTCTTCAAGAGTAATATAACTTTCTGCAACATCTCCTTAAATAGCAGGTTCACGGTACTTCCACACGTGGTATTTCTCCACGTGGTTCAATCGGCACATGGTCGGAAGCGGAAATGTCTCGGGTATGTGGCAAAGAAAATCGTTCATCCGAATTTAATACAATTGTTTCAAAAATAGGATGAATACGCATGCCTCTATCTCTATTCATGGTATTCTTACTGGATGAACCAATCCATAAACCCTCGAGCCATTTACGCTCCCAGTATCCGTGTGCATGATCCCAAATAATAGCGTCCTCCGGGGAGATTTGATGCTGCTTCTCCCAAAAATGTTCGGCCACAGCAGACTTACTCTAGTCAGCGGTTCTTATGGCATTTAAATGTTCCCCCAGGCGATCCCTAAGCCGTCGTTTTGTTTCCCCCACATAACACTCCCCACAATCCGGGCATTCTATTCTATAAATAACTCCACTACTGAGATCTTTTGGTATACGGTCTTTGACCTGAGACACAGCTGTGCACAGCCTCCGCCCTGGAACCTGTACACAGTGTGTCTTATAATCCCGTAAAATTCTTGCCAGATGCTCAGTAAGGCCCGGATAGTAGGGGATGTATGTGGTGGCTACCGGGACGAACGACTCCCTACGCTCGGACACCCCTCTACTATATCTATCCAGGATCCTCTGGGGGTATCCGCACTTTCTAAGTTCTGCCGTGACACGATTAATTTCTTTCTCTTTATCCTCAGAAGTGGTACAGTGTGATCTTATTCTGTCAAATAAAGCTTTTGCTACACTATTCTTTTATTGTCCAGCTTGTGCTGAATTATAGTGGGTGTGACCTCTACACATGGGTTTTTTAAAAACTGACATCTTAAGCCTAGAACCCATCCTAGAGACCAATACATCCAAAAACGACAGAGTACCTACTGTTTCCACCTCTGAGTTGAATAGTGTAAATTGGGAGAAGCTATTAAGCCAGCAAACAGCATCATCCTCCCTCCCCTTCTGGACCAGGGCAAAGGTATCATCAACATATCTTCTCCAGTTCCTAATAGGAAACGAACACCCACTAAAAACCCTACTTTCCAACTCCTCCATGCCCAAATTGGCCACGGTGGTACTAATGGGTGAACCCATGGCCGTACGGCGAACCTGCTTATACATAGTTCCTTGAAATAACATGGTAGTGCAAGCTAGACATAATTCCACCCCGGTACAAATATCTTCCACACCGAGCAGTGATCTATTACCAAGTGAGGCATCCCTAGTCAATGCCATTTTTACACAATATACTGCATGATTAATAGGAATACATGTAAATAAAGATACAACATCAAAAGAGATCATGCTCTCATCATCATTTATAGTCAGATTCCCCACAAAATTCACAAACTCTCTACTGTCTTTAACAACATACTCGGACTGCCCCACTATGGGTGCAATTAATTTGGCCAAGTACCCTGATAGTGCATAGGTAGGACTCCCTATAAATGAAACTATAGGTCTCAAGGGTACTTCTGCCTTATGAATCTTTGGCAGTCCATAGAATCGCGGGAGTTGACTACCTGTAGTGTGTAATGACCAGTAACTCTCCTTGGAAATCTTCTCCGTGTTCAACCAGGATTGACCTCTACACATCGGTTTTTTTAAAAAACCCATGTGTAGAGGTCAAACCCACTATAATTCAGCACAAGCTGGACAATACAAGAATAGTGTAGCAAAAGCTTTATTTGACAGAATAAGATCATACTCTACCACTTCTGAGGATAAAGAGAAAGAAATTAATCGTGTCACGGCAGAACACGGCGGATACCCCCAGAGGATCCTGGATAGATATAGTAGAGGGGTGTCCGAGCGTAGGGAGTCGTTCGTCCCGGTAGCCACCGCATACATCCCCTACTATCCGGGCCTTACTGAGCATCTGGCAAGAATTTTACGGGATTATAAGATACACTGTGTACAGGTTCCAGGGCGGAGGCTGTGCACAGCTGTGTCTCAGGTCAAAGACCGTATACCAAAAGATCTCAGTAGTGGAGTTATTTATAGAATAGAATGCCCGGATTGTGGGGAGTGTTATGTGGGGGAAACAAAACGACGGCTTAGGGATCGCCTGGGGGAACATTTAAATGCCATAAGAACCGCTGACTACAGTAAGTCGGCTGTGGCCGAACATTTTTGGGAGAAGCAGCATCAAATCTCCCCGGAGTACGCTATTATTTTGGATCATGCACACGGATACTGGGAGCGTAAATGGCTCGAGGGTTTACGGATTGGTTCTTCCAGTAAGAATACCATGAATAGAGATAGAGGCATGCGTATTCATCCTATTTTTGAAACAATTGTATTAAATTCGGATGAACGATTTTCTTTGCCACGTACCTGAGACATTTCCGCTTCCGGTTCTGACCATGTGCCGATTGAACCACATGGAGAAATACCACATGTGGAAGTACCGTGAACCTGCTATTTAAGGAGATGTTGCAGAAAGTTATATTACTGTTGTAGAAGAGAGCTGACGCTCTCGAAAGCTCCAGGTTTTTAGCGCTTTTAATTTTATATTTTAGCTTATTTTATTGTAAATAATTTGTTTTATATTATATTTTTATACTATTTGTAAAAATTTTAGTTACAGTAAATTTTGTTCAATGGTCGGTGTATGAGTTTATTCCTAGATATGAGTTTTCCCGAGCTCAGAGGCCTCTTTCAGGATATTCAGACATTTCACATGATAGTATAGAATCTGTGTGGTGCGAGATAGTTGGAAACAAAGGTATAATGTGAGTAGGAGTAATCTACAGACCAGCTGATTGTGAAGATTATGACGAAAGCCTCTACATGCAAATGGAATGGGCAAGTAAGCATCAATGTCTTATGGGTGATTTCAATTTGCCTCTAATTGATTGGAGTAAATGGGAAGGAAACTCGACATGGGAACAAAATTTTTAAATCAACTAGATGACTGTTATTTGTATCAACATTTCAGGGAAAGTACTAGAGAAAAGAATATCCTAGACCTCATCATTACCCATGAATCAGGTGACATAACAGGGCTGACAGTAGAGGAACCAGTAGAGTAGCAGGAAGTGATCACGGAGTTCTACGGTGGATGATGAAGAGAGAGAGGTAGCAGTAGTAAAAGGCAAAGGAATGGGTTATAATTTCAGAAAATGAAATTATGATGCCTTAAGATGCTACATGGCCTCTATTAACTGTGTAGATATTGCACAGAGAATGAATACAATTGAACTGTGGTATGCTTTTAAAACATTAATCACAGATGCCTTGAGTGTGTATTTACCATTAAAAAAAATACTCCACAATGAGGGTTCCAAGTTGGACGAATAGTGAAGTTGCCACATTACTTGAGCAGAAAAAGGTGGCATGGAAAAGTTAGAGCAATAAAAAGCACTGAAGCCTATAACACCTACAAGATGATCTGTAATAGAGCCACAGAAAAGGTTCGCCAGGCAAAAGGCAAACAGAGCAAAGGCAGTTTATATATGGATAAGGAATTCTTCACATATATAAATGCTAAGAATAGCAGGAAAAACCAGATAGAACCTTTACATAAGGGAAAAGGGATAGTATCAAATACACCAGCCGCCATTGCAGATGAACTCAGCAGTTATTTTGCATCGATATTTACAGATGAAAACCTTTTGTGGCAATGGGAAATTGTGAGAGTGAAGTTAAAAAATATGTAATTAATGTTATTGAAATTTCGCAAGGTTATTTAATGAAAAAAATTTCGAGCCTACAGGCCAGTAGAGCTCCTGGAGTTGATGGAATATACCCTATAATCTTATGGGAGGCGGCAAGTGAATGCATTGAACCATTGAGGTTAATTATGCAAGCATCACTAGACTCTGGGGAGATTCCGTTGATTTGGAAAAGTGCCAATGTATATCCCATACATAAGGGTGGTTCTAAGAGTGAAATGTGAAATTATCAACCTGCCAGTCTGACTTCAGTGGTAGGGAAAATCATGGAGGCAATGATCAAGGGTGGAATTCAGGATCATTTGGATAGAATTGAAATTCTCAGGGATACCCAGCATGTTTTTGTAAAGGGAAAATCATATTTAACAAATCTGGTTTGCTATTTTCAAAGGGTCACTCATGAGCTGGATTTAGGGAATAATTTCAACATTGTTTATTTAGATTTCAGCAAAGCTTTTGACTCAGTCCCACATGAGCGGTTGCTTTATAAGCTGGAACAGGTTGGAATCACTGGGAAAATCTTTAGATGGATAGCAACATGGCTTCAGAGCATGAGACAGAGGGTTGTGATAATGGCTATTCCTCAGATTGGGTTGATGTAAGAAGTGAGGTTCCCCGAGGATCAGTATTAGGACCACTGTTGTTTTTAATTTTCATAAACGACATTGATGAAGGGATAGAGGTTGTGATGTTAAAATTAGTAGAGTAGTTAATGTCAAGCTGAGCTTCTTCAGAGACCTAGATAGACTTGAGGAATGTTCAGAAAAATGGCAGCTGTGTTTAATCCAACAAAGTGTAAGGTATTACACCTGGGAAACAGTAATCCCAAAATAACTTATTCACTTGGTGGAGTTCAGCTAAACCAGTACTGGAGGAAAGGGACTTGGGTGTGACGATACGGTCAGAATGAAATTCTCTGAGCATTGTAAACAGGTTGAAAGGAAGGCCCATGGTGTCCTATCGATGATCTATCGAACTTTTGCAAGTAGAGATATGGACTTGATAATATAAGGCTTTGGTTAGACCACACTTGGAATACTATGTTCAAGTATGGAGACCGTACCTAAAGAAAGACATTGAGGTTCTTGAAAGGGTGCAAAGACGGGTAACTCACCTGGTGAGATCGGCAAAAGGGGGTGTCCTTATGAAGAAAGACTTCGAATATGTGGGTTGCAGAGTTTGGAAACTAGACACCTTAGAGGAGATTTGATTGAGGTGTTTAAGGCTCTAAGGGGCATCAGTAAAATGAATGAGGACAATTTTCAAGATTATAAATGATACTAGAACTAGGAGACATAAATTCAAGTTACAGGGGGGAAATGTTTAGATTGGACTGCAGGAAGTTTTATTTTAGCCAGGAAGTTATAAATTATTGGAATAAGTTGCCTACGTGGGTGGTAGAGGCTGACAGTTTGGGGAAATTCAAAGGACATCTGGATAGTACCTTCAGGTGAGGGAAAGACATAGGATGATAGGTTTAATTTCTTTTATTAATTATTAGTTTTTTTTTTTATCATTGTTTTATTCAGTTTTTTTTTTTTTTCTTTTTTTTTCTTTTTTTTTTTTTGGCTGGTGCAGCATAAGCCATAAGCTTTCTTGCACCATGCAGCCGTTACTAATATCTACCACTTACTACAGAATTAAATATTCTTCTGTTTCATATACGGACGATTTTTTTTTTTTTTTTCTATTCAAAGAACTCTTTGTCCCTTAGTTCCCTACAGAATGTTTTTCAAGGATGAAGCAGAATAGAATTAACCCATGTTGTACAAAATATTACAGCTTTATTGATTTTAAAATGCAGAAAATTGTGTTTTTATATGAACAGACTAGACTTTTACTATAAATCTATCTGAATAATAAAAAGGACAGTGAGTATGGACGTTTTCATTCTGCTCTTGAGGACAGCAAGCTGTGTTTCTTTCAACATATTGGCTTTAAGTGGTCCAGAAGCACATGATATTTGTTACTCATCACTATTTCACTTCTCTCCAGATGATGTTCCAGGATTACTCCTTTATGATTCCAGAATACAATTGGGTAATGCTTTCCCTGCTGGTGCTTGGGTATGGACTTCCCTCTGTCAAGATGAGTCTGTGATGACACCAATCTGAACTTACACATTGTTTTCTAGTGTGTAACAGTGTACCCAGGATTCAACACCGGTTGCTGTGTACTAAGAAGGCATCTCCTCCTTTCTCATACCATCGTAAGAAGCACTGAACACATACACTGTCATTGTTTCTTCAGCTGTAGTACTAAATACTGGGGAATTCATTGAGTAAATGCTTTTCAAAAGTGCAACTCCACACCATACTAATTGTCATGATTCATTCAATAGTAATTCAAAAGTTTCTTTGTATGAGTTCTTCCACTATTGCTATAACTTCTGGTGTCACAACACAGCATACTTGCTGTTGATAGATCCACACTTCCCTATACTGGGCCAACTTTGATAAACTTCAACAGGTTTTATCCCTTCTGCAGTCAAAAATCAGATTACAGATGGCATCTCCACCTTGGTGCATGACTTCAAGAGTACCTGATATCTTGAAATTTAGCTGTTTTCATATAATCACAGCAAATGGTCTTATGATGATACCCTGTTTTGCATAATATGCATTTTATGTTGGTTTTGTAGTTTTTCATTGGCATGATCTTTGTAATTTGGAAGAAATGTTCTGATACATTCCAACTGAAAAACAGATCTGTATTAAAAGTTTTCTGAACTCAACTTTCTAAGTATGTGTTAGATGACAAAAGTTATTTAACACAGGAAAGTAGTATATAAAAGGATTGTATTGCTGGGGTAGATAGTGGTAAATATTGGAACATATTAAAAATGCTACTTTTGCTTTTTATTGTTATAAAACCATAAAAGTTCCATTCACAATACCATTTCTTCTTTTTCATATGAAATAAGGAACATAAGAAAGTGATTCACATTACTCACCAAATTAAAAAAGTTATAAATATATGGCAGTTATTAAAAACCAAATTAGAATAAAGAAAGCTGAGATTACTTAAATTATGAAATTTAGTTAATTGCAATTTCATGTAGTGGTTACAGATTTCTTCTAACACAAACCAGCAAAAACAAACAAACATTAAGATTATATGTTTGGCTATTTCAGGATTCCCTAATAAATCCCACCATATGGCCAAATAATACAAGAAATATGAATGTTTGAGTTCCTCAGCAGCAGTTAACTTCTTTTCATGGAAAGAGGAGTGCTCATAGTTCTTGCATTATTGCCTCATTTTTGTCCCTATGATAGGATTCAACAGGGAATCCTGAAATATAGTCATATATATCATTTTAATGTTTTTGTTTGTTTGTTCTTTTTAACCACTACAGGCCATGGAAATAAACTAAAATTTCATATTTCAGATGGATTCTTAAATTTACCTTTTTCTTTAATAACCTTCCATGTAATGTGTACTTCTCACAGTGGCAGTTATTATTTTTTAAATGTGAGTTAAGATTAGTTGAAGAAGACTTTTTTTATTTCTCATAAAATAAATAATTTAGATGGGTGAAGAAGAGGCATCCCAAACAAGGAGATTATGTTGAAATTCCATGTTGTAGAAATTCAGATCAGTACCGTAGCATGACTGTGATTCCATACTTGAAAGATCTTCATGGCCCAGATGATGATGAAGGCACAGAAGATGAAGAGGAGGAATTTGAGAAGTGCTTTATAAACAATGACTTTTCAGGTATATAAATTTCAGGTAATTGTGATATCAAGTTACTGCATGAGTGTTATATCAAAATATTGGGATATGCATCAGGTACCAAGTTGAGTAGTGAAAGGGATTTAGATTTATAAAAAGATGCAAACATAGAAAGAATATGCTCTGTTGCATTTTTAAACAGTTCATATTGTGTCATTTCATTTCACATTTAACTGATCTGAGTAATATTTGTATTAAATCACTTGCCATATAAAATCTGTGCAATTTCAATTAATTTTTCTTGGATATTTTCAATAGAAAAGCAAACCACCAAACTTTCTTGAATAGTTCCAAACTGTTTTGGACTTTTACATATCAAATGATTTAATGTACTTTAATACTGATGATATATTAAGGAGTCCTTATGTGCTGTGATGTAATGACTAGATCATAAATATAGAGCTTACTTAATTTTCAGCACTCACTTCATAGTAATCCGCTTAGTTTGTTGAAAGTTTCACCACGTACATAGTAGTTATGAAATTTTAACAACTTAAAGAAATTATAAATTTAAAAATTACTAAATTATGAGCTTTAAAAATTTGCCTAAGAAAGGAAAGTGCACTTTCCATTCTGTGGTTGTCAAATTAAAGTGAGATAAAAAGCTAATAACCGCGCAAATGACATTCGAAACCGTCTTCAGTTAGCTATGGTATTTATGTACTTTAATACATAAATTGCGTTAGAGCAGGTAATTTGATCTAATTTATTGTTAAATTCTTTATAATATAGTGTTTCTTTCTGTGCTTAGCTCTCTGTATGGTAGTGTACAAAACTTATGTTATATTATGATTTAAATATAACAGTGATTTTCCTGTTCTCATGTTGAACTTCACCTTAATTTAAGAGGAACTGGAGATTTTATATTTGAGGAAGAAATTTCATTTAAAAAAAGTGGTTTTAAACAGCACATTGTATATCAGATCAAAAACTTTTGAACCAACTCCTTTTTAATTTCACTCTTTTCTTTAATTCTTTTCTTTTCATTGTCAACCAAAATAAATTGTGACCAAAAAAGGTTCTCTATTTCCAATTGACTGGTGAAATGTCTGATTCTCTGATTATTGAGTTGGTTTCTGCTAGGTGAATATTAGGAGTCAGTGAAAGATTTCTTTTTTTATATGTATCAAAAAAAAAATTTTTTTTTTTTTTTTTTTTTTTTTTGTTGCATATTCCTAACTTAGGTCTTTTGGCATATTATTAGGTCCTATTTCTGGCAGGTAACAATCATAAAGAGATGGTACTAGCTCTTGATAACATACCATTCAATTGTATCTCCTGTGATAATTAGCTATAATAATTATAGTAATATTTGATATTTTATTACTGTTATTCTTTTTTTTTCTTCTTTAAGCTTCTATTTTGCTTAGGACACACATACCTTTTATTTCAATATTGACAAGTCTTTTCTTTTTTCTTATCTATTATCACAGTCTGTTGTAATGTTTAATTGTTTATTCAATGATATTGATCAGTTCTTCATTTATGCACCTTTCTCTATTTTATATTTCTGAACTTTAGTTCAACATATGTTTCAATTACACCAATGAGCCAAAACATTATGACCAGTGAGTTGTTACGCACATCGAAGCAACTTGCAGGTGAACTACAGCACAGGTCAGGACACTGTACAAAAAACACCTGATACTGAGCTCTGTTAATCAGTGTTACTCTTGTAATCAGATGGGAATGACACACGGATTTAAGCAACTTTGACAAAGGTCAAATTGTAATGGCCAAATGACTGGATCAGAACATATCCGAAATGGCACAGCTGGTGGGATGTTCATGGTCAGCCGTGGTTAGTACCTACTGAAAGTGGTGCGAGGAGGGGGAAACCAACGAACCACCAGTGCGGTGTTGGACAGCCACGGCTCATTGATGCTAGAGGTGAGTAAAGACTCTCCCAGATAGTACGTGGCGACTGTGGTGCAACTAGCCAGGGAAGCGAGCCTAAAAAATCTTCAAGGGTTGTGTTAGGGTTGTTAAATATACAAGAACAGTAAGTCTTACTTGTTTATATAGTAATGTTAGAAGTGTCGTCGATAAAATGAGCGAATTCTCAAGGATACTCAGCATGGTTTTGAAAAGGGAAAATCATGTTTAACAAATCTAGTTCACTATTTTGAAAGGGTCACTCATGAGCTGGATTTAGGGAATAATTTCGACATTGTTTATTTAGATTTCAGCAAAGCTTTGACTCAATCCCACATGAGCGGTTGCTTTATAAGCTGGAACAGGCTGGAATCACTGGGAATTTATGTCACTGGGAAAATCCTTAGATGGATAGCAGGATGGCTTCAATGCAGGACGCAGAGGGTTGTGATAAATGGCTATTCCTCAGATTGGGTTGATGTAAGAAGTGGAGGTTCCCCAAGGATCAGTATTAGGACCACTGTTGTTTTTAATTTTCATAAATGACATCAATGAAGGTATAGAGAGCGTGATGTCTAAATTTGCAGATGATGTTAACATTGGTAGAGTAGTTAATGATGACTGTCAAGCTAAGCTTCTTCAGAGAGACCTAGATAGACTTCAGGAATGGTCAGAAAAATGGCAGCTATGCTTTAATCCAACGAAGTGTAAGGTATTACACCTGGGAAACAGTAATCCTAAAATAACTTATTCATTTGGTTGATTGCAACTAAACCCAGTACTGGAGGATGTGGATGTTACGATACCGTCAGACATGAAATTCCCTGAGCATTGTAAACAGGTTGCAAGGAAAACCCATGGCGTCCTATCGATGATCTATCGAACTTTTGCAAGTAGAGATAGGGACGTGATAATCCCATTAATATAAGGCTTTTGTTAGACCACATTTGGAATACTCTGTTCAAGTATGGAGACCACACCTAAAGAAAGACATCGAACTTCTTGAAAGGGTGCAAAGATGGGTAACTCACCTGGTGAGATCGGCAAAAGGGCGTCCTTATGAAGAAAGACTTTGAATATGTGTGTTGCAGAGTTTGCAAACTAGACACCTTAGAGGAGATTTCATTGAGGTGTTTAAGGCTCTGAGAGGCATCAGTAAAATGAATGAGGACGAAATTTTCAAGATTATAAATGATACTAGAACTAGGGGACATAAATTCAAGTTACGGGGGGGAAATGTTTACATTGGACTGCAGGAAGTTTTATTTTAGCCAGCAAGTTATAAATTACTGGAATAAGTTGCCTATGTGGGTGGTAGAGGCTGACAGTTTGGGGAAATTCAAAGATCATCTGGATAGTACCTTCGGGTGAGAGAAATGCATAGGATGATAGGTTTAATTTCCTTTTCTTTTATTAATTATTATTATTATTTTTTTTTTTTATCAGTTTTATTCTGGTTTTTTTTTTTTTGCTGTTGCAGCATAATCCATAGGCTTTCTTTCACCATGCGGCCATTACTAATACTAATTAGAATGCTCATGACAAGAGTAATGTGTCACAACACAGCACATCAAACCCTGCTGAAAATGGGGCTGTGTTGCTGCAGGCTGCTTCGAGTGCCTATGGCTAACCACAGTTCACCGGCGACAGTGCCTACAATGGGCATGGAAACTGGACTTTTAATGATTGGAAGAAGGTCGTCTGGTCTGATGAATCACGTTTCCTGTTGAACCTTGTGGACCGCCGGGTATGTGTGCATCGTTTACCTGGGGAAGTGATGGTGCTTGGATGCACTGTGGGACGAAAACAAGTTGGTGGCGGTGTCATGCTTTGGACAATGTTCTGCTGGGATACCCTGGGTCCAGTCATCCATGTGCCAGATACTCTGCCGTCTACCACCTACCTAAACATCATCACTGACCAGGTACACCCTTTCATGACAACGGTCTTCCCCTCTGGCGGTGCCATTTTTCAGCAGGATAATGCGCCATGCCACACCGTCTGGATTGTTTGAGACTGGTTCGCAGAACATGAGAAAGACTTCCAGGTATGGCCCTGACCTTCAAATTCCCCAGACATCAATCGGTTTGAGCATCTATGGTTTGTGTTGGAACAGGAACTCCGATCTGCGGCGTCTCGACCACGAACCTTACAGGAGTTAAAGGATCTGCTGGTTACGTGTTGGTACCAGATACTACAAGACACATTTAGAAATCTTGTAATGCCCATGACTCGCCGGGTACGAGCTGCTTTAACTGCACGTGGAGGATCAATATCATATTAGGTAGGTGGTAATAATGTTTTGGCTCATCAGTGTATATCAGTATTAATGGTGACAAATGATGCAAGAAAACAAGCTTAATAGAGCATCAGCCAAAAAAAAAAAAAAAAAAAAAAGAACCACCCTTCCCATATCACTTATCCAACACTCTCCACTTCCACAACCTTAAACAAATGTTTGCTCCAGCAATCAACCACCCATTGGCTGACGGCAAACTTCCATTGGCTAATGGCAGACTTCCTCACATCTATTCTGCAACTGTCTTTCCTCAATTTAAACATATGCCCCCTCATATTTATAGTGAATAAGAGGAAGAATCCCATCAGCATTGAGTTGCTCAATCCATTCAAAGCCTTAAACACCTTGAGCCTTGCAGGTACATCGTCTCCAGGCACTGCAATTTGCAGAACTGAAGCCTTTTGTGGGATGTGCATCCCTTTGTCCCCCTCACCAATATTATTACTCTTCTATGTGCTTGCTCTAGCAGCTCTACATCCTTCATAAAATGAGACCTTCAGACCTGTATGCAATACTCAATATGTGGCCTAACCATTGCCTTATACAATGGGATAATCACCTCCTTATATCTGTTAGCAAAATTCTGTATATTGTTGACAAAACCCCATGGCAGCATGTTTACAATATTCAGAAATTTTCATGTCTACTCCACAATTACTTCGCATTTGTCATTGTTAAACTTCAATCGCCATTTCTCAGCCCATCTGCCTAACTTTTCTAGCATACTGCCATTAACCACCCTGCCAACTTTCGTATCATCTGCAGACTTAGACATTAATCCTGATGATACTTTTCCGGTCAACCCTTCCCTATCTCTTCCATCATGCAGTATGATTGATCACTTTTGAGGTTATGATGAACGTCGTGGCGTGATCCAATATTCCTTACATTTCAAGGGTACGGCTCTAAAACGGTGTTCGCAGGCCGGCCGCTAGCTAGTACACTGTACCGAACCTATTGGTAACTCTTTAGGAGGCTTCTGGATCAGCTAGTGAATAATCTTGCTACCTCTACTCTGCCAGATAATGACTAGAGGGAGTCCGAGTAGTGTGTATGCGGGGAGCATTGTCGAGGCCACGTTATATCAAGGATCTGGGTATATTCTTACCACGTATACGCCATATCCAAAAATTTCATTACTTCATACAGCATGTCCCACTCACTTTTTCTTACTATTGAATACACCATGAATTGTCAAACTAATAGAGCAAGCTTATCTGCGAAAAGATCTAAACCTCCCAAGCACTTCCTAATTCATTTCACCAATATACGTGGTCTCAATTCTAATCTCAACGATTTCCACTTGCAGTCTGCCAAACCCCATGTACTTTTTCTGACAGAATCTCAGTTATCGGTTGATTCAACTACTGCTCATCTCAGATGCCCAATTTTTCACTGTATGATTCCTTTCGCCTCAAAGGTGATACTTGTGCATATGTCCGTTCTGATATTCCCTGTCAGAGACTTGGCAATTTGGAATCTCCTCTCTTTGATCTTCTCTGGCTTAAAATCTCTCTACCTCATTGTGCCAAATTCATCTGTTGTCTCTATCGTTCTCCCAACTCCTAGCCATACTTATGAGAGCTTCTTTGGACTCAGGGGAGGTACCCATAGACTGGAGATGTGCAAATGTAACCCCAATTCACAAAGGAGGATCAAAGGCTGACACAAGTAATTATAGACCTGTTAGTTTAACTTCTGTTCCAGGTAAATTAATGGAGGCACTGGTTAAAGAAGCACTGCAGGATCATCTAGACAAGAATTCAGTTATAGCTCAGACGCAGCATGGTTTTGTTAAGGGCAGGTCTTGCCTGACCAATTTGATTGGATACTATGATGTAGTCACAAAAGAACTGGATGCAGGGAATAACTTTGATATTATATATTTGGATCTTAGAAAGGCTTTTGATACTGTTGCACATGGAAGACTGCTGCACAAATTGGAGCAGTGTGGCATTGGAGGCAAATTGCTGCTATGGATATGGGGATGGTTGAGTGGCAGAAGACAGAGAGTGGTAATCAATGGACACTGCTCAACGTGGACTAATGTTATTAGTGGAGTTCCTCAGGGTTCAGTGTTGGGTCCGTTGTTGTTTTCGGTGTTTATGAATGATATTGATGATGGGATATCAAGTTTAATGTCTAAGGTTGCAGATGATACAAAGGTTGACAGGGTCGTTAAGGACACTACTGACGCTATGCTGCTGCAACAGGATCTGGAAAGGTTGAACAGATGGGCTGAGAGGTGGCAAATGAAGTTTAACATTGACAAATGTAAAGTACTACATATGGGTAACAGTAACCCCACAGCAATGTATCAACTCTGCGGTACTACACTGACAGTGGTGGAGAATGAAAAGGACCTGGGGGTAATTGTGCAGGCAGATATGAAGTTCTCTGAGCAGTGCAGAAGAGCTGCAAGAGTAGCTCATGGTGTCTTGTCAATGATATACAGGAATTTTTCTAGCAGGGATAAGGAGGTGATTATTCCCTTGTATAAGGCAATGATTAGGCCACATCTTGAGTACTGTATACGGGTCTGGAGGCCTCATTTCAAGAAGGATGTAGAGCTGCTGGAACGGGTACAGAGAAGGGCAACAAGATTAGTAAATGGAACAAAGGGTTGCTCTTACGAAGAAAGGCTTAAGTTTTGCAAATTACAGAGTCTGGAGACTAGGCACCGGCGAGGTGATCTGATAGAGGTGTATAAGGCTTTGAATGGTTTGAGCATGCTCAATGCCAATGGGATTCTTCATCTTTCTCAGAATAATCACCTCAGAGGGCATAAATTCAAATTGAGAAGGACGGATGTCGGATAGATGTGCGGAAATTTGCCTTTGGCCAGCGGGTGGTTGGTTGGTGGAACCGACTTCCATCACTTGTTGTTGAAGTTGATAGCTTAAACAAATTTAAAGCTCAACTGGACAGGTATTTCGAACGAACGGAGGGGTGAAATGGGAGAGGTTTTTTTTTTTTTTTTTTTGGCTGATGCTGAATAAGCTTGCTTTCTTGCATCATATGCCTCTACTAATGCTAATGCTAATGCTAACTCCACTAATCACTTGGAGCTCTGTGACTTCCTCTCTTTGCAACTTGACTTTCTCCAGTCCAACTTTCCTAACAGTGAGATAATTTTTCCTTGGTGATTTTAATGTTCACAACTCCAGCTGGCTTCCATTTTCTAGTCACACCGACCCAGCAGGTCGAGATGCTGAGGCTTTTGCAATTACTAATGACCTAGCACAGATTGTTCATTTACTTACAAAAATACCGGACAATCCGAATCATACAGCCAATACGCTTGATCTTTTTCTCACAAACAATCCTAAGTACACGGTCGAAGTGAGAGGTCCTTTAGGCACTTCAGATCACAACTTGGTGATTGTCTCTTCTCCAATGGAACCTTTATCTCATGGCTATTCCCAACCTCGTGTTGTTTGGCATTACAAGAATGCAAAATGGGATGACCTGCGAGACTTCTTTTCTTCTTTTCCATGGTCGGATTACTGTTTCAAAACTTGTGATGTCAACGTTTCTCAGATTGTGTCAGCGAAATTATTCTTGCAGGAATGGATCCTTTATTCCACACTCCACTTTCAAATCTCGTTCTTTATCTAAACCTTGGTTTTCCAATAAATGTGCTAAGGCTGTTCAAGAGAACAATGTTGCATATCGTAATTGGCTTGTTTCTAATACTTCAGTTTCATTTTTTGCCTACACCAAAGCTCGCAACAATTGTAAAACAGTTATTAATCAGTTGAAACTAGAGTTTGAATAGTCTGAGTAGAAAACTTGCTTCTTGCCCTAATGGTAGCCGAGCATTTTGGTCTCTTGCCAAAGCTATTGGCTGCAACTTTTGCCCATCTCTGTCCAAACCAGATGGTTCTGTTGTCACTTCAGCCAAGGATAAAACTGACCTGCTAGTATCCTATTTTTCTTCCAGCTCATGTATTAATGATCTTGGAAAAACACCTCCCACCATTCCCAACACACTCCATTCAATGCCTCCTGTGGTCTTCCGTCAAAGGGTATCAGAAGCATTTTGATGAATCTTGATGCTAAGAGAGCTCCAGGTCCTGATAGTATTTCTCCACTTGTTCTCAAAACCTGTGCTCCTGAACTTACTCCTATTCTTTGCTGCCTTTTTTCACTTTCTTGTTCCAAAGGTGTTTTTCCTTCTTGTTGGAAGTTTGCTCATATCCAGCCAGTTCCTAAAAATGATGACAAATCCCTCCCATTGCAATTACTTCTACTCTTTCTAAAGTAATGGAGAAATCAATTAACTGCCAAATTTTAAACTACCTAGAAACCTTCCGGCTGATCAACGATCGCCAGTATGGATTCCGTCAGTGTCGATCCACTGGTGATATTCTGGCTTATGTTACCCATTTATGGACAAATTCAATGGAAAGGTTCGGTGAAACACAAGTAGTTGCTCTTGACATCTCAAAGGGTTTTGATTGTGTTTGGCATAAAGGTCTTCTAAACAAGCTTCCATCTTATGGTTTGCCAACTGTTTTTAGTAATTGGTTATCCAGTTTTCTCTCTGATCGCTCACTGAGGATGATGGTAGATGGCTCTCTGTCTTCTAACTTCTCCACTAATGCCGGTGTCCCCCAAGGTTCAGTTCTTTCCCCCACTCTTTTCCTCTTGTATGTTAATGACCGTCTTCCATTGACTGGAAATCCTATCCATAGTTTTGCCAATGATAGCACATTGCATTCCACTTTCCATTTTGAGAAACCTTGTCCTGCTCAATCAACTTCAACTTCTCGAAAATCTGCTTCCAATTCCTTAAATACCGATCTTCAGGTAATTCTCCAGTGGGGCAAAGACAACTTAGTTGATTTCAACCCTTCTAAAAAACATTCTTCTCTTATATCTCGCAAAAAGGATTCTTCTGCTCCTATGCTTATCTTAGTGACACTCCAATTTCTAGGCAAAATGATATATCCCTTTTGGGGATTACCCTGACTTCTAATCTCTTTTGGCACAAGCACATTACAAATATTGCTTCCTCTACATCTAAAAAACTTGGTTTTCTCTTTTGCCTCCGCATTACTTTTCTTCCAAACAGCTGCTCACTGTGTATAAATCGCAAATCCGCCCTGCCATGGAATATTGTTCCCACATCTGGGGTGGTGCCCCCAAAACCTCCAAAAACAGTCTCTCCACTCGCTTTCTCATAGACGTACTGTTTCTGCTGCATGCCTCTTCTAGAGATACTTCCACGGACATTGTTCTTCTGAATTGGCTTCTATAATTCCCGCTCTCTCTTTCAAAACAGTCCGAACACGTGCCGCCACCAGCCGACATCCATTTACTGTCCAACTTCAAACCCACAGAACCAACTTTTCATCTTCCTCATTTATTCATTCAACTGCCGTTTTCTGGAACAACCTTCCTTCGTATGTATTTCCTGAAAATTACAATCTACAAAAGTTCAAGTCTAATGTCAACAAATATCTTCTTTCGTCTTCTCAACCTCAAACCTAAGCACGGTACTAAGTGCTATAGGTTCTAATACCTCTAGTGTTTGGGATTCACATAAAAAAAAAAAAAAAAAACTTCATCAATACCGTTAATAAATGTAGAAAACAACAATGAGCCAGCACCAAATCCTGAGCGACTCCAATAATAACATTTGTCCACAAAAAGCAGTGTCCATTGACCTGAAGACCCCTGTCTTTTTTCTCCCACTCAACCATTCCTTTATCCATAGCAGTAACTTACTATTTATTTACTCTAAAGTGTATGATTTTCTGCCAATATGTAGTATATGCTAGTGGACCTTAATGCTACACTGTTCCAGTTTGTGTAGCAGTCTTTTATGTGCAACATTATCAAAAGGTTTTGAAATATGGTAGTAGTAATATTAGTTGTGATTGGCAAATGATGCAAGAAAGCAAGCCTATATATAATCAGCCAAAAAAAAAAAGAAAGAAAGAAAAACCTACACAGTTAGCCCATCTGTACTTTCCAAGAATTTGTCTATTCCTTGGATTTATTCAAACCATCCACTTTCACAACAACAGATGAAAGCCTTTTCCAACAATCAACCACCCGCTGGCTGAATGCAAACTTCCAGAATCTATCCTGCAACCATGCTTCCTCAACTTGAATTTATGTCCCTCTCATGTGTGTTGTCTCATAAAGTGGAAGAATAATACCATTAACATTTAGCTTATTCAAGTCTTTGAACACCTCAATCAGATCTTCCTGCAGGTGCCTAGTCTTAAGACACTGCAGTTTGCAAAATTGAAACCTTTCTAAGTGAGAGCATCCTTTTGTTTCCTTCAAAGTTCGGATTTTCCTTCTCTGCACCTGTACCAGCAGATCTACACCCTTCTTAAAAAATAAAGCCTCCGGACCTATATACAATACTTAGAATGTGGTCTAACCATGGCCTTATATAAAGGGATAACACCTCCTTAACCCTGCTAGCGAAGTATATGATCTGAAAGTATAAGTATACAGGTAGGGCCCGTTTTACAACAAGGTTAGGTTCCAGCAAAACAGGGTCATAAAATGAAAAGTCATAAAACAAGACTAATTTGTAATGTAACTGAATGAGATAGGTTCCAAAATTCCCAAAATTTTCCCAAGTGTGTACTAATATTTCTGTTTATAAATAATTAAATATTTTAAACATTTAATGCACATGTTTTATTTATACTTATAAAACAATAAAATAAAATTTTAATTTACGTTGGTCCTGTGGAGTCATCGCTTAAGTACATATTTACTTCACTGATATTTTATGTGACAATGGCATAATGGGGCGACATTAATAGGAGGTTCCTGGTTGAGGGTCATTGGGTTCTGAGGGTTCCTTCTCCCTTTTTTGCCAAGAACTGTTGTATTGACGTCTGGCATGACTTCCTACTTTCTTCCAAGATATTATAGTAAGGCTTCAACGTCGTGTTGATACATGAATGCCATGGCTACATTCCCAATCAGGATCATTATCACAAAGTTCATCAAATGCACTACGAATTTTGGCAAGAGCACTCTGAATATGTTTTGTTTTTAATGTTCTGATTGGTTCTAACTCTTCCACTCCATCTGGCGTGTCAGCCTCATGTTGTTGAAGTTGCACAGCCAGTTCCTCCAATTCCTCCTTCGAAAGTGGCTTACCATGGCTCTCCAGCAACTGGTTAACATTAGCTGACCAGTTGCTGGAGAGCAACAACTGGTCAACATCATCTGGATCAACGTTGTCAATGCCAACATCCTTAGCCATGCGAGAAACAGCTTTAGCCACTTCCGAAACTGGCTCAATCCTTACAAAATCAATCACTGCTTCGGACCACAATTTACGCCAGATGCCATTCATGCAGGACTGACACTTCCTCCCAGGCAGAATCGAAGTTTGTGATGGCATTCAGGATGTTATACGACTTCCAGTAGTCCCTCACAGTTATATCAGACTGCACAGCCTCAACAACAGGGCGTAATTGTGCCTTAAAGGTCGCAATTACACCTGGTCCATTGGTTGCAAAAGTGTTGTGTCGGGAGGCAAATACACAACCTCAACCTCCAAATGGTCATTGTGGATTTCTTGGAGGTGTTGGCTGGGTGTCCTGGGGCATTGTCCAGTACCAGTATGACTTTGGGAGCCAAGCCATTTGCTGCACAAAACTGAGCAACATCTGGACAAAAGTACGAGGTGTACCATTTGCTAAAAATTGTGAGTCACCCATACCTTTTTGTTAGAGTGCCAAAACACAGGAAGTCATGTCTTCAACATGTCCTTCATTACATGAGGTGTCTCTGAATGGTACACTGACATCGGTTTGAGTTTAAATGTTCCCGATGCATTGCCATCCAGAAGCAATGTCAACCGATCTTTTGCAACCAGGGGAACACCTCTCCCCACAGGCGATGTACATCCTACTTGGCAATTTTTTCCAATAATGCCCCGTTTCGTCCACATTAAAAACTAAATCAGAGTGGTAGTTGCCTTCGTTCATAAATGTTTAAATTCAGAAGGATACTCTTCTGCTACTGCAACATCAGTACTAGCAGCCTCACCAGACACTTTCACATTGTTAATTTTAGAACAGTTTTTAAACCTATGAAACCACCCTTTGCTGGCCGTAAATGTTTCAGTGCTACCAGACTCTTCGCATATATTTTTAATTTAACGATTTCGCCTTGTCTAGAATTACTGCTTATGTAACAGGAACATTATTTTCGTTCATGTCATCAACCCATAACACTAACAATTTCTCCATTTTTTTCCATTGTCTCACTGTGTGAATAAGTTGTTCTGGTGGATGACACACTTGTTATCTTGTGTGTGTGTGCACTTTATTTTATCAACATTGTTCATAAATGTTGATTCAGTAGAAGGCACTAAACTCAACGCCTTACACACACAGCCGACCGACGCTCACCAGGCTCCATGTGACGAATCACATCCATTTTCTCTTTAATTGTTAGTGTTTTACGCTCGTTTTATGTCCCACCCTGGCACAGACACTGCCCTACTACGTTTAGAGCTCATGGTTACACAAAAATTATTATTAATGAGAAATAAAACCATTAACAATTGAGGGAAAACTCACAACAAAACCAACATGGCACACTGAACGTAAACAACTCTTGGCGTCACTATCATTCCACCCAAATTGCACCGCAAAAAACAAGAAACAGGTGTTATTGTGATGTGTTACTGAGTTGCAATTTTTCGGGTAATATTTTGAAACAGTCGTTAATGTGAAAAGTCGTAAAATGGACCATCATAAAGCAGGATCTCCCTGTATATATAAGTACTGGGTGGTTATAAAATATGTTTTCCTATTCAGGAGATCCTGGCATCAAAACGGTTAGAGATAGCACTGAAAATCGGTGGGTATATCATTTAGGGTTTTCTTCTTCTTTGGTCCTTGGATGGAGGAGGCGGTTGGCCACGCAACCAGTGCACTGCTGTAGGTGCCGCAGTGTTTCGGACTTGCTCTGTGATGTTCTTCCATGCTTTACGATCCATGGCATCAGTCCTGGCCTGATTAAAGTCGAGACGTCGGCTCTTCAGGTCATTTTCCACTTGCTTGGCCCACGTTTTCCTAGGCGCAGTCTGTTGAATGCTCCATTGGGTGGGTCGTTGTCTCCAAAGGAGTGTGGATGGTATTCTATTTGCCACCATTCTACATACATGGCCAAACCATCTAAGCCTTTGCTTCTGGATTTGGTCGGCGATGGTTGGTTGCTGTTGGCATCTGGCACGGATGGTATCATTAGTGATGTGGTCGCGAAGTGAGATGCCCAGGATCTGCCGCAGACATCGCATTTGGAATACCTCACGTTTGTTTAAATCTAGCTTGAGACAAATCCATGTTTCCGAACCATAAAGGAAAATGGGCAGGATCAAAGCCCAGAAGGGTCTGATTTTAGTCTTTGAGGAAATGTTGGTCCTCTTCCACAGACACCATTTGAGCGAGGCGAACGCAGTGGCCGCCTGTCCAATTGTGCTGTGGATCTCCACGGTGGATGCAACTTTCTTCTCCTGGACCAGCAACCCAAGGTATTTAAAGTCCTGCACTTGCTCAATCTGGACGCCTTCGAGATAGATGATGGCTTGCGACCCATCTGTTGTCAGGGCCTTTGTCTTATCAACATTGATCTTCACACCCGTATGGCCAGGCAATGCGGGCAATGTCATAGAGGACGTCCGTGGCTTCAGCGTCGTTTCCGGCAAAGATAGCACTATCGTCGGCAAACATCAAGTCAGTCACATAGTGATCCTTGCCATATTGTATACCCTGTCTGTTGCTGAATGCTTGCCTCATGGCGTCGACCACGATGTTAAAAAGCAACGGGGAGGCCACGTCCCCTTGGCAGACTCCAGTTTGGATGGTAAATTCCTCAGATAAATCATTCTGGATGCGCACCTGGCTGGTTAAACCATTGTATGCAGTTTGGAGGAGTGTGATGACTTTTCAAGGTACATGTTCGACCTCTAGCAATTTCCATAAGGCAGCCCCGTGGACACAGTCAAAAGCAGACTTAAAGTCAATAAAAACAATGACGGTTCGCTGTCCACACCGGATCCTCTCCTCCATCAGTTGACGGATGGCGAAGATTTGATCACAGCATCCTCGCCTGGGTCTAAATCCCGCCTTTTCTTCTCGACTGGTTTGCCCGCAATGTTTTTGCAGCCTTGACTGAATGATCTTCATAAGGACCTTTCCGATGATGGAAAGGAGACTGATGCCACGGTAGTTCTTGCAATCCTGATTATCACCTTTCTTGTGGATTGGCACGATAATGGCTTTCCTCCATGTTAGCGGAATTTGTTCAGTGCACCAGATGGTTTTGAGGAGTGAGTGTAGTCGGCAAAGCAGTACATCTCCCCTGGCTTTGATCGCTTCTGTGGTGACTTGGTCCACTCCTGGTGCCCTGCCATTCTTTAGGGATTGTATGGCTGCTTTCACTTTTACTGTAGGCTCGACATCGACCATGGAGACCTCAGGGGGGATCGATCGGTGGTGCAGCTGCTGGTGGTCCCTGAGGTGGGTCGTGATTATACAATGCTTTAAAGAATTCACTCCACCGTTGCAGGCGTTCGGACGGTGATTGCATGAAGGTCCCATCTGCATTCTTGATGTTGTCACTAGTCAATTTGGTCTTTCCACTCAGACATCTGAGGGTATGGTAGAGAGTGCGGTACTCATGCTTGGATGGTGCCTCTTCAAGATCATATGCCACTTGGTTCCAGTATGCTTCTCTCTCCGCTTTCATCCTCTGTCGGACTTCTCTGTTTAACTGCCGGTACCGTTCAAAGTTGACCAATTTTGCCTGTTTCCGTTTGTTCACGAGGTCAAGGCACTCATCTGATATCCATGGTTGTGTTTGCCGTTGGGCAGGTGGGCATTAGGGGCTTGGCACATTCCAGGATGGCATCAGAGATCTGCTTTTCTTCTTCATTTATATCCTCGGACGCGGCCAGTGTCTCAAAGCGGTTGGATAGGGCGATCTGATATGCCTGTTTGTTGGCAGCATACATTAGTTGCCTCCAGTCCAGCTTGGCTGACCGAGATGACCTTTTTGCATGTCATAGTTTGAGCTGCACCTTCGCCCGGATGAGGTAGTGATCAGATCCGCAATCAGCTCCCCTCATGGCACGGACGTCCATGAGTGATGAGCGAAATCGGGCGTTGATCAAAATGTAGTCCAGGATTGCTGAGTCCTTGCCAGATGGATTTCACCATGTAAGTTGATTTTTTTGAGCGTGCTGGAAATGGCTGTTTCTGATGATCAGGTTGTTAGATGCGGCAAAGGACAACAGACATAGTCCGTTGTCGTTGATCTTTCCATGAGCAAACTTGCCCATTGTTGTTTCCCAACCAGATCTGCCCATGCCAATGTGGGCGTTAAAGTCACCTGCGGGGATGATCACTTCTGTCTGTGGAATTGAATCCAGCGTATGTTGGAGCTGGTTGTAAAAATCATTCTTGGTTGGGTCCAGGCTAGTCTCAGTTGGTGCATAGGCGGAGATGATATGGGTCTTGATGGTGCCCTTGACAGTAAGGACTGCCAGGCGGTCCGATATTGGTTGGAAAGCGACCACACTACTGGTGGCCTGAACATCGACCATAAAGCCCACTCCTGCTTCTCGTTTCTCACCACCAGAGTAGAATAGTGTAACCGCTTCACTAGGTGCTGGTGGTTGGATGATCATCATTCCGGACCCGGTGAGCCTTAGTTCGGATAATGCCGCAATTGATATCTTGCACCTAAGTAGTTCTTGGGCGATGATTTCCTTTTGTCCAACGTGGTGCCCCGTTCGAACATTCCATTCGCCAATGTTAATTGCCCTTTTCGGCGTAGTAAGCTTACTGCTGTGGCCAGTGGTCCACTTCACACCGGTACCCTGGGTCCCCAGTTCTGGCACATCGGCTGCCCCGGATGCGGTAACATTGTTGAAAGAGCTTGTTCCGAATTCCATGCGGTTTCTTGCCTAGGTTTCCCGGTTCTGGTCATTTCGGCAGGATGACCACCCTCCTCCTTTTGCAGCCGGGCTTGGGACCGTCCTTGGCGGAGTTAAGGGTACTGGGGTACTGGGAAGTAATTTGTAGAAGAAAAAAAATTAGTTAATTTCCTCCACCAAGGAATTTGATTTTTGATTTGGTAGTTGTTGGCGCATCGGCTTCTATGGCCATATTGCACCTCCCAAGGTTTTTGCAGTACTTTGATCCAAGCCCGAGGCGGGAATCGAACCCGCGACCTTGGGTTGCCGGGCAGGTACTTTACCCACTCGGCTAGCCCGGTCGGCCCACTCCACCAAGGAAGAAATTGGCACTGTAAACATAAGATGGAATACTTAACTTAGGATTAGAATTTAATATCAGAACTTACAAATATATAGATATTTTTCTATGTGCTTTCCTTCACTTGAGATGACATTCTGAAAACGGAGGACTGCGTGCAACACAGTTTCACATAGCATCTCATTGGGGATGTTGGCTACATGCTGTTTATTGCTTGCTTTCAATTCGACAAGCGTCTCTGTGCAGCCACAGTAAACTCTCTTTCAGGTATCCCCACAGTCAGAAATCACAGGGATTGATATCTGCTGATTGGGCCGGCCAGAACTGCAAGAAGTCTCTAAAAATGATGCAGTCATTTCTGAATGTCGAATGGAACAGTTCCTTCGCTTGTCGACCACATGGGGAGGACACCATCTTGCATGAACACTCCGGTCTCCAAGCATTGCCTTTCTTGCAGAGTGGGAATAATGTGATCTCTTAGAAGAGTGCAGTATCATGCACTAGTTATTACCGTACACCTTACGGGGCCATGAGGTGTAGATTCTTCAAAGAAAAATGGTCTGATTATAAACTCTGCTTTGAATCCACACTATACTGTAACGTATGGACTTTTTAGTGGTCTTTCATGCACAGCAGATGGACAAGAAGTTCCCCATATTTGGCAGTTTTGTGCATTTACAGTCCCATGAAGAGTGAAATGTGCCTCATCAGACCACAAGATCATTCAAGCCCATGTATTGTCAAGTTCCATATGAGCCAGAAATCGTAGAGCAAGGTCTATTCATTGTTGCTGATCACAAGACTTTAGTTCTTGCACTACATGAATCTTGTACGGGAACTAGCGTAAAATTATTCAAAGCACTTTACATACAGTAGACCAAAGAAGGTTCAAGACACACCTCTGGCATAATTGACTGGTAGTGTTTCGCATTCTGACTTTTGCAACTGTCACTTCATCCACTACCTCCGTTCCAACACGTGGTTGTCTGGTCCCCTTCCTGGAATTACACCTAATTCCCAGTCGGTTGCTTCAAATTTCTTTATTAGTTTTCGAAGCCCCAAAAAGGTCCTTTATGGAAACCTTTAAGTTTCCGATATTCACATAGTGCTGCATTAGCGTTACTATTATTTTGGTAGAACAGTTCTACTAAAAGAGTACTTTCCTTTTTTGTAAGAGCCATAATGGTTATTGAAGGTGGCATTGGCTTTTATCTAACAGGATGTCATTTGCATATGCAGCGTGTCTTGAAGTAAATGACAACTTTTACATATACATATGTGCAGAGCCGTTTTCCCCCTGGTGACAGGAATTTGAACTAATTTTTTTTCTTCTACAAATCGCTTCCCTATACCCTAAATGACATACCTACTGATTTTCACAGTGCTAAAACTGTTTTGACACTAGGGTTTCCTGAATAGGGAAACATTTTATAACCATCTGGTATATGATATCAAAATTATTTTTTGCATCTAGTTCCTTTCTTACTGTGTTGCAGTATCCAATAAAATAGGATTTTCCCTTGACAAATCCATGCTGTGCCTAAAGTATAACTTCACTCTTGTCTAGATGGTCATGCATTACTTCCTTAACCAATGACTCCATTATTTTTCCTCAAACAAAATTTAACTAACAAGTCTGTAATTACTCATGTGACCTTTGATCTCATTGTATGAATTGGCAATATATTTCCACATGAATTCAGGGATGTTCTTATAATCATTGCTACAGGTTTGCTTACCACTTTTGTTGCCTCCTTTAATATTAATGTTCAAAACATCAAAGGCTGATACTGATATCCCAACAATTTCTGTTTTTGATGTTTTGCCCAACACCTCAAATTTATTTACCAATGCTAGGAGTTTGGCAAATAAATTTGAGGTATTGGGCAAAACATCAAATGCAGATATTATTGATGTATCAGAGACATGGTGTCACACTGAAAGTACAGCCAGTCGACATGGTGTAATTTGGTGTAACATAGGCACTGGGAAAGCAAAATTGAGAGTATGAGTGTGTTATAGGCCTAATGACTCTGATGAGTATAATGAATAACTGTACAGAGAAATAGAGTAGACCAGTAAATCAGATTGTCTTATAATGGGAGATTTTAATTTCTCAAATATTGACTAGAATTTGTGGGTTGGTCAAGTCGCACACTAGCAAGGCTTTTGCGGATTTATTGGATGATTGTTTTCTACAGCAGCATGTTTGAGAGGCAACTAGAGAGAGTAATACTCTTGATCTGATTATCAGTAGTGATTCTTCATGCATTAAGAATCACCAGATAAAGGAACTACTAGGTGGCAGTGGTCACAGTGTGCAGAAGTGGAATTTACTCAAAGAGGTAACTACCATCAGGGGTAAAGGGAAGGGTTTTTGCTTTTGTAAAGGTAACTAAGGTGGTCTGAGACAGTTTTTAAATTCTATACAGTGAGACCAACTGATGGTGTTACCAACAGCAAATTCAAAATGGGAAGCATTCAAAGAACTTATCTTGGAAGCTACTAGGCTTTTCATGCCAACTAAGAAATATTGTTCAAGGTTTAGGCCTAATGGATGTCAGATGAACTAATGAAACATGTGGCAGAGAAGAAAAATGCATGGGATACGTATAGATTAACAGGTGACATAGAAGCCTATGGTAGATATAAGTTGATCTGTAATCAAGTTGCAAAGGAGGTTAGGAAAGCAAAGGCAGATTAAGACAAATCTTTGGCAAAGGATACAAAGAGTTCTTTATTTATGTAAACTCTAGAAGGAAAGGGATGAATCAGATTGGTCCACTTGATAGCAATGGTTCAACTGTAGACGATCCTGTTCAGGTAGCTAACAAACCAAACTGAATACTTTGCATCTACATTCGCACATGAGGAGTTATTCAAGTCAGAGAATGCAAGAGGTGTATTAAACTGTGGCAGTGAGCTAAATGATTTTGTAATAACTCAGAGCAAAATGGAGGAGAAATTGTTGAAGATAAACATGAGAAAGGCACCTGGGGTGGATGGGATCTATCCAGTTATATTTTAGGAGGCAGCAAGGGAAGTAAGTAAGCCATAATTATGAGAGCTTCCTTGGACTTAGGGGAGGTAGCCATGGACTGGAGCTGTGCAAATGTGACCTCAATTCACAAAGAAGGAATAAAGGGTGACACAAGTAATTACAGAACTGTTAGTTTAACTTTTGTTCTGGGGAAATTAATGGAGGCATTGGTTAAAGAAGCACTGTGGGATCATCTAGACAAGACTTCAGTTATAGTTTGGACTCAGCATGGGTTTGTTAAGGGGAAATCTTGTCTGACCAATTTTATTGGATACTATGATGTGGTCACAAAGGAACTGGATGCAAAGTATGATATTGATATCATATATTTGGATCTTAGGAAGGCTTTTGTGATACTGTTGCACATGGAAGAGTGGCGCCTCCGTAGCCAGGTGGGCAGGAGCAGCAGTGCGTAGCACACGCTTCTTGATTAGACCGGGGTTCGAGCCTGTCACCACCAAATACGGAGGATGCAGAAAGGTCATGGAATGACCACCGCATATTCCTGGAGCAATATGGCCTTAGTTGCTAATGCTCCTAAAAACCAAATAACAACAACAGCACATGGAAGACTACTGCACAAATTGGAGCAGGGTGGCACTGGTGGCAAATTGTTGCTATTTGCTATGGATAAAGGGATGGTTGAGTGAGAGAAGACAGAGAATGGTAATCAATGGACTCTGCTTTTTGTGGACTAATGTTATTAGTGGAGTCCCCCAGGGTTCCGTGTTGTTCCACTGTTGTTTTCTGTTTTTATTACTGATATTGATGATGGTATATCAGACTTAATGTCTAAGTTTGCGGAAGATACAAAGGTTTGGCTGGGTTGTTAATGACACTAATGATAGTACACTACAGTAATAGGATCTAGAAAAGTTGAACAGATGGGCTGAGAGGTGGCAACTGAAGTTTAACATTGAGAAATGTAAGGTACTGCATATGAGTAGCAGTAATCTCAGAGTAACATATCAACTGTGTGTTACTACAGTCAGGTAGCGGGGAATAAAAAGGATCTGGGGTTAATTGTGCAGTCAGATATGAAGTTTTCTGAGCAATGCAGACAGTCTGCAAGAGTAGCTTATGATGTCTTGTCAATGATCTACAGGCACTCCCTGTCTTACATAATACTCGACTTATGGAAATCCAACTTTATGTGAGTTCTCGCTAGCTGTTGCAAACTTAAAAAAAAATGGAAAATTATTTTGCATCTTGTAGGAATAACTGGAGGTATCGTGAAAATATCATTAATGTGAACCCAATAACACTAGATTTTTTTGGCGATTTGTTCCAAGACCACGAAGTTGAAAATTTCGCTATTTAACTAAGCTATTTATATGTCTAAAAGATTATTTTTATAATGGAAATTGCACTACACTTTCATTGTTTTCATATGTTCCGTTATAAGAATCAATTTTGAACACCTTTGTGATATTTTGCTAAAGCACATTTCTGGAGGTGCTACCATAAAATAATAAAAACAATTTGCACTTTCCGGTTTATTGGACCTTTCTGTTCTGTTAGCGCAATCTATTATAAACAGGTAATAAACTCGATCTTATTGCATTTGCAATAATTCCGATAACTGAAATTGTATGCGTTTTTCGTTATTATGGTGAAATGTGTTCCCCCTTTACTGAAATCTTCAAACATATAAAAAACATAAATAAATTTTCAGAACCTTCTCTTCATTCCTATTTACTTATTACAATGGTGAAGGGAAAGGGACCAACGGAAAGTGCAAGTGCTGGCAGTGCTAGGAAACGAAAAAAAATCGATTTAGAAAATAAGATGATTAATTAAGAGTAATAAGCAGGACAAAGTTTGTCATCTATTGCATGGAATTATGTCTTGCTGCTTCAACAGTGAATGCTATTTTAAGGACAGTGCATGTATAAAAGAACATGTAAAAGGATCAACATATTTCACACCCAGGTAAGTCCGCCCCAACAGTGATCACAAAATAGCGTGCAGGTGCTATATCGAAGATGGAAAAGCTATTAATAAAGCTATTAATGGATGGAAAATCAGATTCAGAAACAAGTGCCCCTGAGTCCAGTGGCCATTCAAGCAAAAGCAACAAGTATTTATGAAGATATTAATGATAAGTATGGCGAATCCCAAGCTAAGTTCGTGGCAAGCAATAGGTAGTTTCATAGGTTCAAGCATTGTGCTAGTATCCAAAACATTAAAGTATGTGGGGAAGTCACCAGTGCCAATTCTGCAGCTGCAGGGAAATTTTGTGATGTGTTGGGAAAAACCCCTTCTAAATCTCCACAGCCCCCAACTTCCACAACGGCATGCTTATTAGCTGGAGAGTTAATCCTGGCAACGATACTCGAAAGGTAAAACTTGCTGACGTTATGCCTGTCTCCTATCTCTTTTTGTAATTTTATAATTTTGAAATTTTTGCAATTTTGTACACTCTTGTAATTTTTATTCCGCATGAGATAAAAAAATTTGAATAATTCTATTTACCTGTTCGTCAAACTTTTTTTTTTTTTTTTTTTTTGCTTCTATCAAATTCTGTGCACCTAGTTGTGAGTGCTGAATTTCCCTAAATGCTTATTTAGGGAAATTCCGACTTGCATAATATTCCGCAGAATGCAACCCTTACGTTAATCGGTGATTGGCTGTATATGATATCAAAATTATTTTTTGCATTCAGCTGCTTTGTGATGACTTAATAGTATCCAATAAAATTTGTCAGACAAGACTTAACAAACCCATGCTGTGTCTGAATTATTACTACAGTCTTGTCTAGATCCTGCAGTGCTTCTTTGACCAATGACTCCATTATTTTTCCTGGAGCAGAAGTCAAACTAACAGGTCTGTAATTACTTGTTTCACCCTTTGATTCCCCCCTTTGTGAGTTGGATGTACATTTGCACATCTCCTGAGTCCAAGGATGCTCTCATAATTATGGCTAAGGGTTTGCTTACTTCCATTGCCACCTCCTTTAATATAACTGGATAGTTCCCATCAACACCAGTTACTTTTCTTATGTTTAACTTCAACAACATCTCCACTTTGCTGCTCTCAGTTCTTATATATCATTTAACTCCCTGTTAGTTTTATAAAAAAAAATTTGGCCATCTCCTCCTTGAATAACTCCTCATGTCGGAATGAAGATGCAAAATACTCATTCAGTTTGTTACTACCTGAGCTGGATCATCAACAGTTCAACCATTGATATCAAGTGGACCAATCTGATTCATCCCCTTCCTTCCAGATTTTACATAAGTAAAGAACTGTTTGCTGTTTTTCTTTGCATCCTTTGCCAAAGATTTCTCGTAATCTGCCTTTGCTTGCCTAACCTCCTTTGTGATTTGGTTACAGACCAGCTTCAGTTTATATCTATCATAGGCTTCTGTATCACCTGTAATTTATGTATCCCATGCATTTTTCTTCTCTGCCACATGTCTCATTAGTTCATCTGACCTCCATTTAGGCCTAAACCTTGAGCAATATTTCTTAGTTGGTATGAAAAGCCTAATAGCTTCCAAGATTAATTCTTTGAATGCTTTCCATTTTGAATTTTCTCTTCGTAACATCATCAGTTAGTCCCACCGTATAGAATTTGAAAACTCTGAGACCACTGTTGTCACCTTTGCAAAAGCAAAAACCCTTCCCTTTACCCCTAATGGTAGTTACATATTGATGTAAATCTCATATCAGTACATTGTGATCACTGCCACCCAGTGGTTCCTTTCTCTGTAAATTCTTAATGCATGAATAATCACTGCTGATATTCAGATCAAGAGTGTTACTCCCTCTCGTGCCTCTCTAACATGCTGCTGTAGAAAACAGTCATCCAATAAATCCACAAAAGCTTTGCTAGTGTGCGAGTGACCAACCCACAAGTTCCAGTCAATATCTGGGAAGTTAAAATCCCCCATTATAAGACACTGATTAACTGGTCTACACTATTTCTCTGTATAATTGTTCATTGTGTTCATCAGAGTCATTAGGCCTATAACAAACTCCTTCCCTCATTTTTGCTTTCCCAGTGCTTATGTCACACCAAACTGACTCAGCGTTGCACTGTCTATCTATGTCAACTGGTGCCTTAGATTTTGTGTTTCTTAACTAACAGCATAACCCTTCTTCCTATCTTGTCTGTCCTTTCTGTACACATAGTACTCCCCAAATTCCAATTCTGCATTCCTGAAATCTGTGACACCATGTCTCTGATATCCCAACAATATATGCCTTTGCTGTCTTGACCAGCACTTCAAATGCATCAAATTTATTTACTATACTCCTAGCATTGGTGTAAATGCAAGTATACGTACACCTATTCTTACTCTTAGTTACTCTAACACAGCCAATGTATTTACTTGTTTCATGACCCCTAGCAGTTCCAAATCTCCAGCAACTTGCTTTCTGGGCTGCTGCTCATTCCAATAGCAGTGCAAGCATCATTTCCACCTCTGGCTGCGGCTACTGCTAATCTATTAGTCTGTGTATCCCCCCCCAACCTAGAAGTTTTCCGACCCACCTAACATTGCCTCAATTGCATCAGCAAATATTCTTGCAACCTTTCTATTTAAGTGTATCCAATCCCTGTGGAAGCAATCTCTTCTATTAACAAGCACAGACCATGCTGAAAAAAATTCTATTATATGAGCCTTGCACAGTCTCTCCAGGGCCGAATTGATTGACAAGGCTCTCATCATATACTCCCTCCTATCGTGTTTGGGTAGGATTGCAGACACTTTCAAATTTTACCTTAACTTGCGTCTTTTTTTCCATCAGTTCTCCATATGCTTATGGAGAACTTAATGGGATCCAGAACTGCTATCTACTTTACACCGTCTTGCAGTATTTAATCTATTAGTAAGAAGCCAGCTGTATGGCTACTGAATGAATTAGAATGGACTTAAATATGGGACTAAGCCAGCCAGATTGGATAAATTATAGACTAAAATCCTATTGCTATGTAATTGCAAAAGGCAGTTGTAACTCACCAGCTGGTGCATAACCTGGGTGAGCAAGGTACTTTCCGTGCTTGTCATGGAACCAGGATGTAGTTTTAAATACGCTTCTGTGACAACCACCAGCAAGGTAAGTACTGTCAGTGAGAGAAGTTTAAATAACAAAGAATAAAATTAACAGAAGTAGTTGAATACAGCTGACCTGCAGCTAAGCAATAATTATAAATTTATTTATTCTTGAAGCAATATACTGTGCAAAGAAGGTATTGCAGTAGCTTTTACAAACAATTTAGAAGAAAGTTTAATTGGCTGCAAAGCATCACCAAGTAGATCCAGGTAGACAGAATTTAAGATTAAAAATTGAGTGATGAAATTTGTTTGTGCATATAAGGCCCAGTGGAAGGCTCAGAAAAAAAATGAAACAGCATAGTTCTTTAACATCTTTAAAAACTAATAGAAATATCAGGAAGGTTGGAAAATGTTTTGAAGTTCACTTAAATCTCAGAAAGGGAAAGAAAACCATAATTAAATTAAATGGTTTCAGTAGAGCCAAGTGCTTTGTCTCAATAATGTTTTTTATTTATTTATTTGCTTTGCTTTTCTGATTGATCTTTCTCTTTCATCTTAACAGACTTCTATTTTTTAGTGATGTTTCTCATTTCATCTGTTTATATCATTCTTTTTTTGATATTTCATCCCAGTTTCCACCTAAAAACTTTCCTTTTTGTCTTTAGAAATGTTTTTCCACCCTCTTCCTTGATATTCCCATTTATATTGCTTGTTTTCAAATGCTTTTGATGATACAATTCTGTGATACAATTCTGTGATAATAAAGTATAGGATTAAGCAAATACACTTCATTTTCAAGTGCAGATCTTTATGTTAGTGCTACTTCTACATTACTAATAGTACAATTACTATCTTAAAGTTGGGCAGAGTATTTTTCAGTATACTTTTATTTTATCATTATAAATTTGTATGTGGCTGATGATTTTGTTTATATTTCAGGATTGGACAAAGGATACTCTGAGAAAAGTGAGAAAAATAAGCCTAAAACAAACAGGAAGAAGAAGAAAATTCTAAGTTGTATCCATATGAACAGCATACCTTTGTGTAAACAATCCTGATATATACATACATACATATATGTATATAATTTATATACCCAATATATGTTCAAGTTTTAATTTATTCTTGTATGTGCTCTGTTTGTAGAGCAAGATAGCCAATATATATATATATATATATCCACATACACACACATACACATATATATATATTTTTAATCTCCCATGTTATATATGATGGCTTCTTTAAGCCTCAGAAATCATGTTATACCTAGTCTAAATAAATATACCTCATTTCTGTAAAAGATTCTGCCTTTTTTTTTTTTTTAAATCCTGTGTAGTTTTTTTCTTTCTCTCTCTCTCTCTCTCTCTCTCTCTCTCTCTCTCTCTCTCTCTCTCTCTCTCTCTCTCTCTCTCTCTCTCTCTCTCTCTGCCCCCGTCATTTCATATTTTTATTTACATGTTAATGTGCCTTAAATTAATGTACTGCCTTAACTATTACATTGTTTGTCATGGAAAATACTGTTAATAAATGAATGGTTCTTATCCGAGCCATAACTTGTTTGTATAGTATCCACTGTTAATTTAATTTCTTTTCTTGTTTTCCTATACTTTTATGACAGCTTTATGTGCATATAAATTACTTAGTCATATTAGGATATAGTTTTTTGCAAATGTAGGTAAGTGAGTGGTGCTTCATACAGATAAGGAGAATCAAGTCCATACAGCCCTTATAGACACAAACTATAGGTCAATTACTGACAAATATTACTACATTGTTTACTGCACAAACAATGAAACTGCTGGAAGCTGTAGTAAAATCAAGGATGTATTTCAGAGAGAAACATGGTGTACCAGTACGTAGATGTGAGGTAGAGCTAACAATTACCATTTGACTCTTTAAAGACAGCCATTATTGAGAACCAACGTTAAAAAAAACATTTTTGGGTAAAGAATTCAACCCTTCAAAATTTAGCCCCCAGGAAGAGACAAATGTGATTAGAGGGAATGCTGAAGGCCACCTGTAAGCAATGATGGTTAGCTTTGCTGCAGGCCAATCAAAATCCATTTCTGTTTCCATCTACAGGAACTACTAATATTTACTGTAATAAAGAGGGAAAAAAGTGACTGCAACACTATAGAAAAAGTTGTGTGGTCTGTTTTGTAGTTGTTCCATGTTATTTTAGTGAAAGGTGAGATCTGTGGGGGACCTCATGAACCACTCATTTTCTTTGTTGATCCATGAGTTATATGTGGTAGACTTGTGGCTTGGAGGGTATTTTGTATGGCATATTTTTATTTTTTTGTGGAAGTTGAAAATAGTCAACCTTTTGAGAAACATAAATCTGATTAATATCAAGATGTCTCTTCATTTTACTTGAATAATTCAATTAACCACTTTTTTTTCCCCCTTGTTCCTTTTAATTTTGCCCTGTTAGCATAACTGCCAACTCTGGATTTATGACAGCTCCATCTTTTTGACTCAGTTGACCCATTCTCTGTCTCATTTCTGTGTTACAGTTTGTACCTAGTGTTTTAGGCGCTTGCGTAGCACACGCTTCTTGATTAGACCGGGGTTCGAGCCAGTCACCACCAAATACGGAAGATGCAGAAAGGTCAGGGAATGACCACCGCATATCCCAGAGCAATATGGCCTTAGTTGCTAATGCTCCTAAAAATAACAAACAACAACAACAGCCTCCGTAGCCAGGTGGGAAGGAGCAGCAGTGCGTAACACATGCTTCTTGATTAGACCGGGGGTTCGATCCCATCACCACCAAATATGGAGGAAGCGGAAAGGTCAGGGAATGACCACCACATATTCCCAGAGCAATATGTCCTTAGTTGCTAATGCTCCTAAAAACCAAATAACAAACAAACATACCTAGTGTTTTACCACCTTTTTGCAGAAACATCATGTTCTCTTTTATTTTCACAAAAAATAGTTAAAATTTGAATTTTTAAAAAATGATGACTTTTTTTTTTTTTCTTAATGAATATGACCATGATAAACACTTGAGAATAGTTTTCCATAATTTTTTGGTTAGGCATTAAAAAAAATAATAATAATTATAAACTTTTTCCTGCAGGTTTTCATTTGCAATGCAAATAATACAATACCTTTCACTGTTTAGAAAACAGTAAAGGTTAATTAAAGAACAAAGTAAAAGCTTGCATCACCAACAGTGTAGAAATACAAGCCAAAACACCACCCTTCATGTCAGTAAGTTAATAAAGACTGCCTTCCTTGTCGATCGGTTATAAAAGACCATTGAGAGATGATGCATATCAAATGGCAAAACCGGTTCACATGGTAGACTTCATAAAAACTTGCACGTTTACATGTGATTTGTATGCCAAATCAATCCATTGAAGTGTTACTACTTGCAACACTTCAGTCGTAAAAGTTGACAGCTTAATAAATTCAAGGCAGAACCAGACAAACATCTGGAGCAAATGGATGGGTGAAATAGGAAGGGATTTTTTTTTTTTTTTTTTTGCTGATCCTGTATAAGCTTTCTTTCCTCTGCTGATGCTAACTTCAAATATTTAATAAAAATTTAATGCACTCACAGCAGAAGTGCAGTGAATATGAATAAATTTGGTAAAATAAAATAGACTCCGCAGATAGCAATTTGCCCATCTGTGTTATTGGATGCATTAGGTTAAATATTTAATTTTAAATTAAATATAATCACATTTGGATAACCAATTTGTCATCCAATAATTCTGTTTGGAGAATAAGTTTTTTGAACAAAACTAGAACAAATTGATTTGGCAGTGGGGAGTGATTTTCCATTACTTCTCAGTATTATTGAAGATAAAGAAATTATACTTTGCAGATTAGTTTATGATATTAATGGAAGAAACTGCTTTTTAGGTGCCATTATGAAAGAAGAAATATTGATGTACTGCAGTGGTCCTTGGTTAGGGAACTGATGTGCAAGGAGGCATGAAATAAGTTAATCTTGTCCTTTTAATTCCTCATAACTGCATTTCAGAAAATATTCAGCCAGATGGAGAAACTGAATTCAGATCCCTTTTTAATTTTGGAAATGGTCTTGACAGCCAAATCTCAACAGTAGTGCCATTATTATAAACAAAACTTTCTGACTCAACATTTTTAAAGATATGACAATGGTTACATTACCTTTCTTGGAGCAATAAAAATCAACTGATGTCTAGCTGACAATCCAAAAAACCCACAGCAAAGTGTTAGCTTTGTTTAAATGTATATTGTAGTGGCAAGCAATGCTGTGGCTGTATTTTATTATAAATGTATTTTGTCAGTGAAATTTAATGCAGCACTATTTAATTTATAGTGCTGTGTGGACTTTTAAAAAACCTGGGTTTCTTCTGCCTACAAATAGCTAATCATTGGCTTTTTGAAAGTTGAAAGTTTTTGTGTATTAGCTATACATATGCTTCATTTCCTTCCCTTTTAGCTGTATTTAAACCTTCAGTTCCTCATTTGATCCCTCTTCTAAATATGAATGCCACTGCATGAATCATAATGAAGAGACAGGGACAATCAGTGGCTTATGATTGCCTTCCCAACTTATTTTTTTCATTTTCCATAATGGAGCAGATTTTTTGTGATGAATCTACAGGAAGTCTGAATTCTTTTCCTTCTGCAAAAATCTGTAGGTAACAAATTATGGTACTATAACTGCAAAAGATATCCAGTGACATTACAGTTTCAAAGAAACAAAATATTTAACAAAATAAGAATAGTAAGATTAAAATTGCAAAATTATTTGATATTCGTTTATTGAATGTTGTCCACATATCTTTAATTATGATGCAATTAAAATATACAGTGGGTGAAAACTGGCAAAAGAATCTGTGGGAACAAACATACAGGCATATTAATTGATTTGGTGTGACAGCTTCAAACCAAGCAGATAAAGCGAGGATCGGTGGGTGAAATACGAGGGTGTTCAATAAATTATCTACCTAGAGTACTTCCCATAGTTATATTTTAATGATTCATGATTTATTGTGTTCCTACATATCTCAACTTGAATCATACTAATTTTGATTCCACTGTTTTTAGGTTGTGCTGCTGTAACAGAAAGAAGGAAGACACCTGTATCAAATTATGGATTTGCTGCAATTGGAAAAATGCCGACCGGGCTAGCCGGGTGGGTAAAGCGCCTGCCTGGCAACCCAAAGGTCGCGGGTTCGAATCCCGCCTCAGGCTTGGATCAAAGTACTGCAAAAACCTTGGGAGGTGCATTATGGCCACAGAAGCCGATGCGCCAATAACTACCAAAGAAAAAAAAGAAGAAAAGAAGCAATTGGAACAACATTCAGTCATCAAGTTTCTCACCAAAGAAGGAAATGGGTCAAAGGCCATTCATGAAAGGATAGCGACTGTGTATGGCAATAGTGCACCTTTGGAGTACCAGGTGAAATTCTGTTAAAAACAATTTAAGAATTTAAGTGGGGAAGAGAGTCCACCGAAGATGATCCACGTCCAGGAAGGCAGCAACAGCGACCACTCCAGAAATGTGCCAAGCTGTGGAAATACCTTGTGCAGAATGACAGATGTTTAAAGGTGTCCCAAATCTCTAGGGCAGTGGTTCTCAAACTTGTACATCGCGAAGCCCTGGAGAGGTGCCATAATTTACCAGCCCTGGGCATCATGAACGGTGTAATAGTTTATGTAAGATTTCCATGACAGATATTAAAAATATCTGTCATCATTAAGGATGATTTTTTTTTACTATTAGATATCTACTACTATTTGATCTGTATTATTAATGTAAATAATTATAAAAAATATTTGGAGTATTTTTGACGAAGAGAATGCATAGTGTTACCTGACCGTATTCTTGGGATCTGGAAATTGTACAATTATAGATGCTTTACTTTAAGCCGGGAAAATTTTACAGGTTAAGACAGAGACATGGGCTCAGAAAGTTTGAGAACCCCTGCTCTAGGGACTATGACATCTGAGGGAACAGTTATAACCATCTTCCATCAACATTTGGGGATGACGAAGGTGGGTCCCCAGATTTCTAACCCCTGTGCAGAAGCAATTCAGAGTGGTGTGAAGAGAATTTAGAGCTTTATGGAAGGGATCCTGAAACTTTGATCTTCAGAATTGTTAAAGGTGGTGAAACATGGGTTCATCACTGGGATCCTAAGACCAAGCAAGAATCAATGCATTGGAAACACAAGGGTTCTCCCCACCCAAAAAATTTTGTACACAACCTTCAGCTGGCAAGATTATAGCCACCCATTTTTTTGGGATGCTGAAGGAATTTTGTACATTTGCTACTTGGAACACAAACAGTCACTGGGGAGTCGTATGCATCCCTACTGTACAACCTAAGGGATGTCATAAAGGAAAAATGCCTGGAAAACTTTCCAGAGGTGTGCTGCTTCTTCAGGACAGTGTACCAGTGCACATGTCACATGCTGTTGCTGCTATTTTCAGAGACTAACTTTATAGAACTTACCCTAACAGTGCAGATCTGGCCCCCAATGACTTTCCTACTTGGATGCCTCAAGAAAAATGTATGTAGACGTCACTTTGCTGATAATGAACTAGTCTGCTGTTTCTGTGTTGTTTGATAGACAGGACAAAGTATTTTATTTGCCTGGTATTTCCTCATTGCCAACAAAATAGAACAAGTGTATTGAAGTTCAGGGGAGTTACATTGAAAAATAAAACCAGATTTTTGCCTCTACCTCATTTCCTTCATAGGTAAGTAGATAATTTATTGAATATCCCTCGTAAATCATGTCATTCAAAAAATCTGTGAGGAAGAAAGTTTGATGTTAGCTGGAATTTAACAACTTAAAAATATATCTTTTAAGAGCACAAAAGGTGATATTGTTGTACATGACACGAATGGCATTAAGAGTAGATCTGCAGACTTAACAACTACAGGTTAAGTTTAAAAAAAAAAAAAGTGATGATTTAGTGTTAAATTTGAAAGTTTCTGCAGTTCTGCCCAGATATGATGAGAACCTTGTTAATCAGTTCTGCCCTGGAGAGATTGTGCAAGGCCCGTGGGTTACAATTTTTTTTCAGCCTGGTCTGTGCTTGTTAACAGGAGAGACTGCTTCTACAGGGATGGGATGCACATAAATAGAAAGGGCACAAGAATATTTGCTGATGCTATTGGGGTAGTGTTAGATAAGTTGAGTAAACTGCTAACTTGGGGGGTGGTACACAGACCAATAAATTAACAATAGATCAAGCAGAGGTGAAAGTGATTCTTGTATTGCTATTGGCAAAAGCAGCAACCTGGAAATCAAGGTGCTGAGTATTTCAAAGACTGCTGGGAGTCATTATGGAAAAAGTAAATACATGGGCTGTGTAAAAGTAATTAAAAGTAGGAACAGCATGTATGTATACCACTACTAGGAGTATATTAAAGAAATTTGAAGGGCTTGTCAAGACATCAAATGCTGCCAAATTACAAATCAACTATAACACAAGGCACCTGGGGCATATGGAATCTATCCAGTTATAATGGAGGCAGCAAGGGAAGTAAGCAAACCCTTAGCCTTAATTATGAGAGCATCCTTAGAGTCAGGGGAGATCCCCATGCACTGGAGATGGGCAAATTTTTTCACCAGTTCACAAAGGGGCTTCAAAGGGTGACAATTATACACCTGTTATTTAACCTTTCTTCGCAGGAAAATAATGGAGTCTCTGGTTAAAGAGGTGATACGGGGACACAAACAAGACCGCAGTAATAGTTCAGACAGCATGGGTTTGTAAAGATGAAGTCTTGTCTGACCAATTTGGATACTATGATGTCAAATGAACTGGATGCAAAACGTAATTTTGACATATACTTGGATTTCATGAAAGCTTTTCATACTGTTGCTCATGCAAGACTGCTGTACAAATTGTAGCGGTATGACATTAAGGGGAAGTTTGACTGGAGACAGCAGAGAGTTGTAATAAATGGACACTGCTCTAGGACTAATGTTATTAGCTGAGTATCCTGAGGTTTGTTGCTGAGCACAATGTTATTTTTTGTATTTATCAATGATATTGTAGGTATATCATGCTTAATGTCTAAGTTTACAGATGATATAAAGGTTGGCAGGGTTAGTAAAGACAGTATGCTACTGCAACAGGATCTAGAAAAGTTAGGCAGCTGGGCTGAGAAGTGGCAACTGAAGCTTAAACATTTACAAATGCAAAGTACTCCGAATGGGTAGCAGTAACCCAAGAGAAACATACCAGCTGTGTGGTACTATGCTCAGGGAGGTGGAGAATGAGAAAGACCTTGCGGGTAATTGTACAGTTAGATATGAGGGTCTCTGAGCAGTGCAGATGGGCTGCCGGAACAGGTTATGGAATCTTTTTAATGATATATAGGAATTTTGCTAGCAGAGACAATGAGTTGATTATCCATTTGTATAAGGCAATGGTCAGGCCACTACTCGAGTACTGTATATAGGTCTGGAGGCCTCATTTTAGGACGTGGAGTTGCTAGAACGAGTACAGAGAAGGACAACAAGGTTGGTGAGGAACAAAGGAGTGCGCTTACGAAGAAAGGCTTATGTTCTGCAAGTTGCAGAAACTGGAGACTAGGCACCTGTGAGGTGATCTGATCGAGGTGTATAAGGCCTTGAATGGTTTGAGCAGGCTCAATTCTGATGGGATACTTCGGTTTGTTCAGATTAAGAACCCGAGGGGGCATAGATTCAAACTGAAGAAAGATAGTTGTAGAATTGAAGTGCAGAAGTTTGCAGTTCCAGCAATCAAACACCCGCTGCAGAAGTTTGCAGCGTGTGTTTGATTGCTGGAAAAGACTTCCATCTGTTGTCGAAGTTGATTGCTTAAATAAAAGAATGAACTAAAGAAATATTTGGAGCGAATGAACGGGTGAAATGGAAAGGGATTTTTTTTTGGCTGATGTATAAGCTTGCTTTCTTACATCATATGCCTCAACTAATGCTAACTGTTGCACAGTGAGCTACCATTGAAATTGTACAATGCTCTATGCTTTGCTCACCACAAAGATCCACCTTGCATAATACTTTACAGTTCTGCTGGTGGGACATCGTTTGACCTGTTTAACATCATTCTTTGTACACCTAGACCACTGTTCCTGTTCAACCTACAAGGCATGCCATTTTCGACATGGAGGCACCCGTTGCACAAGCTCTCACAATCATACATTTTTGGAACTTCATGATATCTTTACTTCACGCGATAGCTGCTACTTCATCAGTTTGACTTGTGCGACCAAATGCAAATTATCACTGCTCTACTTTAGGAAGCTGTTCCTCTTTTAATAATGCAAGATATGTGGCATAGTCCACAACAAGAGTGATTGTAATTCAATGATAGCTGAGTGTACATTAGGATAATGTAGATATAATCTTATCTCTACAAATATTTGATAAATTATTGATAAGATTCATTGGTGCCTGTGTACATCGCAGAGAACTTCATGGCTGCCTATGTTGTTACACCCAAATTCCTTGTACTGTTTTAATTCAACCCTACCAAGTGCGTAAGTTATTTTAGGTAGCTGGTCCCTAAGTGGAAGACGCATTTTGTTGTATTAAAACAGTTGCCTATTTTTGTACTATCCTTAAAGCCTGTTCAAGTCATTTTGTATGAGTACTGCTTGTGGCTAATTATTAGCCATCTTCTTAATTGTTACATGTGTAAATGTTGATAAAATGCCCTCTGTTCCTTCAGTGATGTCGGTGGTCCTAGAAATGAACCTTGACGGACTCCATGTTTGAAGTTGAGCCAACTTCAAAATCAGAAAAGTAACCATTAACTCTGTGCTGCTTGCAAAGTGTTTGACACACATTCGAAAATTTTCTGTTATTTTCTTATCCCCATGTACCAGAGTGGTTCGAGCACTGAAGACTAATAAATACGGTTTCTGATTGTATTCATTGACTATATGAATGATAAATTGTAAACTTCCCTGACCGCCTAGTGGTTGTTTTTTTTTTTTATGAAAACCCCAAACACGAAAGGTATCAAAACCTATAGTACTTAGTACCGTGCATGGGTTGAAGGAGAAGTATGGGGGGGGGGGTTGCCGGAAACTTTGCTCTAGAGACTAAACATGGGTTTCACCACTTCAAGCCTCCAATAAGCAAAGTGGTGGTATTTCACCGGTTGATGAAAGTCATCTACCAAGATGTGTTGTCATTTCGCGAACAATCAACTCTCGTGGGTAGCACAGTGGATATAATCATCACCCTCCCACAACAGGTGGAAAAGGCTCAGCTTCGAATCCCGTAATGCGAGGAATTTTTGTGGCCGTTTTTCACATGGTTAAGTTAACTTGGGGATGTTTTGTGCAGCAAACAAATAAAAGGACCACAGAATACCCGCAATTTACAGAATTGCGGGTATTTTGTGGTCCCTTCAATGACTAGGAACTCTTATGGGTTTACGTCACTCCGTGGTTAGATAGCTGCCTCATCAGGCGTAGATAGCAAAGTTTTTGTCCCGGAAACTCGAGTTTTTCGTTAGCAAACAGGAAAAAGGACCAGAGAATGCAAGTACTGTAATTCATTCATTCATCTGCAAGTAACTCACTCATCTGCAAGTAACTTGGGCAGATGAGTGAGTATTCTGGGTGGCCCTAGTGTGATATTAATATTATAATTATTTTTATAAACACGGTATACCGATACCTGGATTCTAGTTTCTTTGCCTCTAAATACCTTCTTGTACTCAACTCGATCGAGTGCAAGTTTGAGTTTTGGCTCCTCCGGCTTTCGAGAATCGGAATGCTAACAGCTTCCAAAAACACAAGGTCACATGATATTACGAATACGAAGACGCATCCACTTGCTCAGTCTACACACATTCGGGGGACATAAATTGAGTAAAGATGATTGCAAAATAGATGTGTGGAAACTGATATAAATGCGCGAACTGTGCCTTCAGTCAACGGGTGGTCGATTGTTGGAACAAATTCCACCTGTGGTTGTGGAAGTGGGTAGGCTGGAAAAATTGAAGGAAGAACTAGGCAAACTATTAGAGATGACCAGGTGATATGGAAGTGTTTTTTTTTTTGTTGTTTTTGTTTGATGATTTATTATTATTATTATTAGCCATATGATGATGCAAGGAAGCCTGAGACTTATGCTGCACCAGCCAAAAAAAAAAAAAAAATTCCTGAGTTACCCCGAGAGAAAGAAGTAGAAAGGAATTACCAAGAAAGAGAAGAATGATGATATCCAACTCAGGACCCTGGATTTCCCAAGCCCATAGTCACCAGATGTGAGCCCCTTTCTCACATTATTTGCTACTACTAATAACAGCTGTCCTCAATTTGCGATTTTTTGTCTTTGTCAAATGCTGAATAAAATGTATCCAATCTAAACAAGCTGCAAAGTTTATTTATAAGGTATGCTGCTTATTTAGATAGTGTGTGGTAAAAAAAAAAAAAAAACAAAAAACTGACTGAAAATATTAACTTCGTTATGTGTATAATATAATCCCTATTAAAGTAACCCTATTAATCATAGCACTAGAAAGGGCTGCAAAACAACAAGTAGAGTCCTATTTTAATACAAGTTTGGAAAAAATAGTGCACATGTAACCCCAGGGGACTCACATCTGGTGAGTATTGGCTTGGCACACCCAGGGTCCTGAGCTGGATATCATCATTCTTCTCTTAAAGGGATAAGAGGTGATTATTCCCTTGTATAAGGCAATGGTCAGGCCACACCTTGAGTACTGGATACAGGTCTGGAGGTCTCATTTCAAGAAGGATCTAGAGCTGCTGGAACGAGTACAGAGAAGGGCAACAAGATTAGTGAATGGAATAAAGGGGTGCTCTTACGAAGAAAGGCTAAAGTTTTGCAAATTACAGTGTCTGGAGACTAGGCACCGGCGAGGTGATCTGATAGAGGTGTATAAAGCCTTGAATGGTTTGAGTTTGAGGAAGAATCCCATCAATGCCGATGGGATTCTTCCTCTTGCTCAGAATAATCACCTGAGAAGGCATAAATTCAGATTAAGGAAAGACAGATGTAGGATAGATGTGCGGAAATTTGCCTTTAGCCAGCGGGTAGTTGGTTGGTTGGAACAGACTTCCATCCCTTGTTGTGGAAGTTGATAGCCTAAATAAATTTAAGGCTCAGCTGGACAGGTATTTCGAACGAACAGAGGGCTGAAATGGGAGTGGTTTTTTTTTTTTTTTTTTTTTTTTTGACTGATGCTGCATAAGCTTGCTTTCTTGCATCATATGCCTCTACTAATGCTAATGCTCTTTCTTGATTCTCTTCTACTTCTGACTCTCTCTCAGGGTAATTCAGAAAATTTTTTTTGGCTGGTGCGGCATAAGCTTCAGGCTTCCTTGCACCATATTGCTAATAATAATAATGTTTTTCTATCATGACTGTCTGCTCCAATTATGATTACTTATTGTTTGTTGTCCACAAAAGGCCGCCGTAGCCGAGTGGTCATGCAAGCGGGTACATTAGTACACGTGCCTTCAGTGACGAGGGTTCAAGCCCGTGACTGCTAAATACAGTGCAGTTTCTTGTATTCTCTCTATCATGTGAACTTCTCTGACCGCGTGGTCGTCCAGGAGTATAAACAGAAATATTTATTTAAATCGACCTTTAAACATCGTTTCCAAAGAGGTAACCCAAAATTCTCACATTGACTTGGGGTGTTGTGTCCCTTCACATCAGAAAAACAATGCATTGTTTTCAATCTACAGTATTATCAAACTATAGTTATTTTCAAACAACTTCAATACATGCCTTGAAACAATGCTCCTTCCACTTCCCCTTCTTTACCTTAAAATCATCACATAGCTACTAAAGTCTTTTGTTTCCTTCATTCGAATAGAACAGGCTACTGGTATTGAAAGCCAGGGTTGTAACTTGGGTATTGCAAATGTTACCCTGGCCACAAGCACCAATTTCGCATGCGCACCAAATAGAGCTAAAGAACAAGCCTCAAAATAATTCAATAATTTATAGAAAATTTATAAATATTGCTACAGTTGTTATAAAAAATAGGGACTCATCTCTAATAAATAATTATAAATTTTAACTTTAAAGCTCGCTATCGCTGTCTTGTGGAAAATTTCCAATATGCCCCTACACCAGAGGATGGGGGAAATTCACTATAGTGAACAAAATTTTTAAGTGGATTAGAATTTCTCAAACTACGATTCGTGGACCTCTAGGGAAGTCCGTGGTAGAGATGCTTCAGGAGATCCACGAATAATGCCGAAATTTATTAGAAAAATGTACTGTATAGTACATTTTTCTAAGAACAGTATCTAAGAATTTTTCTAAGAATAGTATCTTATGTGGGACGGCTCCACAACTTCAGTTAACCTCCGCCACGGAACACGGTGATGATACAGAACTCTATAAACGGCCAGAAAGGTGTAACAGACTCACTTGCTCAAACATCCTCTAGCACATCTGATAGACAAAAATGAAATGATATGGAAATTTACAAAATCAAAAGGATGAGAGAGAATCCCGCACGAGCAAGCTGTGCCAGAAATAATCCCGCTTCGGAGTCCATCTGAGGACAGCTGTGATGGTTGTGAGAACGGACAGAAAGGGTCCAATAAAATTCAGCAGATGGAGTTGTAGCTTGGCAACAGTGTAGATTTGTAGTTCAGGTAATTTCTTCATTTGGAACCTTCAGAGGAGATGGAAGCCCGATCAGAAGAATCACTTGAGTATCAAGAAAGGGTAATTTGTTCACGGCGGGTAAATGTATTGCAAAAGACCTGAAAGAGGTTAAATATCTCCTTTGACGTCAGAAGAGAAACGAAGATTCGTTTCCAGGAGAAAATGAAGCACAAGAGATAAACTATTACATTAGGGAGAGTGAATTCATATACCCATGTGTATTGTGTCTGTAAATTGCGCGTGTTCTCTGGTCGATTTGCCTGTTTTGTTGAACGAAAAACCCCTGTTTCTGGAGGAAACACAAAAACCTTGCTATCTACACCTGAGACTGACTAACTCAGCCACGGAATGAAAAATGTCCATAAAAGTTCCTCGCGTCATCGACAAGAGTCGAACCCGAGCCTTTCCCACCGGGTGTGGGGAGGACGGTGACGATACCACTGTGCTACCGCGCAGACAAGTGCAAGAGATAAGAAGAGGTTGCCGAAGATCACTATAAAGCGGACAATTAAAAAGAACATGCTATGGCATATAGATTAAAAGTTATAAGTTTAGATCCAAGACGGCCGTGACCAGTTATCAAAAAAAAGTGTGTTTAAACTTGAGTAAAACCATCATAGCAAATTTTTTTGCAAAGCAAAAGTAACCAATGGAAGAAATTTTTGTGTTGCTGGACCTTTAGAAGTACAGGATGTTGTTGGAAGGATCGTTGGTCTCTGGAAGGCCAACGATGCTGCCAAAGTTGGACTAGCTGCGTTTCTTTTCCATTCGGTCATCCTCGTTATTCAAAGTGTATCCAACAAAAAGGTAATTGTTCTAGTGACGAAGATGGAAACAAAATCCACAGAAGATTAACTGGCGGTCCACTGGAAGACAGCCGTTTAAGAATATGGCTATTAATAATAATAATAATAATAATAATAAGTGCAGCCGTCGAAAGTGTACATTATTATTTTTTCATTATGTATGTACTTGTCTAAGGCGGCACCCAGACTAATGTCCATCTCCACCGGTGTATTCTGTATTCAAGTATTCTACAAATGGGCCTGTAGCGTAAAGTGCGTGTTAGAGTGTGTCTAATATGTTATATATATATATATATATATATATATATATATAAAAAAAAAAAAAAAAAAACGGCCTTTCTGCCACCAGGGAGCAGGCACCACCTGAGCATCTGCTACCTATCTCTATGTACGTGAAGCCTGGCCAAGGTGTACTTCACTGTCTGCCCTAATACCCTGCACCCACCGGAGGTAGTGCAATACTGGTGGGTGCCAACAACCCCGCTCCCAAGCTGTCCATACCTGGAAGCCTACAAAACAAAAAAAAAAAAAAAACACTCAAACGAGTTTGGAAGGGAAAAAAAAAAATATAATAATAAAATAAAGAATTAAATTTAAAAAATAAATAAATATAAGAATGAAAAAACAAAATAAAAAAATAGAGACACAACCTCCAAGAGTTTAATCCCGTATCAGTTTCCATTCTGATGCCTGCAAAAGCAATTGAAAAAAAAAAAAAAGCGTACAGTTCTAATCTATATTAACCAGTACAGACAGCTGCTTCCTTTTTTTAAATACATTTCTACAAAATTCCTGGAATACTGAAAAATTCTCCGAACCTTGCCCCATTGAGCTTCAGTTCCTCAATTAAACTGTACAGCATGTTCAGTTCATTATTAAAAACATGGTCACCAAATAGATGATGTTTTTTTCTGGTGAACCTTCAGAATGATCCAGAACCAGGTGCCAGAACAGTACATACAGAGAGGGAGAAACACAACTTTATATAACAGATGGAGAGTATGATGATTAAGACCACAGGATCGGTTAGAAAGGCAGGCAATCATAGATGTGTATGTTTTTTGGGAACTAATCTTTGGTGTAACACGACTCAGAAATTCATGAGAATCAACGATTGAGAGGGAATGTTCATAAAGCAGTACAACAGGAAGTCTAGATGTAGAGTACCTTTGAGATATAGAAACTTTGTCTTTTCTGAGGAAATGAAAAGTTTATTTGTAGGTAGCTCAAGAATATAATCAGTCATAAATTTGTTAGCAGATATTTGTAGCAAGGACTGCGAGTTCCCTTAAACTAAAAGAGCAAGATCGACGGCGTAAGCGACTCTCAAAGTATTAGGAATAGAGCAAAGCAGCCACTCATCCAGGACAAAATCCCAGACGACTGGGCCAAGAACAGAATCTTGAAGGCATCCTCATGAAACAGTATGGCAGATTTTCTGAGTACCAGAAATAATTTGAACTGAGAAATGACAAAAGTAACTATGGGTAAGGTTGTAAAGCTGTGATGAACAGTTAACAGCCCTAAGGCAAGCAAACAAACTACCCTGCCACAGGGAGGGAGTCAAATGCCCCAGAGAAATCAACTAATTTCTTATCATTTATTGTGTGGGATGCCCCGAAATATTTCAAAGCTAAAAGATATTTGCAAAAAAATTTCAAAACTAAAAAAAGAGGTCCACGAAAAGTTTTTCGAGCAAAATGTAGGAAGGGGGGGGGGGTCTTATATCACTAAAGATTGAACTAAATGACTGTTGCTTACATCAATATTAGAGAAAGTACTGAGGGCAGGAATATTCTGGCACTGATTATCATGTGAACCATATCGGCTCTCATAGGTAGAACAGTTGGTATAATCACCCCACACAGGTGGAAGAGACTTGAGTTCAAATCCTGTCAATGATACTTTTTCACAATGTAGCAGAATTAGTTGGTGTCAGGTGAAGGTACCATGGTTTATTCTCGTGAAACTTGGGGGTTTTTCATCTAGCAAGCAGCAAATTGACCACAGACCACACACAATTTATAGACATTATATTTGGAGCAATATGGTCTAAGTTGCTGATGCGCCTACAACAACAACATTGAACGATCCATATAGTATCATAGTGTCAGCGTTGTATTTAGTGTGATGCAGTATTTTAGTTGTTTCATGGCTCCAAATATGTGGGAGGACACAGAACAATTATGTACATCAGGACAATTATGTACCTTAGTATTTAAAAATTAGGGGCACATATTTCAATATCAAGTAATTCGATTACGACATTTAACAGTTTATATCAATTGAAGAGCATGCGGAGAGAGTACATATAACAATTATTGCTTGAATGCTGCTGATACCAAGCAACATACAAACACTGACAAAAAAATTAGTCACCTGCAATACTTAAGCAGATTTAACAGGTTCAATAGGTATGCCTTTCCTGCTTGTTTGCTTACAGCACTGAAATTAGAGCATGAGTCAACTGTTTTTCTCCATTTGCAGAGATACCAACTGTGATGTTGTAATTGGGTTTTAAGAGTATCAGCAATTAAGGCTATATTGGTCTGTGTATCCTGTCTGTAAATTGGATGTGTTCTATGATCGAATTTCCGTTTGCAGATGAAAAACCTGTGTTTCCGGGAGAAAAAGCTGAGCCTGATTAACTCAGCCATGTTATGAAAAGCCCATAAAAATTCCTTGAGACATCAACTGGACTCGAATTCAAGTCTTTTCCACCTGGTGTGGGCAGGACGGCGATTATACCAACTGTGCTACCCGTGAGGGCTATCCACTGTGACTTAACATGTTGTTAAGTAGACATCACTAAAAGAGTGATGGCACTTGGCAAGTATAAATAACATCTTGTTAAACAAGTGGCTGAATGTACTAGTGTTTTTGAAACAAACAGTAATAGATTTTAAGAACAAGTCAAAAGCCAAATTAACCAGAAAACTCTGTGCAAAGTGATTGGCAATGATTATTATGTCTGATAAATCAAGACAAGAGCTGCAGTAAAGTTAACCAAGGACCTCTGAAGCCGATTTTTAGTATTAGTGTTAAATTATGCAAGCTTATACATCAGCCAAAAAAATAAAAAATTCCCATATCAGCCGTCCATCCTCCTCTAATAGTTTGTCTAGCTCTTTGAATTTATTCAAACTACCCACTTCCACAACAGATGGAAGTTTGTTCCAACAATCAACCACCACTAGCTGCAGGGCCAGCTTTAGGGTAAAGCAGAGTACGCACTGGCCAAGGGACACCAAGGTATAGGGGGTGTAAATGCTCCTAAACCTTGGCACAAATTGGTAAAATTAATTATTCTAAAAAATGAAAATCTTTGCATCGGTGGGAGGGGAGGATGCCATCAGTCAATATGGCCTCAGGGCATCATATACTCTTGAGTCAGCCCTGACTTGCTGAAGGCAAACCTCCACGCATCTATCCTGTAATCATCTTTCCTCAGTTTGAATTCATGTGCCCTTCATATGCATAGTCTGAGCATAAGGAAAAATGGCATTAGCATTGTGCTTTCCCAATCCATTCAAAACCTTAAACATCTGAATTACATCTTGCAGGTGACTAGTCTCCTGGCATTGCAGTTTGCAAAACTGAAGCCTTTCTCTGTAAGCACACCCTTTTACTCTCCTCAATAATCTCATTGCCTTTCTCTGCAGCTGTTCCAGCATCCTGCCTGAAATGAGATCTCCACATTTGTTTGTGGTACTCAACATGAAGCTGTATAGAGCATAATCCCTACCAATTATTAGAGGGGACAGAATAATTCATCCCTCCTAATTTGTCTAAATGTGCCTTACATTTATTCAAAATGTTCAAAGTATGAACTTCCACAATTCAAAGGGCAGTTTGTTCCAACAATCAATGTGAAAACAATCAACACTGAAAACAAATTTTCATGTCCTGCAACCACATTCTTCCACAATTTAAATTTGTGAGCCCTTTTATGCATTGTCTGAGCATAGAGTAAGGATGCAATCAACATTTACCTTACTCAATCCATTCATAGCCTTAAACACCTCAGATGCATGGTTTCCAAATGCAACAATTTACAGAACTAAAGACTTTCTTAGTAAGAGTACACTTCCCCCCTCCCATCACTAATCTCATTGCCATTGTCTGCATCAGTATCAACACATTCACATTCTGCCTAATCTCCAGATGCTGAAGCCTTTCGTGGTAACAGCACATTTTTATTCCCCCTCATTAATCTCGTTACTGTTCTCTTCACCTGTTTCAACAGATCCAAATCCTTCTACAGATGAGGTTTCCAGACCTGTATGCAGCTTAACTATTTCCTTCTACAGTGGGACACCTCCTTGTCTCTGGTGGTACAATTCCTGTATACCATTGACAAAACCTCTGAGCTAGCAGCCCATCTGCTCTACTTAGAGTGATACCACTCAGAGCTTCCTGCCCTGAACCAACTGTGTGATACCATACTTGGACCTATTTGGGTCACTCATCAGATGGCCATAGTCTCAGGAAAGAGTGTCAGAAATTTAGGGAAGGCTTTTTTTTAAAGGTGAATTTGTATTTTGTTAAACCTCAACTTACTCACCAGTCATATTCATAAAATCATAAAATATTAGAAAATTTTAATCAAGATTACAATCATGATTTTAAAATATTATTTATTAAACTAAATACTGGCATAGCAAAAATATATATGTAGGCTACAGAATTCGTCATTAAGTACAATGATACAAATTATAAAAAAAATGTCTATCAAAAAGTTGCAGGCATTTGTTTCTCTGGGCATTAAATTTCTTTAAGAAACTTTCCATATTGACTATTTTTATACTTTCCTTCTCACACATGCAGAAATAAATTGGCCATTTATTTGGGACACATTTACAGTCTTTGTAGGCTTGCCACATGTTTCACATATAATAGGATTGTCAATGGCGTGAACTCCATAAGAAAATTGAAGATTATCTGATCATGAAAATGCTCTGACACACAGTTTGCATATAAATGGCTTCTTGTTAGTATGAATACTTATGCTTTTTAACAATGATAATCCTTTAAATACATTGCCACATATTTTACATAAAAAAAACTTTTCATTAGTATAAATGGTCACGTGCATTTTATTATTATTATTATTATTATTAGCCATATGGTACAAGGAAGCCTGAGGCTTATGCTGCACCAGCCAAAAAAAAAAAAAAATTCCCGAGTTACCCCCCTGTGTGTGTGTGTGTGTGTGTGTGTGTGTGTGTGTGAGAGAGAGAGAGAGAGAGAGAGAGAGAGAGAGAGAGAGAGAGAGAGAGAGAAGTAGAAAGGCATCACCAAGAAAGAGAAGAATGATGATATCCAGCTCAGGACCCTGGGTTTGCCAAACCCATACTCACCAGATGTGAGCCCCCGGGGAAAATTTTAAAATGCTTTGACTGCTAAAACATTTTTGCACATATATTACATAAATACGGTTTCTCTTTATGTGTGCTTTAAGAATTGATATCTTCTTTATTGCTTTGCCACATATGTCACAGATAATGTTTTTTTTTTTCATTAATATGAACTGTCACATGGGATTTTTTGAACTTCATTAATTTTGAAAAATCTTTATCAGATATTTTGTTTGTTAATGGTGCCTCACTAGTGTGAATTCTTTTATGATTTCAAAAAGTTAATAACTGAAAATACCTTCCACATTTAAAAGGTTCCTCAGCATATTCATGTTTTGCTAGATTTTTCACAGGTGACTAAACAAAACCTGTCCTAAGCTGTTCAGAAATGAAATCTCTACTTTTTACAGGAAGGAATGATATTTCAATCAATGAACTTGCATTACAAGTTCATTTTGAACTTGCATTACAAGTTCATTGGAACAGGACCAGGGTATGTCTGCCAGGGGCAAAGGTTGATGACGTTGTAGAGCGAATATCATCTTTTAAGGGCACAAAAGGTGATATAGTTGTACACGTTGGCACTAACGATATTAAGAGTAGGAGACCAGCAGAATTACTTAACAAGTACAGGTCACTGTTGAACAAAAGCCGAGAATTAGGGTTGAATTTGAAAGTGTCTGCAATTCTGCCCAGACACGATAGGAGGGAGTATATGATGAGAGCCTTGTCGATCAATTCGGCCCTGGAAAGATTGTGCAAGGCTCAAGGGGTAGAATTTTTTTCAGCCTGGAATGTACTTCTTAACAGGAGAGATTGCTTCTACAGGGATGGGATACACTTAAATAGAAAGGGTGCAAGAATATTTGCTGATGCTATCGAGGCAGTGTTAGGTGGGTCGGAAAACTGCTAGCTTGGGGGGAGACAAAGACCAATAGATTGACAGTAGCCACTGGCAGAGGTGAAAGAGATTCTTGCACTGCTTCTATTAGAATGAGCAGAAGCCTGAAAAACAAGATGCATGGTATTTCAGAGACTGCTGGGAGCCATTGCAGTACAAGTAAACACATGGGTTGTGTTAGGGTAGCTAAGAATAGAAACAGGTGCAGGTATACTTGCATGTACACCAATGCTAGGAGTTTAGTAAATAAATTTGATGAATTTGAGGTATTGCTCAAAACATCAAAGGCAGATATTGTTGGGATATCAGAGACGTGGTGTCACACAGATATAAGGGATGCAGAAATGCAATTTGGGGAGTACAACGTCTACAGAAAGGATAGACAAGATAGGAAGGGGGGAGGGGTTATGCTATTAGTTAAGAAACACATAAAAACCAAGGAAGTGAAGCCAGTCGACATCGCTGGACAGTGCAGTGTTGAGTCAGTTTGGTGTGACATAAGCATTGGGAGATCAAAATTGAGAGTAGGAGTGTGCTATAGGCCTAATGACTCTGATGAGTATAATAAGGAACTGTACAGGGAAATAGAGTGGGCCAGTAAATCAGAGAGTCTTATAATGGGAGATTTTAATTTCCCAGATATTGACTGGAATTTGGGGGCTGGTTACTCACACACTAGCAGGGCTTTTGTGGATTTATTGGATGATTGTTTTCTACATCAGCATGTTCGGGAGGCAACTAGAGGGAGTAATACTCTTGATTTGATTATCAGCAGTGATTCTTCATGCATTAAGAATCTGCAGATAAATGAACCACTAGGTGGCAGTGATCACAGTGTGCTGAAGTGGGATTTACTGAAAGAGGTAACTACCATTAGGGGTAAAGGGAAGGGTTATTGCTTCCGTAAAGGCGACTACGATGGACTGAGACAGTATTTAAATTCTATACAGTGGGACCAACTGATGATGTTACCAACAGCAAATTCAAAATGGGAAGCATTCAAAGAACTTATCTTGGAAGCTACTAGGCTTTACATACCAACTAAGAAATATTGTTCAAGGTTTAGGCCAAAATGGATGTCAGATGAACTAATGAGGCATATGGCAGAGAAGAAAAATGCATGGGATACTTACAAATTAACACATGACACAGAAGCCTATGATAGATACAAGTTGATATGCAACCAAGTTACAAAGGAGGTTAGGCAGGCGAAGGCAGATTACGAGAAATCCTTGGCAAGGGATGCAAAGAAAAACAGCAAAGAGTTCTTTACTTATGTAAACTCTAGAAGGAAGGGGATGAATCAGATTGGTCCACTTGATATTGATGGGTCAACTGTTGATGATCCTGCTCAGGTAGCTAACAAACTAAATGAATATTTTGCATCGACATTCACACATGAGGAGTTATTCAGCAAGGGGAATGCCAGAGGTGTATTCAACTCTAGCAGTAAGCTACAGAATCTTGAAATAACTGGGAGTAAAGTGGAGGAGAAACTGTTGAAGATAAACACAAGAAAGGCACCCGGGGTGGATGGGATCTATCCAGTTATATTAAAGGAGGCAGCAAAGGAAGTAAGCAAACCCTTAGCCATAATTATGAGAGCTTCCTTGGACTCAGGGGAGGTACCCATAGACTGGAAATGTGCAAATGTGACCCCAATTCACAAAGGAGGATCAAAGGCTGACACAAGTAATTATAGACCTGTGAGCTTAACTTCTGTTCCAGGAAAATTAATGGAGGCACTGGTTAAAGAAGCACTGCAGGATCATTTAGACAAGACTTCAGTTATAGCTCAGACACAGCATGGATTTGTTAAGGGGAAGTCATGCCTGACCAACTTGATTGGATACTATGATGCAGTCACAAAAGAACTGGATGCAGGGAATAACTTTGATATTATATACTTGGATCTTAGAAAGGCTTTTGATACTGTTGCACATGGAAGACTGCTACACAAATTGGAGCAGTGTGACATTGGAGGCAAATTGCTGCTATGGATAAAGGGGTGGTTGAGGGGGAGAAGACAGAGAGTGGTAATCAATGGACACTGCTCATCGTGGACTAATGTTATTAGTGGAGTCCCTCAGGGCTCAATGTTGGGTCCATTATTGTTTTCTGTATTTATAAATGATATTGATGATGGTATATCAAGCTTAATGTCCAAGTTTGCAGATGATACAAAGGTTGGCAGGGTTGTCAAGGACACTACTGACACTATGCTGCTGCAACAGGATCTGGAAAGGTTGAGCAGATGGGCTGAGAGGTGGCAAATGAAGTTTAACATTGACAAATGTAAAGTACTACACATGGGAAAAAGCAACCCCAGAGCAACGTATCAACTCTGTGGTACTACACTGACAGTGGTAGAGAATGAAAGGGACTTGGGGGTGATTGTGCAGGCAGATATGAAGTTCTCTGAGCAGTGCAGACGGGCTGCAAGAGTAGCTCATGGAGTATTGTCAATGATATACTGTACAGGAGTTTTTCCAGCAGGGATAAGGAGGTGATTATTCCATTGTATAAGGCAATGGTCAGGCCACTCCTAGAGTACTGTATACAGGTCTGGAGGCCTCATTTCAAGAAGGATGTAGAGCTGCTGGAACGAGTACAGAGAAGGGCAACAAGATTAGTGAATGGAACAAAGGGGTGCTCTTACGAAGAAAGGCTTAAGTTTTGCAAATTACAGTGTCTGGAGACTAGGCACCAGCGAGGTGATCTGATAGAGGTGTATAAAGCCTTGAATGGTTTAAGCATGCTCAATGCTGATGGGATTCTTCCTCTAGCTCAGAAAAATCACCTGAGAGGGCATAAATTCAAATTGAGGAAAGACAGATGTAGGATAGACGTGCGGAAATTTGCCTTTAGCCAGCGGGTGGTTGGTTGGTGGAACAGACTGCCATCCCTTGTGGTGGAGGTTGATAGCCTAAATAAGTTTAAGGCTCAGCTGGACAGGTATTTTGAACGAACAGAGGGGTGAAGTGGAAGGGGGTTTTTTTTTTTTTTTTTTTGGCTGATGCTGCATAAGCTTGCTTTCTTGCATCAAATGCCTCTACTAATGCTAATTACTGTTATTGGAATTATCAATACTATCTTTGTTTTATACCTAAAATAATGAACTTCATTTTCAAAAATGCAAAATATTATATGCATACACATTTAATAACTTCTTCATTAGCATAAAGTTTTGGGTGATTCCCTAAACTACCAGTCATAAAACTGATTAGATTAGTGTATACACGGACTAATACATTAACAGAGTCGCAGGCAGAGGTGAAACATGCAGTAGCCGAGAAAGCAAAGTGTCGGGGATTTCATGATCTGTCATGGGTCATCATGAAACAAGCAAATACAAAGGCTATGTGACGGTAACAAAGAGTAAGAACAGGTGCATGTATACTTGCATGTACACTAATCCTAGAAGAATAGTAAATAAATTTGACGAATATAAAGTACTGCTTAAATCATTAAATGCTGACATTTTAGGGATAGCCAAGATGTGGTATCACTCACACATAAGGAATGAAGAATTTAAATATGGGGAGTAGAATGTGTACAAAAGGGGGGAGGTCATGCTCTTAGTTAAGAAGCACATTAAATCTACGAATCCAATCAATATGAGTGGCCAGTACAATGTTGAGTCAGTTGGCTGTGATATCAGCACTGGGACAACAAAAATGAGAGTAGCAGTATGTTATAGGCCTAATGACAATGATTAGAATAACAAACAACTAGAGTGGGCAGTAAATCAGAATGTCTTATGTCTTGGGGTTTTTTTTTTTTCCAGATGCTGTATAAGCTTGCTTTCTTGCATCATTTCCAAATAGATCATTTTCTATAGCAGCATGTTGGAGAAGCAACAAGAACAAGCAAAACTCTTGCTCTGATTATTATAACAGTGACTCATCAAGCATTATGAAACTGCAGGTAAAAGACCCTCTAGGTGGCAGCGAACACAGTGTGCTAATGTGGGGCTTACTTAAAAACATAACTATTGTCAAAAGTAAAGAGAAGGGCTTTCTTTTGCTTCTGTAAGGGTGATTACAGTGGTCTCAGATAGTTTTTAAATTATATGCAGTGGGATCAACTCATCAAGTTAACAACAACAAATTCTAAATGAGAAGAATTTGTGAAAGTAATCATAGAAGCTACTAGGCTTTTTACACCAATTAACAGATACTGTTCAAGGCTGAGACCTAAATGGATCTCAGATAAACTGACTACACTTGTGGCCAAGAAGAAAAATGCTCATAAATTATCTGGTGGTTTAAAAGACTACAGTAGATATAAACTAGTCTGTAATCAAGTCACAAAAGAGGTTAGGCAAATTGTGACAAGTTGCTGGCAAGGAATACCAAGAACTGTAGCAAAGGCTTCTTTAGTTATATTAACAGTAAAAGGAAGAGGTTGAATCACACTGGTTCGCTTGACAATGGTGGTTTAACTGTTGATGGTCATGCCAAGATTGCTGACAAACTGAATAGGTATTTTGCATCTACATTCATGCATGAATGAAGGGAATTTTATTGAGGGGAATTCCCCTCAATCAGAATGTAACAGACAGTTAAATGATTTTGTGATAACTGAGAGAAATACAGAAGAGGAATTATTATAATTAGCCAAATGGTGCAAGGAAGCCTGAGGCTTATGCTGCACCAGCCAAAAAATTTCTGAGTTACCCTGGGGGGGGGGGGGTTAGAGAGAGAGAGAGAGAGAGAAGTAGAAGGGAATTACTAATAAAGAGAAGAATGATATCTAGCTCGGGACCCTGGGTGTGCCAAGCTCATACTCCCCAGATGTGAGCCCCTGGGGTTATTTGTTGAAGTTCACCATGAAAAAGGCACCCAGGGTGGACAGGATGTATTCAATTATATTAAAGGAGACAACAAACCATTAGCCATAATTATAATAACATCTTTGAACTAAGGAGAGGATCCTATGGACCGGAGATGTACAAATGTATCTACAATTCACAAAGGAGGTTTCCAAAGGATGACATGAGTAATTTTAAAACTTTTAGCTTAACTTCTGTTCCGGGGAAAATAACGCAATCTCTGGTTACAGAAGTAATGAACACCATCTAGACAGGAATGCACTTATATATGGCATTCACAGCATAAATCAGTTAAGAGGCAATCTTGTCTGACCAATCAGATTGGATATTATATTTCAGTAACAAAGGAACTGGATGCAAAAAATAATTTGATATTATATACCTATATTCAAAGAAAGCTTTTAATACTATTACACATAAAAGGCTGCTGTACAAATTGTGGGGGGGTGGCAGTGTATCATTAAGGGTAAGTTATATAGGAATTTTATTCTCTTAACAAGAAAGACTTCAGTTCTGCAAATTGCAGTGTCTGGGGATCAGGCACCTGGAGGTGATCTGGTTGAGGTGTTTAAGGCTTTGAATGGATTGAGCAAGCTCAATGCTGATGGGATTCCTCCTCTTGCTAAGCATACACACACACACACACATGAAGGAGGGGGCGTAAATTGATACTGAGGAAGGGCAGTTGCAAAACAAATGTGTGGAAGTTTGTCTTTAGCCAGCAGGTAGTTGATTGCTGGATAAAACTTCCATCTGTTGTTGTGGAAGTTGATAGCTTAAATAAATGCAAGAAAGAACCAAACTATTGGAGGGAATGGATAGGTGAAATGGGAAGTGTTGGGTTTTTTTTGTTTTTTTTTTGATGATGCTGTATATGCTTGTTTTCTTACATTGTTTGCCATTACAAATGCTAATGTTACTATTCTTCGTGGATTAATGTTATTACTGGGATTTTCCAGGGTTCAGTGCCGGGCTCATTGTTGCTTCTATATTTATTAATGATATTGATGAAGGTATATCGATGTCTTTGTATCATCTGAAAACTTAAAGTCTATGTCTGCATATTATACAAAGGTTGGCAGGGTGGTTAATGACAGTGATCAGGGTAAGCTGCTGCAACAAGATCTAAACAAATTACGCCAATGGGCTGAGAAATTGCAGTTGAAGTTTAATATTGACAAATGCAAGGTACTGCATATTGGTAGCAGTAATCCCCTTAGCACTACAACTGTGTGGTAGTACTCAGAGCAGTGGAAAATGAATAAGACCTGGGGATAACTGTGCAATCAGATATGAATAGACCAATAGATTGACAGTAGCCACTGGCAGAGGTGAAAGAGATTCTTGCACTGCTTCTATTAGAATGAGCAGAAGCCTGAAAAACAAGATGCATGGTATTTCAGAGACTGCTGGGAGCCATTGTGGTACAAGTAAACACATGGGTTGTGTTAGGGTAGCTAAGAATAGAAACAGGTGCAGGTATACTTGCGTGTACACCAATGCTAGGAGTTTAGTAAATAAATTTGATGAATTTGAGGTATTGCTCAAAACATCGAAGGCAGATATTGTTGGGATATCAGAGACGTGGTGTCACACAGATATAAGGGATGCGGAACTGCAATTTGGGGAGTACAACGTCTACAGAAAGGACAGACAGGATAGGAAGGGGGGAGGTGTTATGCTATTAGTTAAGAAACACATAAAAACCAAGGAAGTGAAGCCAGCCGACATCGCTGAACAGTGCAGTGTGGAGTCAGTTTGGTGTGACATAAACATTGGGAGATCAAAATTGAGAGTAGGAGTGTGCTATAGGCCTAATGACTCTGATGAGTATAATAAGGAACTGTACAGGGAAATAGAGTGGGCCAGTAAATCAGAGTGTCTTATAATGGGAGATTTTAATTTCCCAGATATTGACTGGAATTTGGAGGCTGGATACTCACACACTAGCAGGGCTTTTGTGGATTTATTGGATGATTGTTTTCTACATCAGCATGTTCGGGAGGCAACTAGAGGGAGTAATACTCTTGATTTGATTATCAGCAGTGATTCTTCATGCATTAAGAATCTGCAGATAAATGAACCACTAGGTGGCAGTGATCACAGTGTGCTGAAGTGGGATTTACTCAAAGAGGTAACTACCATTAGGGGTAAAGGGAAGGGTTATTGCTTCCGTAAAGGCGACTACGATGGACTGAGACAGTATTTAAATTCTATACAGTGGGACCAACTGATGATGTTACCAACAGCAAATTCAAAATGGGAAGCATTCAAAGAACTTATCTTGGAAGCTACTAGGCTTTACATACCAACTAAGAAATATTGTTCAAGGTTTAGGCCAAAATGGATGTCAGATGAACTAATGAGACATATGGCAGAGAAGAAAAATGCATGGGATACTTACAAATTAACACATGACACAGAAGCCTATGATAGATACAAGTTGATATGCAACCAAGTTACAAAGGAGGTTAGGCAGGCGAAGGCAGATTACGAGAAATCCTTGGCAAGGGATGCAAAGAAAAACAGCAAAGAGTTCTTTACTTATGTAAACTCTAGAAGGAAAGGGATGAATCAGATTGGTCCACTTGATATTGATGGGTCAAGTGTTGATGATCCTGCTCAGGTGGCTAACAAACTAAATGAATATTTTGCATCGACATTCACACATGAGGAGTTATTCAGCGAGGGGAATGCCAGAGGTGTATTCAACTCTAGCAGTAAGTTACAGAATCTTGAAATAACTGGGAGTAAAGTGGAGGAGAAACTGTTGAAGATAAACACAAGAAAGGCACCCGGGGTGGATGGGATCTATCCAGTTATATTAAAGGAGGCAGCAAAGGAAGTAAGCAAACCCTTAGCCATAATTATGAGAGCTTCCTTGGACTCAGGGGAGGTACCCATAGACTGGAAATGTGCAAATGTGACCCCAATTCACAAAGGAGGATCAAAGGCTGACACAAGTAATTATAGACCTGTGAGCTTGACTTCTGTTCCAGGAAAATTAATGGAGGCACTGGTTAAAGACGCACTGCAGGATCATTTAGACAAGACTTCAGTTATAGCTCAGACACAGCATGGTTTTGTTAAGGGGAAGTCTTGCCTGACCAACTTGATTGGATACTATGATGCAGTCACAAAAGAACTGGATGCAGGGAATAACTTTGATATTATATACTTGGATCTTAGAAAGGCTTTTGATACTGTTGCACATGGAAGACTGCTCCACAAATTGGAGCAGTGTGACATTGGAGGCAAATTGCTGCTATGGATAAAGGGGTGGTTGAGGGGGAGAAGACAGAGAGTGGTAATCAATGGACACTGCTCATCGTGGACTGATGTTATTAGTGGAGTCCCTCAGGGCTCAGTGTTGGGTCCATTATTGTTTTCTGTATTTATAAATGATATTGATGATGGTATATCGGGATTAATGTCCAAGTTTGCAGACGATACAAAGGTTGGCAGGGTTGTCAAGGACACTACTGACACTATGCTTCTGCAACAGGATCTGGAAAGGTTGAGCAGATGGGCTGAGAGGTGGCAAATGAAGTTTAACATTGACAAATGTAAAGTACTACACATGGGAAACAGCAACCCCAGAGCAACGTATCAACTCTATGGTACAACACTGACAGTGGTAGAGAATGAAAGGGACTTGGGGGTGGTTGTGCAGGCAGATATGAAGTTCTCTGAGCAGTGCAGACGGGCTGCAAGAGTAGCTCATGGAGTATTGTCAATGATATACAGGAATTTTTCCAGCAGGGATAAGGAGGTGATTATTCCATTGTATAAGGCGATGGTCAGGCCACACCTAGAGTACTGTATACAGGTCTGGAGGCCTCATTTCAAGAAGGATGTAGAGCTGCTGGAACGAGTACAGAGAAGGGCAACAAGATTAGTGAATGGAACAAAGGGGTGCTCTTACGAAGAAAGGCTTAAGTTTTGCAAATTACAGTGTCTGGAGACTAGGCACCAGCGAGGTGATCTGATAGAGGTGTATAAAGCCTTGAATGGTTTAAGCATGCTCAATGCTGATGGGATTCTTCCTCTAGCTCAGAATAATCACCTGAGAGGGCATAAATTCAAATTGAGGAAAGACAGATGTAGGATAGACGTGCGGAAATTTGCCTTTAGCCAGCGGGTGGTTGGTTGGTGGAACAGACTTCCATCCCTTGTGGTGGAGGTTGATAGCCTAAATAAGTTTAAGGCTCAGCTGGACAGGTATTTTGAACGAACAGAGGGGTGAAGTGGAAGTGGTTTTTTTTTTTTTTTTTTTTTTTTTTTGGCTGATGCTGCATAAGCTTGCTTTCTTGCATCAAATGCCTCTACTAATGCTAACGCTAATGCTAATGCTAATGAAGTTCTCTGAGCAATTCAGACAGGCTGCCAGGAAAATTCATGGAGTTTTGTCTGTGATATACAGGAACTTTGCTATTAGAGACAAGTAAATGATAATTCTTTTGTATAAGGCAATGGTCAGGCTGCATACAGGTCCAGAGGCCTCATTTTAGGAAGGATGTAGATCTGTTGAAATGGGTACAGAGGAAGGGCAATGAGATTGCTGAAGGGAATGAAACGTTAGTCTTACCAAGACAGGCTTCAGTGCTGCACACTGCAGTGTTTTGAAACTAGTCAAATGTGGGGCGATCTGATTGAGGTTTTTCAGGCTTTGAATGGATTAACATTAGCATTAGTAGAGGCATTTGATGCAAGAAAGCAAGCTTATGCAGCATCAGCCCAAAAAAAAAAAAAAAAACCCACTTCCACTTCACCCCTCTATTCGTTCAAAATACCTGTCCAGCTGAGCCTTAAACTTATTTAGGCTATCAACCTCCACCACAAGGGATGGAAGTCTGTTCCACCAACCAACCACCCGATGGCTAAAGGCAAATTTCCGCACGTCTATCCTACATCTGTCTTTCCTCAATTTGAATTTATGCCCTCTCAGGTGATTTTCCTGAGCTAGAGGAAGAATCCCATCAGCATTGAGCATGCTTAAACCATTCAAGGCTTTATACACCTCTATCAGATCACCTCACTGGTGCCTAGTCTCCAGACACTGTAATTTGCAAAACTTAAGCCTTTCTTCGTAAGAGCACCCCTTTGTTCCATTCACTAATCTTGTTGCCCTTCTCTGTACTCGTTCCAGCAGCTCTACATCCTTCTTGAAATGAGGCCTCCAGACCTGTATACAGTACTCTAGGTGTGGCCTGACCATCGCCTTATACAATGGAATAATCACCTCCTTATCCCTGCTGGAAAAATTCCTGTATATCATTGACAATACTCCATGAGCTACTCTTGCAGCCCGTCTGCACTGCTCAGAGAACTTCATATCTGCCTGCACAACCACCCCCAAGTCCCTTTCATTCTCTACCACTGTCAGTGTAGTACCACAGAGTTGATACGTTGCTCTGGGGTTGCTGTTTCCCATGTGTAGTACTTTACATTTGTCAATGTTAAACTTCATTTGCCACCTCTCAGCCCATCTGCTCAACCTTTCCAGATCCTGTTGCAGCAGCATAGTGTCAGTAGTGTCCTTGACAACCCTGCCAACCTTTGTATCGTCTGCAAACTTGGACATTAAGCCCGATATACCATCATCAATATCATTTATAAATACAGAAAACAATAATGGACCCAACACTGAGCCCTGAGGGACTCCACTAATAACATCAGTCCACGATGAGCAGTGTCCATTGATTACCACTCTCTGTCTTCTCCCCCTCAACCACCCCTTTATCCATAGCAGCAATTTGCCTCCAATGTCACACTGCTCCAATTTGTGTAGCAGTCTTCCATGTGCAACAGTATCAAAAGCCTTTCTAAGATCCAAGTATATAATATCAAAGTTATTCCCTGCATCCAGTTCTTTTGTGACTGCATCATAGTATCCAATCAAGTTGGTCAGGCAAGACTTCCCCTTAACAAAACCATGCTGTGTCTGAGCTATAACTGAAGTCTTGTCTAAATGATCCTGCAGTGCTTCTTTAACCAGTGCCTCCATTAATTTTCCTGGAACAGAAGTTAAGCTCACAGTTCTATAATTACTTGTGTCAGCCTTTGATCCTCATTTGTGAATTGGGGTCACATTTGCACATTTCCAGTCTATGGGTACCTCCCCTGAGTCCAAGGAAGCTCTCATAATTATGGCTAAGGGTTTGCTTACTTCCTTTGCTGCCTCCTTTAATATAACTGGATAGATCCCATCCACCCTAGGTGCCTTTCTTGTGTTTATCTTCAACAGTTTCTCCTCCACTTTACTCCCAGTTATTTCAAGATTCTGTAGCTTACTGCTAGAGTTGAATACACCTCTGGCATTCCCCTCGCTGAATAACTCCTCATGTGTGAATGGAATTTAATAATTATTGAGGATTGAGGAAGCTCAAAGCTGACTGATGGCAATCTTCCTCTTCCTCAGACTGTACACATTAGGAGACATAAATTCAAACTGAGGAAGGATGGTGATGTAGAGGTAGCCAGTTTGAATAAATTCAAGGACAAATTATTGGAGGGTAGCAGCGATGTGGGAGTGTTTTTGTCTTGATTGATGCATTAGAAGCTTGCTTCCTTTATGGCTGAACAAAAATTCCACATTCTTATTTTTAGATGGTGGATTTTTTCTTGCATTATAATTATTAAATTTATTAATAGTACATCTCTTTTATACCTAACATGTCAGGTAAGGAACAGGTATTTCAGTTCACTATTTAAAGATATATAAAGCTTTGGGTATGCTACTAGTTTGATAAGCTCACTTCTTAAAATATTTATTTATAATAATGATCAAAATGCAACTTCTATCAGAGAATAAAACACACTTTGATTTTATGTTTTATAAACATTTGTGAAAGCAGTGGCATATCCGGATATCATCGTAAGGGGGAGGGATGGCAACCAGGCTTTTGAGTTTTTTTTTTTAGAATGCCACCTGCATTCTCTTTCTTTAATTTCAATTCAAATAATAATTTCAATTCAAATAATAATATATCCAGGCCCTCTTGTAAGGAGCATTCTGGATTTAAGTTCTGCACAAGATAATCTCAGGAAAAATCTCCATCATACAATTGCTGTAGCTGCCCTTTTTCCATATACAGTTACAGCACCTACTAGGCAAAAAACAAACATTTCACACAGAAAAGGCAAAATGAGACCGTGTCATGCACAACATAGCCCTGCAATGCTTATGCTCTTTAACAAAAATGCTGACTGAACCTGGAAGGTGCCCAACTTTCTTTTATTTCTCAAAACTTTTTGTCTGTTTACTGAATTCTGCTTGGAGGATGCCAATACTTAACATGGATTTATTTATTATATACACTTTTAATTTTTTTAATCAAAAATTTGAAAATTTAATATGCTGTATTTACACCTGTAAATGAAACAAAAATTTCACTAATTCTGGTGAAAATAAAAAAAAAACATTGTGCGCATAAAAATTAAACATTATACAATTAGTCTCTTCAATCTTCTAGTTTTTAAAACGTGGAATTTAAAAGAAATGAATGAAAAGGGCACTACACATTCGCATATCGGATATAATTGTATTCTGTTTGCAGTCGTGTTAACGGGAAAAAAATCAGTCACTTTCAGATGTATTATTTTATTTTGTCAGTCAGAACTTAAATAAAATAAAGTTACATTTAGAAATTTTAGATGCAAGAAATACGTTCGTTTCGTATTCGCACAACCCTCCATACCAGCCACGGCCTTTTGTACAGAGGGTCGTGGTGTTTTGAGCAGAACGCCCATTTCGATGATACAGACAGTAATTTGAAACGATTAGGTCGCTTACAAGGTAACATTATCGATTTCTGTATTGGCAAAATGATGCACGAAAGGTTGATAAAATCCTTATTTTATGAAACGTAAATATAAAAGGACATAGAACTCTTTAGTGTTGGGGGGGAAGGAGAGTTATACGGTGTATTTCCCCTTGTTTGCTGTAACCCGTAAATCTGAACATAGAATTAGTGGAACACCAATAAATGATTGTAATATGAATTATATTTCTACCCTCCTGCACATTTCACATCCAGTTGCTGCCCCTCTTAAAATTTTAAGAGCTTAACTAATAGCAGGCAACGTTCGTGGCTACCTCGTTGACAGCGAAACTGTGGCCATTTCTCTGTGATATAGAGAAATACGAGATCCCTCTGGTGTTAAAACTGGAAAGTGCTGTAGAGTGAGCTCGTGGTTACGAACTTTGGATCTTGAAAGCAAAAGTTTTTAATGCCGGACATTTGATTTACGAGCTCGTATTTCGATCTAATTTTACCGCAACTTCATAAAAGCAAATTACCTTTTGAAAGTAAAATTGTTAACAATGAAATATTTTTGGCGTGTGTGTACAATATTTTAATCTATATATTGTACAAATGGGGAATTCATCGGATGCGGCGCATCGGGGGACCCCCAATTCGGAGGGTGATTGCTTGCATTTTCCCCTGGCGTCAACGTTCAAAGGGCGCCTGAAAACCTGAAACTTTCATACACATATGAAGAAAATTTTAATGGGGGAGCCAAATTTCAATTGGCCCTGGATGCCAAATTGTGATGGGCACCCAGGCACCACATATATCCAGGGAACTGTCAAAGTCTCAACATAAATAAACGAGGCCCCTTAACCCCATTTACATCCAGGGCCCCCAAGTACCTTTGCACAGTTGTGCATGGAGTTAAAGGTCAAGGAAGAAAAGGTAACTTTTTTTTTTGCGATAATTTCACTGTGGCTGTGGATACATTATTCAAACTCATTAAAGGGGAGAAAAAAGGGTAAACTACAGCATTACAATCCACTGCAGGATGGAAACCTCAACAATTCATATTGAGGGAAATGGACCACAATCTGCCACTCTGGTCCCCACCGGGTTGGCAGATCGACTGTATTTTGCAGTCAGGGGTTTGAACCTGGTCTACTCAGAGCATGTGCTACTGCGCTGCATCTCTAACCACTGGATAGAAGTGTATTATGGCGGTTTATAAACGGTTTTTAATGTGGCTTTGATTATTATTATTATTAGCTACATGGTGCAAGGAAGCCTGAGGCTTATTCTGCACCAGCAAAAAAAAAAAAAAAAATCCCAAGTTACCATGAAAGAGAGTATCAAAAGTAGAACTGGAATCGCCAAGAAAGAAGAATGATGGTATTGAGTTTATGGTCCATTATTGTTGCCAATAGCAAAATTTGATCCATGATGCTTTTTCTGAATTTTTTTTTTTCTTTAATGAAAATAATAGTAATCAAATATAGGCCACTTGATTTTTTTTTTTTTATCTGAGTGTCTTTCAACGTCTAACCATTCGTTCACATACATCATACAAGTGGTTCCATTTTACTTAAAAACTTCTTTTTTTTGTTGTATTTTAATTAAAAACTAATTGTGCAGTGGTTATTTGGGTTAATTTGATAAAATTCTCACCTGGGCTCCAAAATTACTGAATAACTAGACTTTGAGTAAGAGGGAATTCTGCAGCTATTGTAAGTAAATAATTGCATTAGTTATCTCTTAGTTTAATATTATCAAATTAAAACACATTTCCATTTAAATTAAATTTAAATGGAAATGCCTCAGACCAGAGCAGCAGAACAAAATAGTAAGAGTTCTGTGGCTCTGGGGAGAACTGCAAGGGGCAGTTCCCCTACAGCCGACCGGGCTAGCCGGGTGGGTAAAGTGCCTGCCTGGCAACCCAAAGGTCGCGGGTTCGAATCCCGCCTCGGGCTTGGATCAAAGTACTGCAAAAACCTTGGGAGGTGCATTATGGCCACAGAAGCCGATGCGCCAACAACTACCAAAAAAAAAAAAAAAAAAAAAAAGTTCCCCTACAAATTAAGGCCTTAAAATATGTGCTACTTGTTCAGGGATTGTGGCTCATCTGAAATGTTTTTTTTTTTTTTTTTATGAAAACCCCAAGCACGAGAGGTATTAGAACCTATAGTACTTCGTACAGTGCTTGGGTTGGAGGTTGAGAAGATGAAAAAGATATTTGTTGACAGTAGACTTGAACTTCTGTAAATTTTAATTTTCAGGAAATACGTATGAAGGAAGGAAGGTTGTTACAGAAAACGGCAGTTGAATGAATAAACGAGGAAGATGAAAAGTTGGTTCTGTGAGTTTGAAGTTGGACAGTAAATAGACGTTGGCTGATGGCGGTACATGTTCGGACTGTTTTGAAAGAAAGAGTGAGAATTATAGAAGCCAATTCAGAAGAACGGTGCATATGGAAGTATCTGCAGAAAAAGCATGCAGCAGAAACAGTACGTCTATAAGACAGAGTGGAGAGACTGTTAGAGAGCAGTCATTAATTAACCTAACTGCTCTCTTCTGAATGGAATCTAGAAGCCTGAGACAGGTTTTGGGGGCACTGCCCCAGATGTGGGAACAATATTCCATGGTAGGGCAGATTTGCAATTTGTACAGAGTGAACAGCTGTTTGGAAGAAAACTAACGCCGAGAGCAAAAGAGAAAACCAAGTTTTCTCTTTTGCATGAAAAAGGGTTTCCATTTTCATTGCTCCTCGAAGCAATGAAAATGGGACCCCATCAAACTCACACTGCCCACCTCAATGCCAAAGCTTACGCACACTTAAGACAACACAGTGGCAATCTCAAAGACAGAATGCACTGGTCCCACAGGAGGTAGTTATTATCGGTGATTCTACTGTCAGGGAAATAAGAAGTGTGGTAATAAAGATCCCAGACTTGTACTGTTGCGGTAATGTTCAATTAGTTTGAAAATTACAGAAGTGGCATGTTGTGGTTCATACTTCCTCTAAGAGTGGTGGTATAGTGATTGTCCAGTAGGGTGACACGTTGCAAGTAATGAGTTTCATTAGTAGCATTAAAGTTCCATGTCATGATTTTGAAAGTGAGCAATTAATGAATATCAAATTTTGCTTTCAGCTGGGAAAATCTGCAACAGAAACGTGTGAAATGTTAAAAACTCTTTATGGCGATGAAACATTAAGTTGTATGTGTTTTAATGGTATAAGCGGTTCAGAGATGAACATATTTGCAATGATCGAAGAAGTGGGGGTCTCTGTTAACCTCTTGAAATGGAAACAGTGGAAAAGTTCAGGAAATTATGGCAAGAAATCATTGTTCGACCCAATGACAGCTGACGAGTTGGATATTGATAAGTAGAAGATTTGTTAAATTCTGCATGAAGTTTTAGGGAAAAGGAAGGTTTGTGCAAAATCTGTGGTACCTAACCTCACAGAGGAGCAGAAGCAACAAAGAGTGTCATCATGCAAAAACTTCAACCAGATTTTTGTCAAGACAATCCTAATTTCCTTGACTGTATTGTCACTGGAGATGAGTATTGGGTTTCAGTACCACCCAGAAATGACACATCAGAGCATGCAGTGGACTTCAAAGTCATCACCAAGACCCAAAAAGTTAAGTTTAAGGTTAAAAGTATGTTAAGAAATCTATGATTAAGACAATGCTGATAATATTTTTTGACAAACAGGTATAATTCACAAGGAATTTATGCCTGAAGGGGGGAGTGTCAATGCATTCTAATAAATACAGCCTCTGTAGTCAAGTGATCAGAAGCAGGAGTGCAGCAGTACACGCTCTTTAAGTAGATCAGGGTTCAAGCCCCTGACTGCTAATACGGCCAATCTGCCAACCTACACTGGACCTGCATGGCAGATTATGGTCCATTTCCCTCAGCATGAATTGCCGAAGAGGCTTCCATCCTGCAGTGGGTTGATAATGGCTGCAGTTTGCTTTTTTTTTTTTTTCTACATAATAAATTTAAATTTTCTGTTTATACTCCGGGACGACCAAACGGTCAGAGGAGTTCACAAGATAGACAGAACACAAGAAACAGCACATATTTAGCTGTCATGGGCTTGACCTCCAGTCACTCATGTCATGTGTATTTATGCACCCGTGTGCCTGTCTGACCACTCAGCTATGGCAACCATACAGGTGTGTTTCAAAGATTATTGAAGCACATTTCCAAGGTGAGGCTGGAATTTTGAGAGAAAGGCAGCTGGTTCTTGTATGACAATGTGCCACCCATTCTGCACTTGTGAAAACATTTCTGACAAACCATGGCATCGGGCATAATACTGATCAACCATCCAGACTCCTTTCTCTTTCCACCTTTCATCATTCAGGATGAAATCTCTTTCAGCGTTTTGAGGACATAAAGAAAAACTTAACTGTTCAACTGAACATTTTACAATTAAAAACATATAAATTCAATTTGTATACATTTAAAAATATATACATATATACACAACTGTTTATGATTCAAAACCATTTAAAACCAAAGTAATGCAAATAGGATTTCAAGCAGGCATTTGACTCTGTAAACAGAGAAAATTTAATGAAGCAACTACAAAAAATCCCACTTGATCATGAAAGAATCATGTTTGCAAACAATTTCTACAAAAACACAAGAGCAATAGTAAAATTCAACAACCTCAAAACAGAGAAATTTGAAATAGAGAAAGGAGTCAAGCAAGGATAGTATATAATATTATCAATTAATCAGTAAAATTTATTAATCTTGTTAAACTTCATTGTCAATTAAATTGTGCTTTTTTAACTAAATACATATAACGACTTAGATTTTACAAACGTAACATTATTAATTAATACATAACGAAACTCAGAGATAATACTCGATACTGAAAAAATATATATAGATATATAGTGTTATAACTGCATTGGGATATAAGTTTTGTTTTGTACTGAAATTGAAATTGAATCGAAATCATGACTCAGACCAGAGCAGCAAAGCTAGGTTTTTCTTAGCATATTTTGCCAAGGATTTCTCGTAATCTGCCTTTGCCTGCCTAACTTCCTTTCTGACCTGATTACAGACTAGCTTATATCTGCCATAGACTTCTGAATCGCTTGATAATTTATATGCATCCCATGCATTTTTCTTCTCTGTTACAAGTCTCATTAGTTAATTTGATAACCATTTAGGCCTAAACCTTGAACAATATTTCTTAATAGGTATGAAACTTTTAGTAGCATCCACGATTAATTCCTTGAATGCTTCCCACTTAGAATTTACTGTTGGTAACATCGTCAGTTGATCCCACTGTACAGAATTGTTGAGTAGGTTAGTACAGTGCAGTCTCTCAGATTGCAAGACATTTACATTTTCCACCATGTTGCATTTGCCACATTTCATTTGCGATGTTGCATTTTAAAAGAATTGAATTGCTGAAAGTGAAACTCAGCTAAAACTAAGTGAATTAACAAATATACATTTGAGGTAAGGGAGCAGATCATTACCATGAGTTATAGAAAAGAGGAAGGGCCAATCCAGTGAGGCTATTTTTCCTAAGGCTCCTACTGCCTCCTGACACATCTGGAACCAAATAATTCCGAAGACAGAGATGACAGATGTTTTGAAACTGACAGTATTTGGGTAGTGATCATGATTCTGCTACAGCCAGATAATGCTGGAAAAGTATTTTCCCCATTTATTCTGATGATGTGTATGCAAACCATTCAAACGGTTACAATAAAATCAAACTTCTTATATCTTTGATGGTGAAAAAAAAAATTCAATCAAAAGATCCTTACCATTTGATAGATAAATTATTTTGTAAACCTTTACTTTCAAGAACATGGTTTGTAATAATAATAGTATTTTTTTTTTTTTTTTTTTTGTGCCTGGAGTAACACAAACTGTGTTTAAATCTCACATGAATCTCACTTCTCTATAAACATGCCAGGCATGTTTATAGAGAAGTGACTGTCTTAGGTTGGTCGACTACAGTGGAAAAAAACTAGAATCATCTTAACAAAACTGAAAATGTTGTTTACCAGACAATAAGACACCAATAGCTTTAATGAAATAGGATATTTGGGATAAAATAATAAAGTATTATACAATATTAGGAAGAAATATATTTCTAAATTAATTCCACCTCTTCTAACCAAAATTCCATTAATTGGGTTGGTGATGTCACTCAATAAAAAAAATGAATAGGCAATATTAAAAGTAAACAGAAATTGTGTTATATACAAACACTATTATTAGTATTAGTATTAGTAATGGCTGCATGGTGCAAGAAAGCCTATGGCTTATGCTGCACCAGCCAAAAAAAAAAAAAAAAAAACGAATAAAACAATGATAAAAAATAAATAAAAAATAAATAATAATAATTAATAAAAAAATAATAATAAATAAATAAAAAAAAGGAAATTAAACCTATCATCCTATGCGCTTCCCTTACCCGAAAGTACTATCCAGATGACCTTTGAATTTCCCCAAACTGTCGGCCTCTACCACCCATGAAGGCCACTTATTCCAGTAATTTATAACTCGCTGGCTAAAATAAAACTTCCTGCAGTCCAATCTAAACATTTCTCCCCATAACTTGAATTTATGTCCCCTAGTTCTAGCATCATTTATAATCTTGAAAATTTCGTCCTCATTCATTTTACTGATGCCTCTCAGAGCCTTAAACACCTCAATCAAATCTCCTCTAAGGTGTCTAGTTTCCAAACTCTGCAACCCACATATTCGAAGTCTTTCTTCATAAGGACGCCCTTTTGCCGATCTCACCAGGCGAGTTACCCTTCTTTGCACCCTTTCAAGAAGCTCGATGTCTTTCTTTAGGTGCGGTCTCCATACTTGAACACAGTATTCCAAGTGTGGTCTAACATAAGCCTTATATAATGGGATTATCACGTCCCTATCTCTACTTGCAAAAGTTTGATAGATCATCGATAGGACACTATGGGCCTTCCTTGCAACCTGTTTACAATGCTCAGAGAATTTCATGTCTGACCGTATCGTAACACCCAAGTCCCTTTCCTCCAGTACTGGGTTTAGTTGAACTCCACCAAATGAATAAGTTTTTTTGGGATTACTGTTTCCCAGGTGTAATACCTTACACTTTGTTGGATTAAAGCATAGCTGCCATTTTTCTGACCATTCCTGAAGTCTATCTAGGTCTCTCTGAAGAAGCTCAGCTTGACAGTGATCATTAACTACTCTACCAATTTTAACATCATCTGCAAATTTTGACATCACGCCCTCTATCCCTTCATCAATGTCGTTTATGAAAATTAAAAACAACAGTGGCCCTAATACTGATCCTTGGGGAACCCCACTTCTTACATCAACCCAATCTGAGGAATAGCCATTTATCACAACCCTCTGCCTCCTGCCCTGAAGCCATCCTTCTATCCATCTAAGGATTTTCCCAGTGATTCCAACCTGTTCCAGCTTATAAAGCAACCGCTCATGTGGGACTGAGTCAAAAGCTTTGCTGAAATCTAAATAAACAATATCGAAATTATTCTCTAAATCCAGCTCGTGAGTGACCCTTTCGAAATAGCGAACCAGATTTGTTAAACATGATTTTCCCTTTACAAAACCATGCTGAGTATCCTTGAGAATTTCAGTTCGATCCAAATGATCCTGAATTCCACCCTTGATCATTGCCTCCATGATTTTCCCTACTATTGAAGTCAGACCGACAGGTCTATAATTTCCAACTTCACTTTTAGAGCCACCCTTATGTATGGGAGATACATTTGCACTTTTCCAATCCAAGGGAATCTCTCCAGAGTCTAGTGATGCTCGCATAATTAGCTTCAACGGTTCAATGCACTCGCTTGCCGCCTCCCTTAAGATTATAGGGTATATTCCATCAACTCCAGGAGCCTTACTGGTCTGTAGGTTCGAAAGTTTTTTCATTAAATAATCTTGCGAAATTTCAATATCATTAATTACATATATTTTAACTTCGCTCCCACAGTTTCCCATTGCCACAAAAGGCTTTTCGTTTGTAAATATCGATGCAAAATAACTGTTGAGTTCATCTGCAACGGCAGCTGGTGTATTTATTACTATCCCCTTTCCCTTACATAAAGGTCCGATCTAGTTTGTCCTGCTCTTCTTGGCATTTATATATGTGAAGAATTCTTTATCCCTCCTCTTTGCTCTGTTTGCTAGTGATTTCTCATAAACTGCCTTTGCCTGTCAAACATTTTCTGTGGCTCTATTACACATCACCTTGTAGCTGTTATAGGCTTCAGTACTTTTTATTGCTCTGTAACCTTTCCATGCTACCTTTTTCTGCTCAAGTAATGTGGCAACTTCACTAGCCCAGTAGTTTTCGACCATTTTTTTTTAATGATGGCACCCTTAAGTAATTTATTTTATTTTGTGGCCACCCTACTCAATTTTCTGGCTAATCCGATTCTGTGTGTGTGTGTGTGTGTGTGTGTGTGTGTGTGTGTATATTATATATCAACCCTAGGGGGCTCATATCTGGTGAGTATGGGCTTGGCACACCCTTGGCACACACATGAACTCCTGAGCTGGATATCATCATTCTTCTCTTTCTTGGTAATTCCCTTCTACTTCTCTCTCTCTATCTCTCTGGGTAACTCAGGAGCCCCCCCCCAACTGGTGCAGCAAAAGCCTCAGGCTTCCTTGCACCATATAGCTAATAATAATAATAATATTAATAATACAATACAATACAATTTTATTTATCAAGAGAATTCGTTTACAATAAATGAACTTGTTAAGAAAAGTAAATTTCTTGACAACAAGTTGTAATTCTTCCTTTACAACAGTTTTGTACAAATTTGTTATAATAATAATAATAATAGATGTGCAGAAGTTTGCTTTCCGCCAATGAGTGGTTGATTGTTGTGATTCTAGTTTTGGAAGTGGATAGTTTGAATTTCAAGAAAGAACTAGACAAATTCTTTGAGGGTATGGATGGGTGAAGTCTGTGGGTTTTTTTTTTTTTTTTTTTGTTGATCTCCCATTTTATATCATGTTCAGCAAACTGATATGATCTATTCGATGCCGGCCGGTCCCATATCTGACACATGATAAAGTGGTGGTTACTCATCCATCATTCTCTTACCTGCCAATCCATAACCTTTGCAACAATTGACTGTGTAGCTAATGTTACATCAATAAAAAATTCCCCCAGTATCGTAAAATATATGGCTAATTGCCCTAACTCATTTATGACATATAGTCTATTACTCTCTATTGTACTGTCAAGTAAATCTCCTCATATGTCAGTTTCTGGAATGCCCCACATAAGATTTTGCATTTGTATCTATCACTATAATTACTCGCTGACCCAAGAATGCAACAGGCTTGATCTATATACTGTAAATAGGGCTCGACTTCTTCACTAAATTGACAGTATACTTATTAAATAAATTTTTCCCAATTACTCTTGTTATTTCTACACTACACCATATGTGTAGTGTATAATTCTATAATTTGTGTCACTGCCAAATCTCAATTTTTAACTACAGTGGCAGTACATTGGGTCTGGCCTGAACACTATATTTTGAAGGGAATCCTTTAATGAAGTCCTTACTTACATATGGCTGCTGCGTAATATGGGATATATAAATACATACAGAAAGGACAGCAGGATGGGAGGGTATGCTCTTGTTTAAGGTGCATATTAAATGTGAGATGGTACATCCAGTTGGCCAATGCAATGTTAAGTCAGATTGGTGTGACAAAACTAAGTTAGGAAACTAAGTTAGTTTATTGCTGGGAAAAACTAAGTTAGGAGTGTAGTATAGGCCTAATGACTGTGATGAGTATAACAAACAACTCTACATATTGAAATAGTGGGCCATTAAATCAGAATGTCTTATAATGGAGAATTTAAATTTGTGGATATTAGCATTAGCATTAGTAGAGGCATTTGATGCAAGAAAGCAAGCTTATGCAGCATCAGCCAAAAAAAAAAAAAAAAAAAAAAACCCACTTCCACTTCACCCCTCTGTTCGTTCAAAATACCTCTCCAACTGAGCCTTAAACTTATTTAGGCTATCAACCTCCACCATAAGGGATGGCAGTCTGTTCCACCAACCAACCACCCGCTGGCTAAAGGCAAATTTCCGCACGTCTATCCTACATCTGTCTTTCCTCAATTTGAATTTATGCCCTCTCAGGTGATTTTTCTGAGCTAGAGGAAGAATCCCATCAGCATTGAGCATGCTTAAACCATTCAAGGCTTTATACACCTCTATCAGATCACCTCGCTGGTGCCTAGTCTCCAGACACTGTAATTTGCAAAACTTAAGCCTTTCTTCGTAAGAGCACCCCTTTGTTCCATTCACTAATCTTGTTGCCCTTCTCTGTACTCGTTCCAGCAGCTCTACATCCTTCTTGAAATGAGGCCTCCAGACCTGTATACAGTACTCTAGGTGTGGCCTGACCATTGCCTTATACAATGAAATAATCACCTCCTTATCCCTGCTGGAAAAATTCCTGTATATCATTGACAATACTCCATGAGCTACTCTTGCAGCCCGTCTGCACTGCTCAGAGAACTTCATATCTGCCTGCACAATCACCCCCAAGTCCCTTTTATTCTCTACCACTGTCAGTGTAGTACCACAGAGTTGATACGTTGCTCTGGGGTTGCTTTTTCCCATGTGTAGTACTTTACATTTGTCAATGTTAAACTTCATTTGCCACCTCTCAGCCCATCTGCTCAACCTTTCCAGATCCTGTTGCAGCAGCATAGTGTCAGTAGTGTCCTTGACAACCCTGCCAACCTTTGTATCATCTGCAAACTTGGACATTAAGCTTGATATACCATCATCAATATCATTTATAAATACAGAAAACAATAATGGACCCAACACTGAGCCCTGAGGGACCCACTAATAACATTAGTCCACGATGAGCAGTGTCCATTGATTACCACTCTCTGTCTTCTCCCCCTCAACCACCCCTTTATCCATAGCAGCAATTTGCCTCCAATGTCACACTGCTCCAATTTGTGTAGCAGTCTTCCATGTGCAACAGTATCAAAAGCCTTTCTAAGATCCAAGTATATAATATCAAAGTTATTCCCTGCATCCAGTTCTTTTGTGACTGCATCATAGTATCCAATCAAGTTGGTCAGGCAAGACTTCCCCTTAACAAAACCATGCTGTGTCTGAGCTATAACTGAAGTCTTGTCTAAATGATCCTGCAGTGCTTCTTTAACCAGTGCCTCCATTAATTTTCCTGGAACAGAAGTTAAGCTCAAAGGTCTATAATTACTTGTGTCAGCCTTTGATCCTCCTTTGTGAATTGGGGTCACATTTGCACATTTCCAGTCTATGGGTACCTCCCCTGAGTCCAAGGAAGCTCTCATAATTATGGCTAAGGGTTTGCTTACTTCCTTTGCTGCCTCCTTTAATATAACTGGATAGATCCCATCCACCCCGGGTGCCTTTCTTGTGTTTATCTTCAACAGTTTCTCCTCCACTTTACTCCCAGTTATTTCAAGATTCTGTAGCTTACTGCTAGAGTTGAATACACCTCTGGCATTCCCCTTGCTGAATAACTCCTCATGTGTGAATGTCGATGCAAAATATTCATTTAGTTTGTTAGCTACCTGAGCAGGATCATCAACAGTTGACCCATCAATATCAAGTGGACCAATCTGATTCATCCCCTTCCTTCTAGAGTTTACATAAGTAAAGAACTCTTTGCTGTTTTTCTTTGCATCCCTTTCCAAGGATTTCTCGTAATCTGCCTTCGCCTGCCTAACCTCCTTTGTAACTTGGTTGCATATCAACTTGTATCTATCATAGGCTTCTGTGTCATGTGTTAATTTGTAAGTATCCCATGCATTTTTCTTCTCTGCCATATGCCTCATTAGTTCATCTGACATCCATTTTGGCCTAAACCTTGAACAATATTTCTTAGTTGGTATGTAAAGCCTAGTAGCTTCCAAGATAAGTTCTTTTTGAATGCTTCCCATTTTGAATTTGCTGTTGGTAACATCATCAGTTGGTCCCACTGTATAGAATTTAAATACTGTCTCAGTCCATCGTAGTCGCCTTTACGGAAACAATAACCCTTCCCTTTACCCCTAATGGTAGTTACCTCTTTCAGTAAATCCCACTTCAGCACACTGTGATCACTGCCACCTAGTGATTCATTTATCTGCAGATTCTGAATGCATGAAGAATCACTGCTGATAATCAAATCAAGAGTATTACTCCCTCTAGTTGCCTCCCGAACATGCTGATGTAGAAAACAATCATCCAATAAATCCACAAAAGCCCTGCTAGTGTGTGAGTAACCAGCCCCCAAATTCCAGTCAATATCTGGGAAATTAAAATCTCCCATTATAAGACTCTCTGATTTACTGGCCCACTCTATTTCCCTGTACAGTTCCTTATTATACTCATCAGAGTCATTAGGCCTATAGCACACTCCTACTCTCAATTTTGATCTCCCAATGCTTATGTCACACCAAACTGACTCAACACTGCACTGTCCAGCGATGTCGACTGGCTTCACTTCCTTGGTTTTTATGTGTTTCTTAACTAATAGCATAACCCCTCCCCCCCTTCCACTGTCTATCCTTTCTGTAGACGTTGTACTCCCCAAATTGCATTTCTGCATCCCTTATATCTGTGTGACACCACGTCTCTGATATCCCAACAATATCTGCCTTTGATGTTTTGAGCAATACCTCAAATTCATCAAATTTATTTACTAAACTCCTAGCATTGGTGTACACGCAAGTATACCTGCACCTGTTTCTATTCTTAGCTACCCTAACAGGATTATTCTATTCTTAGCTACCCTAATATTGACTGGAGCTTGTGGGTTGGTGGCTTGCACAATAGTGGGATTTTGTATAATTATTGATAACCGTTTGCTACATCAAAATGTTAGCCAATTAGAGAAAGAAATACTCTTGATCTGAATGAGCAGCAATTCTTCATGCATTGAGAATCTGCAGATAAAAGACTGATCGCTGGGCACAGTCTGCTGATATGGTATTTAGTTAAAGATATAATTACTGTTAGGGGTAACAAAAGTGCCTTTTCTTTTATAAAAGTGACAGTAGTTGTCTCAGATAGTTTTTAAATTCTATACTGTGGGACAACTGATGATGTTACCAGCACAAATTATAATTGAAGCATTTAGGGATGTTATCATAGAAGCTACCAGGCTTTTCATACCAACTAAGAAATACTGTTCAAGGCTTAGACCTAAATGGATGTCAAATGAAATAATGAGACTTATGGAAAAGAAGAAAAATGTGTGGGATGCATACAAGTTTATTAAGTGATACAGAAGCACATGGTAGATATATAAACTAGTCTGCAATCAAGTCACAAAGGAGATTAGGCAAGCTAAGGCAGATTATTAGAAGTCTTTGCCACAAGATGCAAAGAAAAACAGCAAAGACTTCTTTGATAAAGCAGCTTGATCATCTTGATATCAATGGTTTAACTGCTGACGAACCTGCTCAAGTTGCTGACAAAATGAATATGTATTTTGCTCTACATTCACACATGAGGAGTTCTTTAGTTAAGGGGATGCCAAAAGTTTTTCAAACTTTAAGAAGGAGCTAATGATTTTGTGATAACTGAAATGAAACCGGAGGAGGAACTGTTGAAGCTAAATATATAAACAAGGACTGGGAATTATCCAATTATATTAAGGGAAACAGCAAAGTAGGCATACAAACCCTCAGTCACAATTATGATTTGGATTCTGGGGAGGTCCCTGTGGACTGGAGATATGTGAAATTATATCCAATTCACAAAGGGTAACGTGAGTAATTACAGAACTGTTAGCTTAACTTCTGTTCCAGGGAATATAATAGTCACTAGTTAAAGAAGTAATGCAGTACCATCCTGACAGGACCATAGTTATACTGCAGTTCACAGCATAGATTTGTTAATGGGCAAACCAATTTGATTGGATACTATAATGCAGTAACAAAGGAGCTGGATTCAAAAAATCATATACTTGGATTTCAGGAAAGCTTTTGATACTGTTGCACATAAGACTGCTATACAATTGGGAGCTGTGTGGCATTAACGGCAAATTACTCCTGTGGTTTAAGTAATGGTTCAGTGGGAATAGAAGAGAGTTGTTATTAATGGACATTGCTTTTCATGTATTAATGTTTTTGGTAGTGTCCCCAAGGGTTCAGTTCTGCGCCCATTTTATTTTCCATATTTATTAATGAAACTTATGAAGACTTAATATCTAAATCTGTAGATGACACAAAGGTTGGCAGGGTGGTTAATGACAATAGTCAAGGTATGGCACTGCAATAAGATCTAGAAAAATTACTGCAAGGTACTGCATGTGGGTAGCAAAAATCCCAGATTAAATTACCAATTGTGTGGTATTACACTCAGGGTAGTACAAAATTAAAAGAGACTGGGTGTGGGAGGGTAATTTTGCAGTGATATGAAGTTATTATTAGCTATATGGTGCAAGGAAGCCTGAGGCTTATGCTGCACTAGCCAAAAAAAAAACTCCCCAGTTACCCTGAGAGAGAGAGAGAGAGAGAAGTAAAAGGGAATCACCAAGAAAGAGAAGAATGATGATATCCAGCTCGGGACACCCTGGGTGTGCCAATTTCATACTCACCAGATGTGAGCCCCTGGGTTAACAGTGTAGACAGGATGTCAGGGACAGTTCATGGGGTCAGTCACATACAGGAGTTTCCAGAAGGGATAAGGAGGTGATTATCCCATTGTACAAAGCATTGGTTATGCTACATCTCGAGTACAATACTTCATACCCATGTGGAGGCCTCATTTTCAGAAGGATGTGGATCTGTCGAAATGGGTGCAGAGAAGAGCATCAAGATTAATGAGAGAAACAAAAGATCCCCTTACCAGGAAAGGCTTCAGTTCTGCAAACTATAGTGCCTGCAGACCAGGCACCTGCAAGGAGATCTTATTGCGATATTATTATTATTATTAGCTACATGATGCAAGGAAGCCTCCGGCTTATGCGCACCAGTCTAAAAAAAAAAAAAAATCCCTGAGATACCCTGAGAGAGAGAGAGAGAGAGAGAGAGAGAGTCAAAAGTAAAGGGAATCACCAAGAAAGAGAAGAATGATGATATCCAGCTCAGGACTGTAGGTGTGCCAAGCCCATATTCACCAGATGTGAGCTCCTGTGTTTGAAAGCTTTGCATGGATTGAGAAAGCTCAATGCAGATGGTATTCTTGTGCAGACTACACACATTAGAGGGCATAAATTCAGATTGAGGAATTTCAGGGTGTGAATTCACCTTCAGCCGGTGGGTGTTAATCATTGGAACAAACTTCCATCTGTTATTGTGGAAGTGTATTCAGTTTGAATAAATTTAAGGAAGAATTAGGCAGACTGTTAGACAGGTAATGTGGGATTTTTTTTTTTTTTTTTATCTGTAAAAGCTTTCTTTATTGCATCTTTTGCCACTACTAATTATAATAATTTTATGCATTTCGAATGTCAGAGTATTGAATTATAATTATCTTCAAATGAACATAAATGATAATTTAATTCCTTCTGAACAACACAGTGTAAGTTGTTACTTACTATTAATGCTTAATCTAGTGCCTGTGAAATGCTTTGTAATAGTTACATCAAAAGTTAATTTTTTTAAAATTACTGTTAATAAACAAAAGGGAAAGGAGCTTCTCTTTTTTGTCTTCAATCTGCTTTTATGTAATCTAGCTGTAAAATTATTTTGTCAGGAAATTGCACCTAGCAGTGATCACAGTCTGCTGAAAGCAGTTCATGACTGTGTGTGTATTTGTGTGTGTGTTTTTAGATATTTAGAGTCTACAGTTTAATTTTTTTTATGTATATATTACAGAGAGGAAGAATTTTAAGGGATCACGAATCCAAGAACGACCTGCCAAGATATACTCATAAAAGATGTTATAGTTCATTAAAATGTCTCAGGGCATGTTACTGCAAGTAAAATTAGCTTTTTCCTTGCTTATTTATATTTATATATTGATTCAGTTCTGGAAGACATGCATCAAGATTTCTCTGAAAACAAAGCTTAAGGGACAAGTTTTTATATTTGTGTAAATGAACAAGTTTCTTAAAGAACTATTACGTGTGCTTTTACTCATTTTGCATTCTTATAAAAGATGTATATAATGGATAAATCTAATAATGATAATGCAATTTCATTTACAGAAACAGCATATCATCCTATAAAAAGTGAAAACCTTTCTTCTGAAAACTGTGGTAATACACCCTTCATAGTCATTCCACCCGACACTGAGTCAGTGCCTGAAAATTGCTCAAAACTTGAAACTGCCATGGAATCTTTCAAATGTAGATATTGTGGCAAGATGTTTTCAGAATGGTCACAACTTAAAATGCACAAAGTGACTCATCGTAATGAACCTTTGATTTGTGAAATATGCCAGAGGTCTTTTTCACAATTATCTAGTCTTGAGAGACACAGAGGAATTCACACTAATGAGAAAACATTTATATGCAAAATATGTGAAAAAAGATTTTCACAGTTAAGATATCTAACAAAACATATGAGGATTCACACTGATGAAAAAGACTATATCTGTGAAGTATGTGGTAAAGCATTTAAGGAGATATCTGATCTTAAAAGGCACATAAAAACTCACAGCACTGAGAAACCTTTTCTGTGCAAAGTATGCAACAGAGCATTTTCACAATTAAGATACCTCAATAGTCATATAAGACTTCATCACAATACTTGTAAAGTAGGCAGCAAGGTACATTCAAAGTCAGCTCCTCATGCGTCTTTCAGTTGTCCAACTAGTGATAAAGCTTTTATTTGTGAAGTGTGTGGTCGAGCATTTTTATATCCCTCAACTCTTAAATATCACATCAGAATGCACGAGCGACCGTGTCAGTGCACAATATGCGGAAAGGGGTTTTCACAATCTGCAAGTCTCAAGTGTCATATGAGAATTCACACTAATGAAAAACCTTTTATTTGTGAAATATGTGGCAAGGCATTTACTTCCTCAACAGGTCTTAATAATCACATAAGAATTCACACCAATGAAAAACCTTATATTTGTGAAATTTGTTGTAAATCATTTACAGAATCAGGTCACCTTAAAAGACATGTAAGAGTTCATACTAATGAGAAACCTTTTATCTGTGAAATATGTGGTAAAACATTTACACAGTTAGGAAATCTTAAAATGCACCTAAGAACTCATGCCAGAGAAAAGCATCTTACATGAAATATACTTGCCAAAGCACTTTGAAAACCAGATGTCAAAATGCATATGAAAATCCATATCAGGTATATAATTCTACACATGGCAGTTGAGTTTCACTTTCCGAAGCAGCATGTTTGTCAGAATCATTCAAATTCTTTCACTAATATGTTTAATGATAATCAAACTTGAAGTATATCTTTCATTGCATTTTGCTTTCTTTGGTATTCCATAAGAATTGCTTTCCATAAGAATCTGTTTCAAATAAATATGTTTAGAAGTCTGTTCCTGCTGTGAAAATATAAATTAGTGCAGATGTTCTCAAACTTTGTGAGCCCCACCCAAAAAAGTAAACCTAATGATTTCATTAGGAGTAGTATAGAAAGTGTGGTTCTGGGACAGCGTACATTTTTACAAATGTCAAAAAAAAAATCACCTCTCTTTTAAAACACCCCTTTTTAAAATTATTAATTTTCCTAAATAAAATTACAAAAATTTTTAAAATTATTTATATTTTTTAAGAAAATAATGTAGATTTAAGCAAAAAATGACTAAAAAAGTCTTATAATAAATTTATTTCTTTTTAATATTTTCTGCTTCAAAACCAATTATGAGCTTTATTTTTTCCTGCTTTTTCCATACCTTTTATAAATTAGTTTCAGTTTTATTTTATTGTAATCTTCAGTATTTTTGTGTTATTTTTTAGTTGATTCTGTCTGGTAAAAATGCTTTAAATTCATTTATGTGAACAATTACATATCTCCTTTTCAGTTTTTATTATTTCAAATTTTTTAATTGGGATAAGGTTATGATCTAAGTCTTGTAATTTTTTGAATGGATCGGAACTGCCCAATGTTTTGCAGTAGTTTTATTAGTTCCATTTATAAAAACACTATTTTTTCAAATAACTTTTCAATTATTTGAAAAAATTGTGGCTTTATAAATGGAAATAAATTCTGTGGGAAATGCGACCAAGAAAAAAATCAAAGTGAATTTTACATATCTTACCCATATTGTAGAGATTGCAATAAAGCATCTTAAAAATAATATTATAAATCTAAAACATCACTCAAAAACAAAGAAGTTATTTAATGTGAAAGTGAAGTGTAAAAAAATGATTTGGAGAAACACAGAAATCCATATTTACATGTAAGAAGTGTTATGTAAATTAAAGAGAAAAGATATGTAAAAAAGAAAAACTATTTCACAATTTCAAAAATATTCAAGAGTTGAAAGATATCATATGATATGTTTTTTTTTATGTGAACCCCAAACACGAGAGGTATTAGAACCTATAGTACTTAGTACCATGCTTGGGTTGGAGGTTGAGAAGACAAAAGAAGATTTGTTGACATTGGACTTGAACTTCTGTAGATTGTAATTTTCAGGAAATACATATGAAGGAAGGTTGTTCCAAAAAAACGGCAGGTGAATGAAAAAATGAGGAAGATGAAATGTTGGTTCTGTGGGTTTGAATTTGGACAGTAAATGGATTTTGGCTGGTGGCAGCACGTGTTCGGACTGTTTTGAAAGAGAGAGCGGGAATTATAGAAGCCAATTCAGAAGAACAGTGCCCATGGAAGTATCTGTAGAAGAGGCATGCAGCAGAAACAGTACGTCTATGAGAAAGCGAGTGGAGAGACTCTGTTAGAGATGAATCATTAATTAACCTAACTTCCCTCTTCTGAATGGAATCAAGAAGCCTGAGAGAGGTTTTTGGGGGCACCACCCCAGATGTGGGAACAATATTCCATGGCAGGGCGGATTTGTGATTTATACAGAGTGAGCAGCTGTTTGGAAGAAAAGTAACGCTGAGAGCGAAAGAGAAAATCAAGTTTTTTAGATGCAGAGGAAGCAATATTTGTAATGTGCTTGTGCCAAGGGAGATTAGAAGTCAGGGTAATCCCCAAAAGAGATAAATCATTTTGCTTGAAATCGGAGTGTCACTAAAGATAAGCATAGGAGCAGAAGAATCCTTTTTGCGAGATATAAGACAAGACTGAGTTTTAGAAGGGTTCAAATCAACTAAGTTGTCTTTGCCCCACTGGAGAATTACCTGAAGATCGGCATTTAAGGAATTGGTAGCAGATTTTCGAGAAGTTGAAGCTGATTGAGCAGGACAAGGTTTCTCAAAATGGAAAGTGGAATGCAGTGTGCTATCATCGGCAAAACTATGGATAGGATTTCCAGTCAATGGAAGAACATCATTAATATACAAGAGGAAAAGAGTGGGGGAAAGAACTGAACCTTGGGGGACACTGGCATTAGTGGAGAAGTTAGAAGACAGAGAGCTATCTACCATAACCCTCAGTGAGCGATCAGAGAGAAAACTGGATAACCAATTACTAAAAACAGTTGGCAAACCATAAGATGGAAGCTTGTTTAGAAGACCTTTATGCCAAACACAATCAAAAGCCTTTGAAATGTCAAGAGCAACTACTTGTGTTTCACTGAACCTTTCCATTGAATTAGTCCATAAATGGATAACATAAGCCAGAATATCACCAGAGGATCGACACTGATGGAATCCATACTGGCAATCATTGATCAGACGGAAGGTTTCTAGGTAATTGAAGAGTTGGCGGTTAATTGATTTCTCCATTACTTTAGAAAGAGTAGAAGTAATTGCAATGGGACGATAATTGGATGGGAGGGATTTGTCACCCTTTTTAGGAACTGGCTGGATATGAGCAAATTTCCAAGCAGAAGGAAAAATACCTTTGGAATAAGAAAGTGAAAAAAAGGCAGCAAAGAATAGGAGTAAGTTCAGGAACACAGGTTTTGAGAACAAGTGGAGAAATACCATCAGGACCTGGAGCTTGCTTAGCATCCAGATTCATCAAAATCCTTCTGATATCCTTTTGACGGAAGACCACAGGAGGCATTGAAAGGAGCGTATTGGGAATGGTAGGAGATGTTTTACCAAGATCATTAATACATGAGCTGGAAGAAAAATGGGATGCTAGCAGGTCAGCTTTATCCTTGGCTGAATTGACAACAGAACCATCTGGTTTGGACAGAGGTGGGAGCAGAGATGGGCAAAAGTTGCAGTCAATAGCTTTGGCAAGAGACCAGAATGCTCAACTACCATTAGGGCAAGAAGCAAGTTTTCTATTCTTAGCCTGTTCATACTCTAGTTTGGACTGATTAATAAATGCTTTACAATTGTTGCGAGCCATTCTTCTCTTGAACAGCCTTAGCACATTTATTGGAAAACCAAGGTTTAGATAAAAGACGAGATTTTAAAGTGGAGTGTGGGATAAAGGATTCCATTCCTGCAAGAATAATTTCACTGACACGATCTGAGCAAACTTTGACATCAGAAGTTTTGAAACAGTAATCTGACCAAGGAAAAGAAATCTCGCAGGTCATCGCATTTTGCATTCTTGTAATGCCAAACAACACGAGGTTGGGAATAGCCATGAGATAAAGGTTCCATTGGAGAAGACACAATCACCAAGTTGTGATCTGAAGGGTTGTTTGTGAGAAAAAGATCAAGCGTATTGGCTGTATGATTAGGATTGTCCGCTATTCTTGTAGGTAAATGAACAATCTGTGCTAGGTCATTAGTAATTGCAAAAGCTTGAGCATCTCGATCTGCTGGGTCGGTGTGACTAGAAAACAGATGCCAGCTGGAGTTGTGAACATTAAAATCACCAAGGAAAATTACCTCACTGTTAGGAAAGTTGGATTGGAGAAAGTCACAAAGAGCTCCAAGTGATTAGTGGAGTTGGGAGAACGGTAGAGACAACAGATGAATTTGACACAATGAGGTATAGAGATTTTAAGCCAGAGAAGATCAAAGAGAGGAGATTCCAAATTTCCAAGTCTCTTACAGGGAATATCAGAACAGACATATGCACAAGTACCACCTTTGAGGTGAAAAGAATCATACAGCGAATAATTTGGGCATCTGAGATGAGCAGTAGTTGAATCAACCGATAACTGAGATTCTGTCAGAAAAAGTACATGGGGTTTGGCAGACTGCAAGTGGAAATGGACATCGTTTAGATTAGAATTGAGACCACATATATTTGTGAAATGAATTAGGAAGTGCTTGGGAGGTTTAGTTCTTTTCGCAGATAAGCTTGTTCTATTAGTTTGACAATTCATGGTGTATTCAATAGTTAGAAAAAGTGGGTGGGACATGCTGTATGAAGTAATGAAATTTTTGGATATGACATACACATGGTAAGAATATACGTAAAAGAATGTGGAAAAAAGTATCTCATTAACAAATATAATCTTGTCATAGATTGTGAATGTGCAATAAAAGTTTGTAAATTAAGTATGTATAACCCTGGTCAAAACGTAAAATCTTATGAAAAGAAAAATACCCATGCTTGACTGATTTTTCAAAATAAATAAATTTTCTGTTTATACTCCGGCACAACAACCAAGCCAGTAGAGTTTACAATAAATCGTCAATACAAATATGTATCATATTTAGTAGTCACGGGCTTGAACCCCGGTCCCCTCAAGGAACGCATGCTCTGCACTCTTGCTCCTGACCACTGGGCTACGCTGCTGAACACGAAAACCACATTAAAATTTGTTAATTGGCTCTTGTTTTCAAATTACAGTTGGGATCTCATATTAGCAAGTGACTCTACATCACGGGTCACCAAACTTTTTTCACGACTGGCCAGATAACCGAGAGATTGACGAGCGCAGGCCGTATAATCATTTTGATCAATATGTACAATTCAGTAAATACAACAAAAATGAAGACAACGAATATATTTATTTACCAATACACAAAATATGCAAAAATAAAGAATATATAGAAAAATAAAGATAACAAATATATTTATTTATCAAAAACTTATCAAGGAAGGCGACATTAGGAATAAGATAAGCAGAAAAGATTAATGTGATTTATGGAACTGGCGTTTAGCTTTTAAAATATCATCAGTGTTTGCTTTTGAATTGCTACAACCAACCAAGAGAATTGCCTTTAAATGTTCATCACACAGCCTTGTTCGATATGCGGACTTTACATATTTCAGTTTTGAAAATGCTTGCTCACAGACATAAGTTGTACCGAACACTGATGCCATACCAGAGGCAAATTTCTTTAATTTTGAAAACTCGTTATCAGATAAGCAGCGATAAAATTCTACAAAATTTCCTTCTCTGTGTTTCTCTTTCAATAGGTCATTTGCTTTTAAATCAATGATCTCTAACTGTAGTTCGACTGACACGTCATCAACGTTACAATGAAACGGATTTTGAAACAAAAGAATATCACTCTCAATTCTGTCAAGGTCTGAAAATTTTTCCAAAAAATGCTTTTTTAAGTCATTAATAATTTTCTTTGGAAACTCGAGATTGATATCATCTCCGATTTCAGCAAGAAATTCTTTGAAACACTGAAAATGAGAGAAATCTCCTCTTTCTAGTTGTGCTTCAAAAAGTAATAGCTTTCTTTGAAATCCTTTAATGATTCGGTAAAGGTCACAGATAAATTGTCCTTGCCTTGAAGTTTTAAATTCAATTCATTCATGTGAGATGTTCATCATCATCATCATCAGCCATTTTCAATCCACTGCAGGATGAAGGCCTCTCCAGCAACTTTCCAGTTCCTTCTGTTTTGAGCACTGGCCATCCATTTACTACTCAAAAACTCATGAATTTCATCTATACATCTCCGCCTTTGTCTTCCAGGTTTTCTTCTAGCTCCTCTTGGGTACCATTCTGTTATTTTCTTAGTCCATCTGTCATCATGTCTTCGAGCTATGTGTCCTGCCCAAGACCATTTTAGTTCTTTAGTTTTGATAAGAATGTCCTTTACTTGAGTTTGCTGCCTAATCCATGTGTTTCTCTTCTTATCTAACAGTCTGATTCCCAATATAATTCGTTCCATTCTTCGCTGTGTAGTTCTTAGCTTCTCTTCCATTCTTTTGGTGAGTGCCCAAGTTTCACTTCCATAAGTCATGGTGGGGAGTATACATTGATTCATTATTTTACGTTTCAGACAAACTGGGATATTGCTCTTCAGTATGTGACTATATTTCCTGAATGCTATCCATCCAAAATTTATTCTTCTCTTGACTTCCAGCCATTTATCATTATTACAGCTAATAACTTGTCCCAGATAAGTATATGACTCCACCTTTTCAATTACTGCTCCTTCAATCATTATTTCCCTTTCCATGGCATACTTGTTCATCATTACTTTTGTTTTAGCCATATTCATCTTTAGTCCAAAATCCTTACTAACTGTGCATAACTGATTAAGATTTTCCTCTAATTCTTTGGGATCGTGGCTTATGACCACAATGTCATCTGCAAATCGTAAATGGTTTAGGTACGCTCCGTTCACATTGACTCCTTTCTGCGACCAGTCTAATCTTCTGAAAGCTTCCTCAAGGGCAGCAGTAAACAGCTTCGGAGATATTGTGTCTCCTTGTCGAACTCCTTTCTCGATTTTAAATTTGCTACTGTCTTTGTCTAGTCTAATAAAGGATGTAGCATTCTCATATATTTTCTTCAAAATCATAATATATGGAGTATCTATGCCTTGTCTTTCCAGTGCCCGAAACATTGCCTTATGCTGTATGGAGTCAAATGCCTTTTCATAATCCACAAATGCCAGGCATAATGGTGTTTTATATTCATTTGCTTTCTCCATTAGCTGTGATATTACGTGAAGGTGATCCATAGTTGAGAATCCTGTCCTAAAGCCAGCTTGCTCTTTCGGTTGAGTCTCATCAAGTATTCTTTCTAATCTGTTAGTAATGACCCTTGTGAACAACTTGTAGATATGGGATAACAAGCTAATTGGTCAGTAATTTCCAATTTCTGATTTATCTCCTTTCTTATGCAGCAAAACTATGATTGCATTATTCCACTGCTTAGGCATCACACCTTTTCTAATGCACTTTGTGAAGAGCCTTGCCAGTTTTTGTGTTATGTCTCTTCCTCCCAATTTTAACAACTCTACAGTAACTTCATCTTCCCCCGGGGCTTTCCGATTCTTCATTTTCTTCAATGCATGTTCTACCTCATCAGGAAGAATATTGGGTATGTCGTATGTGTTGCTACTTTGCAATCCATCTTCCCCACTGTTGGTATCATTCCCTCGCTCCTTGTATAATTCTCTATAGTAGTCTTCTGCTATTTGAATTATGCCTTTTCTGCTGTTTATAAGTACACCATCGCTATTCTTCAGTTTCAGTATCATTTGTCTTTCTGTATTACTGCTCATGGCTGCTGATTTAAATCCTTTGTTTTCCCTTAATGCTTGTTCTACTTTTCTTGTGTTAAATCTTCTTATGTCCTCTCTGTTTTTGTGTTATGTCTCTTCCTCCCAATTTTAACAACTCTACAGTAACTTCATCTTCCCCCGGGGCTTTCCGATTCTTCATTTTCTTCAATGCATGTTCTACCTCATCAGGAAGAATATTGGGTATGTCGTATGTGTTGCTACTTTGCAATCCATCTTCCCCACTGTTGGTATCATTCCCTCGCTCCTTGTATAATTCTCTATAGTAGTCTTCTGCTATTTGAATTATGCCTTTTCTGCTGTTTATAAGTACACCATCGCTATTCTTCAGTTTCAGTATCATTTGTCTTTCTGTATTACTGCTCATGGCTGCTGATTTAAATCCTTTGTTTTCCCTTAATGCTTGTTCTACTTTTCTTGTGTTAAATCTTCTTATGTCCTCTCTGAGTCTCTTTCTAATGGCCAAAAATGATAATAAACCAAAAATGACAATTTTGATAGCCAGGTAAGATCTGATAGAAGTGTATCAGCCCTATCCTTTTTGGTGAGGAAAATATCTATTTCTTTTCATAGCTTATAAACAAAACAAGACTTTACCACAGCTAAGCCACCTCACTGCTGTGTGATAAGGTAAGTCACAAAATTCAGAGTTAATTTCCTCAAGAAAAGCCTGGAACTGGCGGTGATTAAGTGCATGGCCCTGAATAAAGTTCACTGCAGAGATGACTGGTTTCAGTACGCAAGAAATATCTAAGTCTTTGCCACATAGTGCTTGTTGATGTATAATGCAGTGTATAAACAAAGCACCTGGAAGTTGAAGATCTTCTAACTTAGTTCTAATCTTCCCTACGAGACCCTTCCTAACACCAGCCATGTTTTTACTTCCATCAACTGTGACACATCGAAGCTGATTCCACTGAAGGTTATAGCTTTCCAAAGTTTTTTTTTCTGCACTTCCACGAAAATATCTTCTCCAGTTGTTGTTCCATGCATGCTGCAAACGGATGCCAACTCTTCTGTGACCTGAAAGTCCAAATTAACACCACGAATGAATGTGAGAAGTTGTGACGTGCTCGAGAGATCAGTAGACTCATTCAGCGCTAGAGAATACCACAAGAATTGTCTAACTTTTTTGCTTATCTGCAGTACTATATTTTCTCCACGTTCTTCTATTGGATGAGTCTACTGATCTCTCGAGCACATCACAACTTCTCATATTCATTCGTGGTGTTAATTTGGACTTTCAAGTCACAGAAGAGTTGGCATCTGTTTGCAGCATGCACGGAACAACAACTGGAGAAGATATTTTCGTGGAAGTGCAGAAAACTTTGGAAAGCTATAACCTTCAGTGGAATCAGCTTTGATGTGTTTATGGAGGTAAAAACATGGCTGGTGTTCTTCTATAATTTGCGGTGCTTTGAAGTATAACCATCTGGACGAGTCCAGAGTAAAAATCACAACGCGATCTTGTTGTTGCGAGTCCATTCTCTACATCCTTGAATGGGTCTTGAGAACATGAGATTTTGTCCTAAACTAAACCACTAGCTGATCATATAAAACCCAGGTTTCCTGGAATACCAATATTAGTGTCTAAACTTGCCCGGAGACTTTATTGTACACATTGAAAGTTAGTGTATGAGTTGATAGTCGTAATCGTTATGTGATGAAGGTTTTTCTAGCAAGCACGCTATAACAGGAAGACTTGTGGAACAAAAATCAATATTTTGTGAAAAATAACCTTTTTGAACAAATGTTGAATAAGCTGTTCTTGCTCACAATTATTGCATTCAGCAGGGTCATTATTTGGCGAAACACGAACAGTCACCGTGTGTGGTTCGAGCCCGTGCCTACCAAATACGAGGATGCGGCAAGGTCAGGGAATGACCACCACGTATCCCTGGAGCAATATGGCCTTAGTTGCTAATGCTCCTAAAAACCAAATAACAACAACATCACCGTATCTGATGCACTTTCTTGTCCATTATTATCATTAAGCACAAATTTTCCTCTCTCCTTAAAATTTTCACCATTTGAACCGGAACTAGGCGAAGAAGAAGGTGCAATTACTTGTTCATCATTTTCATTTTTCATAATAGAGCTCTCGGATGTCGATGTCGAAGAAATGCTACTAGCATCATTAGCTTTTAATTCAAGAAATCCTAAATTGCTAAAGATGTTTGCCCCTTCACTCCTCTTTTTTTCTTTTCTTGTTGTACTTTCCTCTTTTCTGCTCCACTTGGGTACTGCCACTTCATAGTTAAACAGTAAAGGGTAAAATAAGTAAATTTAAAAAAATGTTTATGAGATTTAGTTTTGAGTTTTCCAAAAAAAATGTTTATTACTTACGTTTGCTCTTTAACCTGATTGTTTATAATTTTTTTTTACAATTTTACAAATTTTTTTTTTACTTGCACTGCACTCAAATAATGAAAACGTGAAAAGTCACACTAAAAGTTATTTTTGAAACAAACACCTCACTCTTACACGATTCAATAACAAATGAAGTTAAGGAGCAACCGGGCGAAACTTCCTATTTCGGCAATTTATCAGTTTTCGTGACCTCGAAGCTGTCAACAGCGCCGTGCGCCGACATTGATAATGCGGTTTAATTTAAAGTGTAGATAGACCGCACGGTTCAAAATACGTATTAAAACGTAATAATTGTTTTGAAAAAATTTTCGCTTAAAATAATCAAGATTTTTATGATGTTTACTGAAAACATTAATCTATTTTAGAACACTATAGAAAAATGCCTTCGCTTGGGAGCCCCTAGGCACGTGCCTCATTGCCTTAATGGGTAATCTTACCCCTGCACTACCTGTTTATCAAAACTCAACATGTGGTTGAATTAAAAGGGATGTTTTATGCCTTCCGCAGTGCCTACGATGTGGAGGGAGCCAACTAATCACGTCACATACTGTTACTTCTGTATGATGCCTCCTGTTAGAAAAGTGATGACAATGAAGAAAAAGTGGACAGTGATAAACCAAAATATACCATGTGCAATTCATCCCATGCCTCAGATGAAGTACTACTTATTTCTGAACCACCTGACCATTTTTCTGTACACTCTGATGAAGATGAAGACACCGATGAACATCAACTTGATATACACGAAGAAGTACAGCAGCCCTCTACATCAAGGGATCCACGATTTTGTCTAAACCTTTATCCTTCTGAACCACATAAGATCACAGAAAGTGAGCTTAATGACCTCATCAGAGATCTCGAACTGTTAAGAATAAGGCAGAGCTTTTGGCCTCGAGTCTACAACAGTAGAATCTCTATGATAAATTCTGTCTGTCAAACAGGTGAACTTGCCGTTTGTAAGGATCTTGATGGTCTAACGGCAGCAAAGAACATGAGGTGCATTTCTGAATAATGGTGACTATTTATAGACTTTTTTAAGGTTAGCCTCAAGGCTGTGTTATTACACAATGGAAATATGCTGAGTTCAATATCTCTTGCGTATGCCGTCCACAAAAAAGAAACATATGCAAAATGGAGAAGATACTCTTATGTGTGCACTATTAGAACTATCAGTGGCAGATATGTGGTGATTTAAAGTTAATCACCACTTCATTAGGACTACAAAAGGGTTACACTAAGTATTGTTGCTTTCTCTGTGAGTGGGATAGTCTTGCCAAGGATATGCACTACGAGAAGAGGAGTTGACTTCAACGAAAATCATTAACACTTGGAATGAAGAATGTAGCATTTTAACTCCGGTAGATCCAAATAAAGTTTTGCTTCCACCACCCACATCAAACTGGGACTCATGAAAAATTGCATGAAGGCTTTGGAAGTGAATGGTCCTGCATTCACATACTTACAAGAGAAATTCTCAAGACTTAAACAGAGAAGATTAAAGCAGGTGTTTTCATTGGTCCACAAATAGGGCAACTTTTCAAAGACAAACAGTTTGAATTTTTTCTTAGTGATAGCGAAAAATCAGTGTGGAAAGCCTTTCGAAATGTTTCGACTGGTTTTCTAGAAGATGTTAAAGCCGGCAAGTACAGGCAGCTTGTGGAAGATCTCATTGCTTCTTACAAAAAACTGGGTGCAACATGTCATTGAAGATGCCTTTCTTGCACTCACAACTCGATTTCTTCCCATCAAACTGTGGTGCCATCAGCGATTAACACAGTGAGTGCTTCCATCAAGGCATTGCAGTGACGGAACAAAGATACAAAAGCAAATGGAGTGCTGCCATGCTAGCCGATTATTGTTGGATGGTGAAAAGGGATGCTCCCAAAGCTGAATACAAGCGAAAGGCATAAAGGTCCCATGTTTGATACAGGTATGTTTGTAGCCATATCTGAATTATATTCATGTTTTAGACAAGCAGTGTATAGATGGGTGATATGTGCTTGGAAATTTAGCCTGTTATCTAATATCAAGCCCAGAAATCTGATGCTGTGTACTAGTCGTACTGGACTATTGTTTAGCTGTAGTTCAAGTTGGGTGGGGGGGGGGGGAGAGCACATCACTTACAAAAGTAAGTGGTGGTAGATTTCTCTTCTGCTAGTTGATATCCATTACATGAGGTTCAATTCTGTTTATGGTAAGCTTTAGTTGACATTCAATGAAGATCGTGCTTTTCAACTGGCAGGGGATGGTGAGTTCATCCACATACATGTAAACCTCAACAGCTCTGGGGTTATCTTGGGTCATGTTGTTGACTTAAATTGTGAATAATGTTGTACTGAGTGTATATTCCTGTGGTACCCCTTCTTCCTGAATATGGGATGTAAACAGTATGTCAGGTAGTGTCAAATATCTTTTTGATATCTAAGTTGACTACGACTAGATGTTGTTTCACGACAAAGACACTGCAAATATTTGATTCAGCTCTGATGAGTATGTGCAGAGTGGATCTGTTCTTATGAAAACCATACTGATGATTTGATAAAAGATTCTCCAATTCTGAGCCTCATATGTACATTCTCTCAAAAATTTTTCCCTTGTAGCTTGTAAGAGATATTGGTCTATAATTTTGAATCAAAGAAGGGTCTTTGCCTGATTTTAGTATGGAAAGCTTACTTAAATGTTTATCATCACTGACCATGAAGATATAAACATTTTCTGAGTAGGTCCGGTTATAGAAAATTAGTAGAGTACATAAGTCATCTTCAAGTAATTATTTTAGCCTAATGTAGTAGCATTAGCATTAGTAGAGGCATTTGATGCAAGAAAGCAAGCTTATGCAGCATCAGCCAAAAAAAAAATAATAAATAAAATAATAAATAAATAAATAAATAAAAAATAACTACTTCCACTTCATCCCTCTGTTTGTTCGAAAATACCTGTCCAGCTGAGCCTTAAACTTATTTAGGCTATCAACTTCCACGACTAGGGATGGAAGTCTGTTCCACCAACCAACCATCCGCTGGCTAAAGGCAAATTTCCTCACGTCTTTCCTCAGTTTGAATTTATGCCCTCTCAGGTGATTATTCTGAACAAGAGGAAGAATTCCATCAGCATTGAGCATGCTCAAACCATTCAAGGCTTTATACACCTCTATCAGATCACCTCGCTGGTGCCTAGTCTCCTGACACTGTAATTTGCAAAACTTAAGCCTTTCTTCGTAAGAGCACCCCTTTGTTCCATTCACTAATCTTGTTGCCCTTCTCTGTACTCGTTCCAGCAGCTCTACATCCTTCTTGAAATGAGTCCTCCAGACCTGTATACAGTACTCTAGGTGTGGCCTGACCATTGCCTTATACAAGGGAATAATCACCTCCTTATCCCTACTGGAAAAATTCCTGTATATCATTGACAATACACCATGAGCTACTCTTGCAGCCCATCTGCACTGCTCAGAAAACTTCATATCTGCCTGCACAGCCACCCCCAGGTCCCTTTCATTCTCTACCACTGTCAGTGTAGTACCACAGAGTTGATACGTTGCTCTGGGGTTGCTGTTTCCCATATGTAGTACTTTACATTTGTCAATGTTAAACTTCATTTGCCACCTCTCAGCCCATCTGCTCAACCTTTCCAGATCCTGTTGCAGCAGCATAGTGTCAGTAGTGTCCTTGACAACCCTGCCAACCTTCGTATTGTCTGCAAACTTGGACATTAAGCTTGATATACCATCATCAATATCATTTATAAATACAGAAAACAATAATGGATCGAATACTGAACCCTGAGGGACTCCACTAATAACATTAGTCCACGATGAGCAGTGTCCATCGATTACCACTCTCTGTCTTCTCCTCCTCAACCACCCCTTTATCCATAGCAGCAATTTGCCTCCAATGTCACACTGCTCTAATTTGTGTAGCAGTCTTCCATGTGCAACAGTATCAAAAGCCTTTCTAAGATCCAAGTATATAATATCAAAGTTATTCCCTGCATCCAGTTCTTTTGTGACTGCATCATAGTATCCAATCAAATTGGTCAGGCAAGACTTCCCCTTAACAAAACCATGCTGTGTCCGAGCTATAACTGAAGTCTTGTCTAGATGATCCTGCAGTGCTTCTTTAACCAGTGCCTCCATTAATTTTCCTGGAACAGAAGTTAAAATCACAGGTCTATAGTTACTTGTGTCAGCCTTTGATCCTCCTTTGTGAATTGGGGTCTCATTTGCACATCTCCAGTCCATGGGTACTTCCCCTGAGTCCAAGGAAGCTCTCATAATTATGGCTAAGGGTTTGCTTACTTCCTTTGCTGCCTCCTTTAATATAACTGGATAGATCCCATCCACCCTAGGTGCCTTTCTTGTGTTTATCTTCAACAATTTCTCCTCCACTTTACTCTCAGTTATTACAAGATTCTCTAGCTTACTGCCAGATTTGAATACACCTCTGGGATTCCCCTCGCTGAATAACTCCTCATGTGTGAATGTCGATGCAAAATATTCATTTAGTTTGTTAGCAACCTGAGCAGGATCATCAACAGTTGACCCATCGATATCAAGTGGACCAATCTGATTCATCCCCTTCCTTCTAGAGTTTACATAAGTAAAGAACTCTTTGCTGTTTTTCTTTGCATCCCTTGCCAAGGATTTCTCGTAATCTGCCTTCACCTGCCTAACCTCCTTTGTAACTTGGTTACAGATCAACTTGTATCTATCATAGGCTTCTGTGTGACGTGTTAATTTGTATGTATTCCATGCATTTTTCTTCTATGCCATATGTCTCATTAGTTCATCTGACATCCATTTAGGTCTAATCCTTGAATAATATTTCTTAGTTGGTATGTAAAGCCTAGTAGCTTCCAAGATAAGTTCTTTGAATGCTTCCCATTTTGAATTTGCTGTTGGTAACATCATCAGTTGGTCCCACTGTATAGAATTTAAATACTGTCTCAGTCCATCGTAGTCGCCTTTACGAAAGCAATAAGTAGTGGATATCATCTGGGCCAGCAGCACTATTTGGCGATTTATTTAAAGATTCCTTGCGCCTCCGTAGCCAGGTGGGAAGGAGCAGCAGTGCGTAGCACACGCTTCTATATTAGACCGGGGTTCGAGCCCGTCACCACCAAATACGGAGGATGCGGAAAGGTCAGGGAATGACCACCGCATATCCCGGAGCAATATGGCCTTAGTTGCTAATGCTCCTAAAAACCAAATAACAACAACATAAAGATTCCTTAAGGTCTGTTAAATTAAATGGTTGGTTTTATGCAAGAGAGAGGTGAGGAGAAGTTAATTTTGGGGTATTTTACTTCAGCTTTGATGCACTCAAAGGAGACAGAGTATGAAGTGGAAGCAGATATTTTAGAGAATGATTCTGCTAATGCATTAGCGATGTCTTTAGGTGAAGACAAATCTTTCCCATTCGAGCAGAGTATTGGAGAGGATGATTGAAAGAATTTTCCATTTACCACTTGTATTCTTCTCCAGATGAACTGTGCATTGTTGTCTTTGGTTATAGTTGAGCCAAATGCAATCCAGGACTCACATTTCACTTTTCAACTAATCTGCCTTGCTTTGGGTTTAAGTCTTTTATATTCAGTTAGATTACTGATGATAGGAAACTTGTGGAAGTTGTTTCAAGTTCCGGTTTACTCGCATTTGGCATCAGAGATCAGTATTCCACCGCTGACCGGGCTAGCCGGGTGGGTAAAGTGCCTGCCTGGCAACCCAAAGGTTGCGGATTCGATTCCCGCCTCGGGCTTGGATCAGAGTACTGCAAAAACCTTGGGAAGTGCAGAAGTCTATGGCCACAGAAGCCTATGCGCCAACAACTACCAAAAAAAAAAAAAAAGTATTCCACCAGTTGTTATGGTGGGAACACTTGTGAGGTCATGATTTCAAAATGGAATCTTTAGCTGCAGTTAGTATCTGATTGGTAATGTATGTAGTTAAATTGTTAATTCCATTTATTAGCTATTGATCAGGATTCCATACAATATACTGAGGCAACAAATACAAAAAACAGGCTAGTGGTTACAGGTTTGTCTAGAGGCATCCTAGACAAAGTGAAGGGCCAGCGTGGCTGTGCTGAGATGTAGCCCCTATACTGATATGAAATACACAGAAGTTACCAGCTTGCCCCGGGACAACTATAGGAACAGTTATAGGGGCTTACAGTACAAATGATAGATATAAATTAATAACACAACAGTTACAATTAAGTACATATTATCATTACTGATGCAAACAATGTAGTTGATGAGAATAATGGCAGAATTAATGGCAGAAGTGACTGCACAAAACTTCAGAACGTCTGGGTTAGAACAGAGACAGGATGCAACATGCTCATTCCTTTAGTTTGGTTAAGATTTTCCACAGAGCAATACACTTCGTTGTTTAGCTGAAGGAGAGCCTTCGGAGATCATCTGTCTGTTTGCAAGCCAGCAGGGTATGATGCAGCAAGTTTGTCTACATGAATGTTAGGCTTGACAGTAGCACGTGCCACTGCATGATTAGGCTTAGTGGTTTACGGATAACCATTACTTAAATTCGAACACAGTGCTTACATAATTTCATCAAAAACTTACAGGGATATAAAAGCCATCATGAGTGCACACTTGGATATATTGAATTCTAACATAAATTTCATAGCTACAAGAAAACTGAAGTAAATAGGGCGATGGGACAGACACATAAGAAAAGGCAGCCACGACAAACTAGTGCCACATAGTGCTGTGGGTTGTTGTTGAACATAACTTAATGGGTTGGTATTGAACATAATTCCTGTCTAATTGAATCTGGGTGGAGTAGCTGTTCCAGTTTCCCTTGTTTAATTTCCAGGTGAATCATTGCTGGAGAATTGGAGTTACCCATGTTTGTAATGAACAAATGATTGAAAAGTGATCACTGTTTAGAGGATCATTTATCACTGATCATGTCATACTTGGAAAAATTGATGGTGAGCAGATTTATAAGTCTATTGCAGAAGTAGACCCTGTAGGTGTGGTTTTAAATCTTTTTTTAATAACGGCAACCCTAAGTAATTTATTTTATTTTGTGGCACCCCTACTCAATTTTAGCATTAGTAGAGGCATACAATGCAAGAAAGCAAGCTTATGCAGCATCAGCCAAAAAAAAACCCCTCCATTCGTTCTAAATGCCTGTCCAGCTCAGCCTTAAATTTATTTAGGCTATTAGCTTCCACAACAAAAGATGGAAGTCTGTTCCACCAATCAACTACCCGCTGGCTAAAGGCAAATTTCCGCACATCTATTCTACAACTATCTTTCCTCAATTTGAAACTATGCCCCCCCCCCTCAGGTTCTCAGTCTGAGCAAGAGGAAGAATCCCATCAGCATTGAGCATGCTCAACATTCAAGGCCTCATACATCTCAATCAGATCACCTCGCAGGTGCCTATTCTTCAGACGCTGAAATTTGCAGAACTTAAATCTTTCTTGGCACCCCTTTGTTCCCCTCACCAATCTTGTTGTCCTTTATACTCATTCTAGCAACTCTACATCCTTCCTAAAATGAGGCCTCCAGACACGTACACAGTACGCTAGGTGTGACCTGACCATTGCCTTGTATAACGGGATAATCACCTCCCTGTCCCTGCTAGCAAAATTCCAATATATATTATTGACAAGACTCCGTGATCTGCCCTGGCAGCCCACCTGCACTGCTCAGCAAACTTCATATTTGACTGCACAATTACCCCCATGTCTTTTACAGTTTCTACTTCCCTGAGTGTAGCACCACACAGTTCATACGTTTCTCTTCGGTTATTGCTACCCATATGCAGTACTTTGCATTTAGTATTAGTATTAGTAACGGCCGCATGGTGCAAGAAAGCCTATGGCTTATGCTGCACCAGCCAAAAAAAAAAAAAAAAAAATCCGAACAAAACAAAAAAAAATAAATAAATAAAATAAATAACTAAATAATAATAATTAATAAATAAAAAAAATAAAATAAAAAATAATAAAAAGGAAATTAAACCTATCATCCTATGCGCTTCCCTTACCCGAAAGTACTATCCAGATGACCTTTGAATTTCCTCAAACTGTCGGCCTCTACCACCCATGAAGGCAACTTATTCCAGTAATTTATAACTCGCTGGCTAAAATAAAACTTCCTGCAGTCCAATCTAAACATTTCCCCCCGTAACTTGAATTTATGTCCCCTAGTTCTAGCATCATTTATAAACTTGAAAATTTCGTCCTCATTCATTTTACTGATGCCTCTCAGAGCCTTAAACACCTCAATCAAATCTCCTCTAAGGTGTCTAGTTTCCAAACTCTGCAACCCACATATTCGAAGTCTTTCTTCATAAGGACGCCCTTCTGCCGCCGATCTCACCAGGCGAGTTACCCTTCTTTGCACCCTTTCAAGAAGCTCGATGTCTTTCTTTAGGTGCGATCTCCATACTTGAACACAGTATTCCAAGTGTGGTCTAACATAAGCCTTATATAATGGGATTATCACATCCCTATCTCTACTTGCAAAAGTTCGATAGATCATCGATAGGACACTATGGGCCTTCCTTGCAACCTGTTTACAATGCTCAGAGAATTTCATGTCTGACCGTATCGTAACACCCAAGTCCCTTTCCTCCAGTACCGGGTTTAGTTGAACTCCACCAAATGAATAAGTTATTTTGGTATTACTGTTTCCCAGGTGTAATACCTTACACTTTGTTGCTTTAAAGCATAGCTGCCATTTTTCCTTGTTTGGCGATGGTCGATCTTTGAGGAGGTACTGAGTGCAGGTATTCTGGTCTGTATTTAAAGCAGTGTTGGATGATGATGTCTGGGATTGTTTCTTTGAAGATTTTTTGTAAAAAGTAGCCGACAGCAATTGGTCTGAGGTCTTTTACAGATTTAGGGTTTTTTATTTTGGGGATAGGTTTTACATAAAACCTTTTCCACAGCTTTGGGAAATCCTCTTCATTCATTATTCTCTGGAATATATCAATAATGTAACAGCTACAGATTTTAATCATAAATAGTGGGAATTTATCTGGCCCAATTGTTGCTTTATTTGGGAGGCTGTTGATTGCTCTTTTTAAGTTTTCCCTGCTAATACTGATTTCCTTCAATTCTTCATTGTTAGTCATGAACTGGTTAATGTTAATAGTTTCCTTAATCTTCATGGTTACGTCTTGCATCCTGTTAATGTTTGCTTTGCTGTTAATTTGATTTTCCTTGAGAGGTGTTCCAAACATGATTTCAGTCCATTCCTCAAAGGACTTCTCTGTCATTTTATGTATGACACCCTTTTTTAGTTTTGCTTTAGTGATATCAAGGTGTGCCTGTTTCTTAACCTTCGTGAAATGTGCTCTTTCATGTTTGTACTGGATGTGATCCTCTGAATGCCCAGTTCTTTTCCATTTTCTATACAATTTTTGTTTATTTTTGAAAATTACTTTTAATTTTGGGCTGAACCAAGGATTTGCCCTCTCTGACACTTTTCTTTAATGCTCCTTGAGCTATGTTCCAGAGTGATTGCAAGAGTGCTGATGAGGCATCATCAGTGTCCCAAAGGTATAGGTTTTGCGAGTTGTATTTCATCAGGTGTGTTAGAATGATGTCATTTTTAATATATTTTGTTGAGAAGATTATATTTGTCTCAATTTTTAAATGCAGTTGATAATCTGATGCAGATTTCATGTTGTTTTCCTTCAACATTATCTCTGGAGTGTTGTAGTAAATCAAGCCCAAGCACTGAGATCCTCTTGTTGCTGGTGTTTTCACTTGGTTCATATTTAAAGCTTGCATTGTATCGTCCAACTCACTTGTCGGTATTCGAGCTCAGATTTTAGGTATTTAGGTAAGCCATGTACGAAGCTCATCCATATTTTCTTTAGTGTGCTCTGGTGGTAGGTATATTAAGCCTAGCTGAAATCTTGTTGCCGTACCAAATGTGGCAATGATAGCCTCAATTTTCCGATTGTGCCGTGTTCATTGAATACCATGAATCCATTCTTGAACAGCATTATTACCCCTCCTCCTCCTCCTCGTTTCTTTTCTCTTCCATTTGCAATGCAATTATAACCGGAGGAGGGTGCCGAGGTACCTGTTATTTTGGAGCCATGCTTCTACTAAGCATATACAGTCATTCTCCAAATTAAGTAATAAGCTTTGTAGAGTGTGCAGTTTATTCAATATGCTTCTTACATTTTGCAGGAAAATAATAATCTGATTAGATTCTTTTATCTTAGTTAAGTTTGATTGCTGTTGGGCTATTCAGAAGTTCGCTGCTGCATTGTCCCTACTTATGGGCTTCCTAACCCTCTGTATGGCTTCACTGTTTACTGGTCAGGAGATTATGAAAGAGGTGGATGCCTTGTTCGGATTTGCTTAACCTCTGCGTCTATCCCTATTCCTTTGTCACATTTTTTTGATACGATATGGACTCATTTGCAGGTTAAGTCTTGATATAAATATTTTTCCTCTGGTTTGTACAGAGGTTATGTTGAATCTATCTGCTAGTCTCTGACTGTGTTCTGATGTACATTTCAGCGCAGTCTCAGTTCTGTTGTGCTCATCATTGCTTCCCGTTGTTTTTTGAAGCTTGCAGTCCACGAGATTGTTATCTAAAGTGATTTATTGTGTCTGGAAGGGCATCCATGGGTCAGATTCACTTGTCGTGTTTTGCTGAAGTGGTCTCAGGGGAGGGCCGCAATCTGCACAAACGTAGGTTGTCTAGTATGACCTACAAATAGGGGCTCACATGTGGTGAGTATGGGCTTGGCACACCCAGAGTCCTAAGCTGGATATCATCATTCTTCTCTTTCTTGATGATTCCTCTCTCTCTCTCTCTCTCTCTCTCTTTCTCTCTCTCTCTCTCTCTCTCTCTCAGGGTAACTTGAATTTTTTTTGGCTGGTGCAGCATAAGCTTCAGGCTTCCTTGCACCATATGGCTAATAATAATACAATTTTACAATCAATTTTATTTTATCAAGAGAATTTGTTTACAATAAATGAACTTTTTAAGAAAAGCAAATTTCTTGACAACAAGTTGTAATTCTTCATTTACAACAGTTTTTTTCATACAATTTGTTATCTTACAGAAAAGACAATGATGTCACTACACATAGTACATTCCACACTGCAAACAGAGATAGTAATTTTCTGCATATCTATTCTAATCTACTGTATCATTGTGTATCAAAAATTTTCTTATTAGGAATTTTAATTTGGAGATAGGATAACTTCTCCTGAACTTGAAATCAACACTAACCAACATGCTGTTTATTATATTCATTGTATGCCTATTTCCAAATCTATTTAGTACCCTAGGGTATGGCAACACAGTTGCTTTTGGGTTCCTTAAATTAAGTGAGACATTCCTTTGTAGATTAGATTCTTCAAAAATAGTGTTAAGATTTTTCAAGAATAGATTTAACTTCAGTTTTTGAACTAGATATAGTATTTTATATTTCAACAAGAATTGCTTTCTCTTATTCTGGTCATTCCAAGAGTTTATCCCCATTAAAAGTTTCAAAATCCTGTTAATTAAGCTGTTTATTACTGTTATTTCTGTTATATTTGCTCCTGCCCATACATTTACTAAATAATTGAGTTGTGAGTCCACTAATGCATAATATAAGATTACTTTTGTTCTTAGATTTAATTTATTCTTAATGTAGTAAAAAAAGTACACATAAAATCTCATTTTCTTGTACAAATTTGTTATATGCATTGCCCAGCTTAGACTGTAGTCAATCCATAACCCAAGGTAACAGTGATTTGAAACTTCATCCACAGTTAAACATTTGCAGTTCTGGAAATTCTGATCATGTAGGCATTCATGTTTATGTAATTTAATAGACGGATGTATGTCCACGGTTTGATGAGGTTTTTTACCAAGAATTTTGTTTTTTCAAAGCTAAGTGCTAATTTATTATCATGCAACCAATTTTGTAAATGTATTACTTCCTGCTGTAAGTCTTTTGCCATTTTTGTCAGGTTCTTTCCTATTGTATATAAGATTATATCATCTGCATAGATTTTTATAAAGGAGTTCTTTATTACTTCGAATATGTCATTTATATAGATGTTGAACATGATTGGCCCTGCATGTGTACCCTGAGGTATTCCCCTCTTTACATTATATGATTTTCCCTTTGTATTTTCTACTTCAACTGTTATTTTTCTTTTTGTTAAATAAGATGCTAAGAGTCGATTGATTCTTCTCCTTATTCCATATTTCAGTAATTTCTGTTTCAATATTGGGATATCAATTAAGTCATATGCTTTGGTCAAATTTATAAATAAAATCATTATGAGGTTATTGTTGTTTAAATGTAAGTTAAAAGAGGCTACTAAATTCTCTAATAAAGTCTGTGTGCTCTTGCCCTTCTGATATGAGAATAGTGAGTTGTTTAACAGTTCATATTGAAGTAAATATTTGCTTATATGAGAAAATATATAATTTTCTATTATCTTATTTATAACGGACTGTATTGTTATTGGTCTATAATTGTTAAAGTCATCAGGCGGTCCCTTTTTATATATAGGAATTATCTTAAACGAAAGTAAGTTTGTAGGATAGCTTCCCAACTCTAACATCTGTGCTATAAGCTCCACCAAGAGAACAGTGAACTGTTTTTTATTCCTCTTTATTTCAGTTACTGTAATACAGTCCAGTCCATAAGATTTCTTGTTCTTCAACTGTTCTATAATTTTAAGGATCTCAGTGTATTGTGGAGTTAAGACTACACAAGAGTTCACTATCTGAGGAAGGCTATCTTGTTGAGTAAAGGGATGTTGGCAATTGTGTATATCATATCTGTTGAGATCTAATACAGCTTTGGCAAACCTATTTGCAGCCTCATATTGTTTGTTTGTACCAGAAGCTGCTCAATAGTGTTTTAATTTGATTTCCCCTCGATTTTTTCTTCCTTGTACTTAGCAGGTTATTTATAATGTTCCATTTATCCTTTTGAGTTATCTCCTTATCCATAAAAAATTGATTGTAATAAGTGTTTTTTTGTTCTCTTATTATACCTATCAATTTTATTTCTGAGTGTTTTATAATTGTGATAATGTTCTGTCTTTGATGGACAATTTCTATACTGCCTGAAGTATTTGTCCCTTTGTACCATTAATTCTTGTATTTCGTTAATCATCCAAGGTTTCTTAGGCTTAATCCTGCTACTCCTGGAATTTATGTTGCAAGCTGAGTGATTTACTTTACTCTCCTCATTAAATCTTGAATTGTTTATCATTTGTATTATCTTATTTGAAAAGACATTTACATCTGTTGTGTACGATGCTTGCTCTTGTATTAACATGTTTTCTATGTTCTGTTTCAGTTTACCTGTTGATAAATAATTTTTCTTTGTAATTTTTGTTAATTTTATATCTACACATGGATGTTGTTTTGAATACTTATCTACTATTAGTATACATGTTCTGTGATCTGAAAGTTGATTTAATAATATGTAAGAATTAGTATACTTTAACTTTATATTTGTTATAAGGTGATCTAAGCAAGAGCTTGCTGTTCTATCTCCTCTATCCTTTGTTGCCTAGTTATTCCAAATAAGGTATGTTCAAATCCATAATTGTTTAAGATTGCAGAGTATCTATTTGAGTATCACATTATCAGTTTCATCGGTTAGTAAATTAATATTAAAATCTCCTACTAGTATGGTCTTATCAGTCTGTATGTCATCCCATTGCAAAATTATGTTATCTAATTCTATTAGGAAATATAATTTTAAAATCTAATCTAATAGAATTAATCTAATTCTATTATCTAATTCTTCTAATAATTTGACACAGCAGTTTTCATAAGACTGAGTCAAGTAGTAAGCCTGTATTGCCTTAAAGTATGTTCTATAGTATATTATTATTCCTCCACCTCTTCTCAACTCTCTCAACATATAGACCTTGTCATAACCTTGTATGTTATAATTAGAAATTTCTTCACTTTTTATGTTCACCTCTGTTATATAATCTTTCATTGCATTTATATACAGTAATACCCAGAAGTTACGTGATAGGTGGGTCCGACGAAAATCGCTTAAGTCGAATTTGCGTAAGTCGGGGTACAACTTTGCATATAAGTACATATAAATTTTGTTTAATTGGGACCAAGGACTAATAAAAACACTAGTTTAGAAGAAAAATATTTAATAAAATTGCAGTTATTTATACATATTAATACAAAATATGTATTAAAAAAATAAATGAGTTACGTAAAAAAGTTATTTCGATGTCGACGGCTTCATAAAATCTAACAAATTCGTCTGACGACACAGCGCCTTCTTTTTTTCATGCAGAATTTCTTCGTAGCAAGCTAATAATTTTTTTATTCCTTGCTTTGTAGCTATAATGCATTCTTCATTGGAGTCTATGTGTTCTAAAATTTTTAAGCCCTTTTCAATTGAGCTGAGACCTTCTGTCAAACTTGCAATTGTCATGTGCTTTTCTGGTGGAACTGGGTCTGAAGTGTCGGATACTTCAGTGATGTTTTGCTCACGCATCTCTGTGAGCTCATTCATTGTCAGCTCCTGACTATGTGAATCCAACAGCTCGTTGACATCATCACCATTGACTTCCAAATCTAATTGCCTGGCAAGGTTAACAACTTCTTTCGCATGAGCGACATGATCAGTTTCTGGCGTTGTTTTCGTCTCATTTTTTAAAAAAAAATGGACAAAGTTTCTTCCGGACACCATTCAATGTTTTTTTGTGAATTTCATCCCAAGATTCTTCAATGATTCTTACGGCAACTAAAACATTGAATTGTTTCCAAAAGTCTTTAACAGATATCTCACTATTTTGTCTCATAGTTTCATTCAGACGTGCAAACGAACACCTCGTGTAGTAAGTCTTGAATGTTTTGATGACTCCCTGGTCCATCGGTTGAAGCAAGCTGGTTGTGTTTGGAGACAAAAACACAACTTTCACATGTGGGTTAAAATTAATTAGGGTGGCAGGAGGGTAACCGGGTGCATTGTCAATAAGAAGCATCACTTTAAATGGAATCTGTTTAGACTTGCAATAACGTTCGACTTCAGGTATTAAGTGGTGACCAAACCAGTCCTCAAAAATGGAAGCTGTCACCCAAGCTTTATGATTTGACTTCCAAATCATCGGTAAGCTAATTTTAGATATACACCAAGCGAAAAAATCAAGAACTGCATAACTCCAAGTTTGCCTAAGTCGGGGTATTACTGTATTGCAAGAAATTAAACCAGTTTTTTCTTAATGACCTAATATTTACAGCTACCAGAAAGAACTGATTTTTATCAATTATAAGATTTTGAATATTTGAATTATCTAAAAAATGTAAAGATGAGTTGAAAATCTGTGATTCCTCAAAAAGCATAAATGAAGTCTTAACTTAGGTCTAGATTTCAGGAAATTTCAATTTTTCACAATATAAGGGTCTGTTTTATATACTGTAGATCCTTTGAACTCAAGATTCTTATGGCTCTCGAAGATTCATTCTTCTTCACATAAATTCTTCCATGTTTTAACCATAGAAATTTGTAACTGTGCATTTTTACTAATTGTTTTGTTTACCAAAACAATTGCTTGACGTGAGTTGCTAAATGGTCATTTTTGTAGATTGGAATATTACTGTTGTTCTGAAATACATCATTTGCTGTCAGTCGGATCTCCTTTGCCTTTCTCATCCATTTTTCCTTTACCGCGTGGTTTGAAAATTTTACAATTAGTGTAGGCTTGTTGTTTTTTCTTATTGTTAGGTATGTAATTGTGTTCTACTTCTTTATTGTGCTGTAGCTTCAATGCAAGTCCTGGTTGCTGTATAACAAGCTGTAGATCTTGGGCCGCTAGTCCAGTTAATCCCACTATTTCTACATTATTTGCTAGTAATTGCTTTCTATCGAGTCAATCCTTATGTTAAGTAGGTTGGAATTTTCCTCATTTTGTTTGAATGAAGCTTCCAGATCCACAATTCTTTTGCTGATTGCAGCATTGAAGTCCTGCAGTTTACTTATGCTTTTTTGTATCTTGTCAAAGGAATCTGAGACAAATGAGATAGATTTCTTGATATCGTCTACTTCTGTCTTCAGGTCTTCCATTTGCTTCTTTATTGGTAATATTTCTATTAGCAAATCCAGCAAATGGATTTTATTGGATAATTTCCTTAGTACGTCCTCTATATTTAGGGTGTTCACCTGCAGTTGTGTAATTTTTTTTTTTTTTTAACAATTCCCACTATTATAAGGCCGTGGTAGCCAAAAAGGGCAGCCGCAAACGAACATCATAACAGCTAATCACTTGACACCGGTGTCAAGTCACGCGCTGGTGGATCCTCCAGCACGTGTGGGTCCCCTGCAGTGCGTGGACCGCGAGAATCTTTAAGTCGGAGGCCAAGAGCCCCATCCAGGAGAGGAACGAGGCAGACAGCGGACTCCAGACACCACGGAAGGAGATGGTGATTGATGATACAGTTGGACATGTAGACTTGTACTTCTTTTGGACAGCTTGAAGGAGACTAGAATTGGAGACATAATAGTGGATCTTGCTTCGATGACTCACGTCGAGAGGGTACCCATGTCCCACGACTTGGGCGTCCAGTATGATGACTGCAGCATCTTTGTGACAGATAAGATCCGGTTTGCGCAACCCTTCTGAAGTATCATAACGGGGGCTCTAGAGTGACTTCCCAGCCTTTCTTTTCCAGTCGGTCTTTTACAATGTTGACCACCGCATCGTGTCGTTTGACTCGCACTCCGTGTGTGTGGTGGCAACGCTGGGCTACGTGGGCGAGAGATTCTATGGCAGCACAGCCACCCCGGCAATTTCGAGAGCCTGAACGGCCGCGGGTGGTCCTCGACAGAGTCGGAAGGGCATTCAACCGTGTGTGAATCAGATCTAAAAACTCAAACCCTGAGAGCAGGCATGTTCCATCACTTATCCATCTGTGTTGGGAACGGACTTTGTCAGACCCAAGGAAAGCCGCACCATCAACTGAAGAGTAAAGAAGAGAAGACCATCTGTTTCTGAGGCAGTTTTTGGAATTACGAAAGATAGGACCATCCTTAAGGAGAGATGAGGCTTTGTTGAGTTCTGCTTTGATACTAGGCACGGTCAGGAGAGAGCTGATAATTGGAAATTTGGATTTAGAGAATCTTTGGAGATGAAGCTTCTTGTAGAGTGGGATGCACAAGTGGAGCGAAGGTAAACCTAAGCCCCCGTCCACTACGTCTGCATGAAAGAAGGTCATAGGGACATCATGAGGAAGGCGAAGCCAGGAATGGATGGCGGACTGGACTTGAACATCAAACCGATTTAATGTTGCAGCAGTGATTCTCCCAAGAGTAAGATGATGGTAAAATCTTGGGAGGAGGTAGGACTTCAAAATGAAGAACCTCTGCTGCGGTTTGAGAGGTGCCCTCTTCAAACAATCAAGGTAGAGTTGGAGAGTGCTACCAGGTGTACACTGCCCGTCCGGTGTGAAGTGTATTCCTAAGTAATGCCAAAGAGTTGTGACTGGGAGCTCGGAACCTGAGATGGAGAATTTAGAGTGAACGACCTTGATTTTCTTATCTTTGCCAGAAGGGATAAGAGATAGGGTCCAGGATTTAGAGAAGTTGATATGGAGACCTTTAGAGGAGAAGAAGTTGTCAGCCTGATGGAGGAGGTGAGAGAGACCAGTGGAGCTGGAAACGACCAGGAGAAGATCATCTGCAAAGGCAAGCCCATTGAACTGGAGACCTTGGAGCTTGAAACCGATGTGAGAAGGGAGATTTTGTAGGAGACCGTCAAGAACAGCATTAAACAGAAAGGGTGACAGAGGGTCACCTTGACGCACACCTCGTGAAGGAAAGAGGCGGAACGAGTGGCCACCAAACCACAGGTCAGTGAAGGCAGAAGCCTGTAAGAATTGCATATAGTTAAGAAGGATGGAGGGAAACCTTTGGATCTGAGAGCCTGAGTGATAGCTGGAAAGGAAACCACATCAAAGGCTTTTTGGAGGTCCAAAGAAGCCAAAAAAAAGAGGTTGAGAAAGGCGGCACGATTTGAAGGCCCTCTGCCTAAAGTCGAAGGCGAGGATGGTCTGTATCTGGTGAGCCAGAAGCTTGTGGAAAGTCCTAAGAACGACGGACGCTACAGTGATCGGCCTGTAGTCAACCGGAGAGGTCGGGGAGTCCTTCTTGGGGATGAGAATAGTATATACCCCAAGCAGCGTGTTAGGGAGGCGATCGAGCCAGAGTAGCAGGTGTAGCAGGTCAATCCAGACATCCAGAGGACTAAGTCTTCATTTACTACTGTTGTTGAATGCAGCAAATCGTGAAATTCTTCCGCCGAGTAGGAAATTTCACTTCTTTCTTCCCTCTCTTCTTTCCTGCACAATATACACCTCCACTGCTGTTTTTTTTGTTTCGCTATCCCCTTATAGGTTGCTTCTTTCAATGAGCATCGATAATGATACCCATTGTTGCAACCATGACATACCACCTCTAGTACGTGCAACGGAAGGTTGCACTTTCTGCATATATTATGATTCATGTTCGCAAATCTTTGGATTAGTCAACACAGGACATTTCAGATAATGCACTCGCACTAAATAAACAACAAAAGAAAGGATTAAACAACTTGCAAATTTTTCCGATTTACTCTAAGAGTGTTAATACTGTAGACATGCTTACACTTAACCCTCTATTGGGAATAATAATAATAATAATATTTCTGTCATTGATGTGTTCTTCAGGTAGTAATGGGTTGATAGGGAGAGAGGACAAGCTTTGGTGGGGTCTTTTGTTGACTCTAGCCTAGGTGAGAAGTTTTTCTCAGTGGAGATTCTGATTCCTGACAGTCTTAGTCACTCTGGTATCTCATCACCCTCATTTTGGAAGTTATTATTCCTATCATTCCTTATTTTTCCCATCCATATCACTCTGCAATTTAATTATCTGTGTATGCCATTCTGTCCTTATATCATCATGATTATTTTCTGATCTATTTTCCTGTTTCTTTCTAGGTAATAATGCATTGTGTTTGTCATTTCTTCTATTTATTAATTGTATTTAGTTTTTCTTCTAATAATTTTTTTATTCTTAATGATTTTAATATTTTGCTCTCTTAATTCATTGTTCTCCTCTTGGATCTCACAAAAGTCCCTGTACATCAGAGAGAGGAGTTCTGTTAATTGGTATTCATGATGACTTTATCCAGTTCCCTTGCATTCCGAACTTTCTGCATCAATCTGTACTATTAGGTCTGAATTTTTCTCACAGTCTTGGATTCCCATCTCAAGTCTGCGACATTAGCAGTCATGTAGACATGCATCACACCTAAGGATCTCTGTTATTGAGTCAGTAATAATATTATTTTGCTCTCCAGATATCCCAGAGAAGATCCCTTGAGAAAAGGCCGTGGGCTCTTGATCACTGCCATCATTGCCAGACTCCCCTTTGCTAGACATCTTCCTTAGATGTCTTATTTCCTGGTTCAGGCCTTATTTTCTCTCTCTCTCTCATTTACACAATGAAATTTTTTCTTTTTAGATGTATCAACTGAGGAACAACATCGCCCAGTAACTGCCTTACTTGTTTGTTTACTTTTTTGGCATAAACTACATATTTGTTCAGTTACTTTGATCCCAGTTTTTCCATTCTTTGTAGCCAGACATGTGTTGTCTTTTGCTTTTAAAGTGTTCATTCCTTGAGGGGAGCAGCAGATAATGAGCTACTGAAACTTTTAGACTCTTTTTGCCCAGCTGCACATTTAGTGTTATCTATTAAGGGGAGAGGCAGCAGGGGGTATGACCTTGTAGTGATTTAGTGTTGACTGTTTCCTCGGTAGGCAAACACGTTGCATTTAAACTGTACTGGAAAATATTCAATCAGATATTTGCTGTTTTAATCTTTTAAAAATAAGATTTACCCGATTACTTAGGACTTCTACTGGTACTTGTTTCAGTAGCTGGAGAAGAGGGCTACCCACCGATACTAAATGTACTTAGTTTACGACCCTTAATCTTTACTAAATTAAGCTAAAAAGCAGAGCACAAAACTCAGATCTTTACTGACTTCCACCGCCTAGTGCCACCTCTGTTGACTTGTGTAAAGTGCTTTGGATACTTATCCAGCCTGAGAGACAAGCTGAAGATCTGAAGTGTGATGGGTTTTAGAGAAGTGAGTCTTTTTCCAAAATAAGGCAGGTATGTCATCTGGACCTGTGGTGTAGTTATTTTTCATGCTTTTTAATTCTGACTTTAGAACATCATCTGTAATAAAGAGGTGGATGAGGATATCATCTTTAACTGGTGTGAAGTCAGGGAATGAGGCAGGTCTCAATTTATTATTGGTTTGAATTCTGAAAACTGTTTGGCAAACCCTGAGCAATGCTGAATTTGTCAGATAAGAGAATTCCCTCTGAATTAGGGATATGTAACTTACTACTGGTTTTATTCTTGTGCTTCATGAAGTTCCAGAATGGTTTAATATCTCTGTGAGTAAGTAGACTATCCCGAACTGACTCTACATGCTTATTGTAAGATTTTAATATGAGCGTTTTCACATCTTTGTATAGTTGGCTGAGTATGGACTGTCACCTGATTGCTTATACTTGTTCTATAGAATTCTTTAGATTTAATTTTATGTATTAATTTTGTGTTATACCAGTGTGGGTAGGTCGTGCATGCCTTCATATGAGATTGGGGAACAATGTCGGATATAACTGAATGGACACAGTTGATCAGGTTATTGGTGAGCACATCTATGTCTTCACCAACAACAAAAGAGCTAATTAATTTTTAATGTCACTAACCACTGACTCAAAACTGCATATATAACTTTTATTTACAATAAAACATACTATAAAATAAAATAAAAATCTTCAAAACTGCATTATGCTATAATTAAAACAAAACCAAAATAAAATAAAATAAAAAAGTGTATAAAATCACTGATTAAAAATTTTAAATCTAAATTTAAAGGTTGAAATCACTTAAAACCACTATACAATAGCTTTCAGCAGCAATAGCTGCCTTCATCAGCTGAGATGGTTACGGGTTATCCACAATATATATACAGTGAAACTTCTCCTAATGGACACCTCTCGTTAACGGACATCTCTCTACAACGGACATTTTCAAATTCCCCAACTCACCTCCATTAGTTTTAACGTGTTTGCAGCTTCTGTCTAGTGGATATTCTCTGTAATGGACGCGGACAGGCAATCTGCACTGTTTCGTTTAGATTAGCACTTAATTTGATCTCCCCATAACGGACAGCGGGCGAGCTCACGGCCCTTTTTCTAGGAACGTTTCTTCCACGTATTGCCGCAATCGTGTGTTTATTTTCTATTTCCAATTCTCTGAATTTTATCAAGGTTTACATCGCGGTTCTAAACCCTTTTTCAAGAATTTTAAGGCACATGTAAAACTTCTGATGAATTCGGTGTGTGCAGGGGGGGAATATGGTCGGCCTTTCATCTTTTCAGTTTCAGTTTTCAGTTTTGTTCAGTGTCGTGTGAAGTGCACAGTCTTCTCGTAAACATTTAACTTTAAAAGATAAAGTCGAACTCATTAATGCGTATGATCGGCAAAAAAATAGTGTTCGCAATCTCGCTGCAAAATTCAAAATCGGGAAGACGCAGGTAAGCGACATCCTAAAGAAAAAAAATGAACTGCTCAAACAATTTTGGCAACACGGAAATGATCAGGTTCAAAAATCATTCCCGAAAATTGTTGGACTTCACATTTGTTGGACTAAAAAGGCCTATTATTAGGGAAAAGGCTTTGGAGGTTGCGAAATCTATGGGAGTAAATGAGTTCAAAGCTTCTGTGGGATGGCTAGACAAGTTCAAAACGCGGCATAAAATTTCTTGGAAAACCGTAAGTGGTGAAGGTGGATCTGTTGATACTGGGGTTGTAACAGAGTGGACCGTCAAATTGGAAGATTTATGTCGTGATTTTGAAGCTAAGGATATTTACAACTGTGACAAAACAGGGTTGTTTTTTAAAGCTCTTCCTGAAAAAACAATGAGTCTTAAAAACGAAAAGTGCCAGGGCGGAAAAATTTCTAAGGAACGCTTGACTGTACTATTGTGTACAAATATGCTGGGAGACTTTGAACAACTTCTTGTTATAGGAAACCCACAAAATCCTTGTCGTTTCAAGGGCATAAAGTTGAATCTTTTGTATGTTGACTGGAAGTCTAATAAAAAAGCGTGGATGACACGAGATATCATGAGCGAATGGATAAGTCACTTTAACCAAAACATGATTCGTCAAAACAGAAAAATTAGTCTTTTCATGGATAATGCTGCATCTCACCTGCACATTGAATTGCCCAACATTCAAATCGTTTTTCTGCCACCAAACACATCTGCAGAGTGTCAGCCCTTGGATCAAGGGATAATAAAAAATTTTAAACTTCACTACAGAAAACGTGTTTTAAGACCTCATTGCAAATATGAATGATGTAACATGTGCGAGTGACCTTGCAAAGAAAATCAGCATCCTAGATGCGATTCAATGGATTTCCTTTTCAGTAAACGCAATTAGAAAACAAACTGTCGTGAACTGTTTTGTAAAGTCTGGCTTCTCAAACGCAAAAATTGAAGTTGTGAACGGCAATGTGGAGCACCAAGAAGAACAAGAACTTCAACATCTATTGATAATGTACGATATTTCCGCTACAAGTGACCCTGGCTGCAAAGATATAGACTCAAACCTCACTACAGAAGATGGTGCTCTAGATATCAACGACATTATCATCGATATTTTTCAAGAAGTTCCTCATGAGGATGAAAAAATGGAAGGAGGTCATTCTGTCGAAGAACATATGAACATATTAACGATGAACCACCGATGAAAATAGAAGAAGCGCTCATACAAATCAATCATTTAAAAATGTTTTTCGCTGCTGAAGAAGATACCGAAGGACTTTCGATGGTTTCTTCACTCCAAACAAATGTTGAAAACAAAATTATCAGCCAGAAGAAGGTGCAGAAGAAAATAAGTGATTACTGTATGTATTTTTCATGCTTTTTAGAGATAAAGTCATAATATGCATAGCACAATTGTATGTATATTATTTACAAAAATATTGTGCAAAATCTGTATATAATTTAATTTAATTTTACATTAAACATTTAACGATTTTTCTTTATCTCTTGTGTATGTAATTGTATATTATTTACAAAAATATTGTTCAAAATCTGTATATATTTTAATTTAATTTTACATTAAACGTTTAACGATTTTTCTTTCTTTCTTTTTTTTTTTTTCTCCCTCAGACTTCTTGTTAGCGGACACTTCTCTCTAACGGACACATTTTCGTTCCCCATGGCTGTCAGGCGCCTCCGTAGCCAGGTGGGAAGGAGCACCAGTGTGTAGCACACGCTTCTTGATTAGACCGGGGTTCGAGCCCGTCACCACCAAATATGGAGGATGCAGAAAGGTCAGGGAATGACCACCGCACATCCCCGGAGCAATATGGCCTTAGTTGCTAATGCTCCTAAAAAAAAAACCAAAAAAACCAAACCATGGCTGTCCGTTAAAGGGAAGTTTCACTGTATATATATACCTACATTATATCCCAGCAGGTCCGCGACATCCACTACAACACACGAGCACTACTAACTTCCCATACATTGGAACAGGAAATGACTCGGGTACTCATCGTTATAAATTGCTCTTCCCTCCCTAAAAAGTGGATGAATGCAGCAGCCCTTATCCCCATTAATACTATAGGGTCTGGACGAACATATCATGTAAGCTCTCTAGCCACTTCCTGTTCCAGAAACCACTAGCTCTGTCGACAACCAACTCTCCTTTAGCTGAAATATCATGCCCCGTTTCCCAAGCATGTTCGGCTATGGCTGAACTTCCATAATCAGTCATATTGATGGCTCTATCATGTTCACCTAAGCGATTGCGCAATCTATGCTTTGTTTCTCCCATATTCCGGGCATTCAATCTCATATGTGACCCCGCTAACGTCACTGGTATCAATGGAATCTTTAACCATGATCATCACCATGTGAAGTCTCCGACCAGGAAGCTGCACACAGCACATCTGATATGAGTGTAAAATACATGCAATGGGTTCGGAGATATCCGGATAGTAAGGAAAGTATGCGGTAGCCCTAGGCATAAAAACATCCCTGTGCCCACTATTCGTATCCTTTTGACAACATCAATAACACTCTGAGGGTAGCCACACATCTTGAGATGAGCCATAACCCATCTAATCTCGTCATCCCTCTCCTCAGAGGAGGAACAATGTGACCCCCCCACCCTTCTTATGGCCACCAGCCTGAGCTGATTTAAAGTGCGTGTACTGGCCCCTACACTTAGGTTTTCTATAAACCTTAGCTCTCAAACATTGGCCTACACATCAAGAAAAGGAAGGGCAGCCTCTGAGGTAAACTGAATATAGGGTGAACCGTCATTCAGCCACCTGAACACTTCATTATCCCGACCCTTCTGTATTATCGTAAAAGTGTCATCGACATATCTTCTACACCCGAACAAGGTGTGGAAGAGTGCTCACCATCATCCTACCCTCAAACTCCTCCATAGCCAGGTTTGCTATAACTGCACTAATGGGCGAATCCATGGCCACTCCGCGGACCTGCTGATACATAATATTTCTAGAACAACATAGTGGTACTAGACATACATAAACTAATTCCTTTACAAAGATCTTCACAACTCAACACTGTCCTATCTTTCAAAGTATCATCTGTTCCCAAAGCTACCTGCATACAATCCAAACCATGTTCAATGGGTATATGGGTGAACAAGGAAATGTCAAAAGACACCATAATTTCCCCCTCTTCTATCTCCTGAGTTTGAACAAACCATACAAAATCACTACTATTCTTAATAATAAAGTCCGAATGTCCCACTATGAGGGTATATAAGCTCCGCCAAAAACCTGGATAGAGCATGTGTCGGATTGCCTACAAAAGATACAATGTGCCCCTTAAAGGCACCCCCGCCTTATGGACTTTTGGTAGCCCATAAAACCTAGGTAAATGACAGCCCAACGCACGCAACTTCCAGGCTACTTCCTCGGATATTTTTCCAGCTTTCTGCCAACCTTGCACCAACTTATTAACTTGCCGTTCCAGCCCGACTAAGGGGTTCTTTTGAACAACCTTACAGCTGATCCCATCATTGAGCAAATTAAGAGCCCTTTCCTGATCATCCTCCTTGTTCAAAAGCACTGTAGATCTACCCTTATCTGCAGGTAGCACCACAATACTACCATCCTGCTTCACCTAACACCTTTTTTTGTCCCACCGTTAAATTGGGAGTAGCTATACGTGCCTGGCCTAGAACACACAATGTCTTGAATTGGACTTCATTAGCTGTCATCTCAGGCAGACCGGCTACTGCCCTCTATATCCATAGCTGTATCTGCAGTGGTGGCCTACAGGGGATCAAACTAAACTTAGTTTTTTTTTTTTTTTTTTTTTATGTGAACCCCAAACACGAGAGGTATTAGGACCTATAGTACTTAGTACCGTGCTTGGGTTTGAGGTTAAGAAGACGAAAGAAGATATTTGTTGACATTGGACTTGAACTTCTGTAGATTGTAATTTTCAGGAAATACGTATGAAGGAAGGTTGTTCCAGAAAACGGCAGTTGAATGAATAAACGAGGAAGATGAAAAGTTGGTTCTGTGGGTTTGAAGTTGGACAGTAAATGGATGTTGGCTGGTGGCGGCACGTGTTCGGACTGTTTTGAAAGACAGAGCAGGAATTATAGAAGCCAATTCAGAAGAACAGTGCCCATGGAAGTATCTGTAGAAGAGGCATGCAGCAGAAACAGTGCGTCTATGAGAAAGCGGGTGGAGAGACTCTGTTAGAGATGAATCATTAATTAACCTAACTGCCCTCTTCTGAATGGAATCAAGAAGCCGGAGAGAGGTTTTGGGGGCACCACCCCAGATATGGGAACAATATTCCATGGCAGGGCGAATTTGCGATTTATACAGAGTGAGCAGCTGTTTGGAAGAAAAGTAACGCCGAGAGCGAAAGAGAAAACCAAGTTTTTTAGATGCAGAGGAAGCAATATTTGTAATGTGCTTGTGCCAAGAGAGATTAGAAGTCAGGGTAATCCCCAAAAGAGATATATCATTTTGCCTAGAAATCGGAGTGTCACTAAAGATAAGCATAGGAGTAGAAGAATCCTTTTTGCGAGATATAAGACAAGACTGAGTTTTAGAAGGGTTGAAATCAACTAAGTTGTCTTTGTCCCACTGGAGAAATCAACTAAGTTGTCTTTGCCCCACTGGAGGCTGAAGATCGGCATTTAAGGAATTGGTAGCAGATTTTCGAGAAGTTGAAGCTGATTGAGCAGGACAAGGTTTCTCAAAATGGAAAGTTGAATGCAATGTGCTATCATCAGCAAAACTATGGATAGGATTTCCAGTCAATGGAAGAAGGTCATTGATATACAAGAGGAAAAGAGTGGGGGAAAGAACTGAACCTTGGGGGACACCGGCATTAGTAGAGAAGTTAGAAGACAGAGAGCCATCTACCATCACCCTCAGTGAGCGATCAGAGAGAAAACTGGATAACCAATTACTAAAAACACTTGGCAAACCATAAGATGGAAGTTTGTTTAGAAGACCTTTATGCCAAACACGATCAAAAGCCTTTGAGATGTCAAGAGCAACTACTTGTGTTTCACCGAACCTTTCCATTGAATTAGTCCATAAATGGGTAACATAAGCCAGAATATCTCCAGTGGATCGACACCGACGGAATCCATACTGGTGATCGTTGATCAGACGGAAGGTTTCTAGGTAGTTTAAGAGTTGGCGGTTAATTGATTTCTCCATTACTTTAGAAAGAGTAGAAGTAATTGCAATGGGACGATAATTGGATGGGAGGGATTTGTCACCCTTTTTAGGAACTGGCTGGATATGAGCAAATTTCCAAGCAGAAGGAAAAACGCCTTTGGAATAAGAAAGTGAAAAAAGGCGGCAAAGAATAGGAGTAAGTTCAGGAGCACAGGTTTTGAGAACAAGTGGAGAAATACCATCAGGACCTGGAGCTTTCTTAGCATCAAGATTCATCAAAATCCTTCTGATATCCTTTTGACGGAAGACCACAGGAGGCATTGAATGGAGCGTGTTGGGAATGGTGGGAGGTGTTTTACCAAGATCATTAATACATGAGCTGGAAGAAAAATGGGATGCTAGAAGGTCAGCTTTATCCTTGGCTGAAGTGGCAACAGAACCATCTGGTTTGGACAGAGGTGGGAGTAAAGATGGGCAAAAGTTGCGACCAATAGCTTTGGCAAGAGACCAGAATGCTCGGCTACCATTAGGGCAAGAAGCAAGTTTTCTACTCTTAGCCTGTTCAAACTCTAGTTTGGACTGGTTAATAACTGCTTTACAACTGTTGCGAGCTTTGGTGTAGGCAGAAAATGAAACTGAAGAATTAGAAACAAGCCAATTACGATATGCAACATTCTTCTCTTGGACAGCATTAGCACATTTATTGGAAAACCAAGGTTTAGATAAAGGACGAGATTTTAAAGTGGAGTGTGGGATAAAGGATTCCATTCCTGCAAGAATAATTTCACTGACACGATCTGAGCAAACGTTGACATCAGAAGTTTTGAAACAGTAATCCGACCAAGGAAAAGAAGAAAAGAAGTCTCGCAGGTCATCCCATTTTGCATTCTTGTAATGCCAAACAACACGTGGTTGGGAATAGCCATGAGATAAAGGTTCCATTGGAGAAGAGACAATCACCAAGTTGTGATCTGAAGTGCCTAAAGGACCTCTCACTTCGACCGTGTACTTAGAAGGGTTGTTTGTGAGAAAAAGATCAAGCGTATTGGCTGTATGATTAGGATTGTCCGGTATTCTTGTAGGTAAATGAACAATCTGTGCTAGGTCATTAGTAATTGCAAAAGCCTCAGCATCTCGACCTGCTGGGTCGGTGTGACTAGAAAACGGAAGCCAGCTGGAGTTGTGAACATTAAAATCACCAAGGAAAATTACTTCGCTGTTATGAAAGTTGGACTGGAGAAAGTCAAGTTGCAAAGAGAGGAAGTCAAAGAGCTCCAAGTGATTAGTAGAGTTGGGAGAACGGTAGAGACAACAGATGAATTTGACACAATGAGGTAGAGAGATTTTAAGCCAGAGAAGATCAAAGAGAGGAGATTCCAAATTGCCAAGTCTCTGACAGGGAATATCAGAACGGACATATGCACAAGTACCACCTTTGAGGCGAAAGGAATCATACAGCGAATAATTTGGGCATCTGAGATGAGCAGTAGATGAATCAACCGATAACTGAGATTCTGTCAGAAAAAGTACATGGGGTTTGGCAGACTGCAAGTGGAAATGGACATCGTTGAGATTAGAATTGAGACCACGTATATTTGTGAAATGAATTAGGAAGTCCTTGAATTAGTTGAATGAATGAATTGAATTGAATGAATTAGTTCCTAAATTCAATACTTCTTTCTGTTCATTCGTAAATAAATTATGAATAAACTCACCCCGAGTAGACACGCCTCCTCTCTCTCTCCCATGGCTTCTTCTCTTAGTTTGTTAAATTTATTGACTTGGCTTTGCCTGTATTCATTCGTAGTTCAGGCAGCTCTGTCCAGCGCCAATCCAGACATGTGTCCAATGCATCAATTCCAAACACTCACTCAAACAGCTGGAAACCAACTCCTTACACCTCCTAGTACACATCAAATCTTTCTATAGTTTGCCAATCCAAATTCCTAATACCTTCCTCTGATATACCCCTTTAGCCCATACTAACTGGCCATCTCAAAATGGTAGTTTCACCCGAAAACCATACGGTACCAAACCAGTAGCTTTACACCAGTGTGCAAACCTTAGATGTTGCCTCTGTCTAGCTTCAGTAGTATATAGTTTCAGAAATTGTCGGATCTCCTGTAGCACAGAATGACTGTAAACCATAAAAAATTCATTAAAGAGGCCTCAGGACTCAGGAAGTCAATAGTTCATTTTTAATGTCACTAACCACTGACTCAAAACTGCATATATAATTATATATGCAGTTTTGACTCAAATATATGCACTGACTCAAAACTGCATATATAATTATATATGCAGTTTTGAGTCAGTGGTTACGGCTTTAACGAGATTAGCGATTAACGTTAGTGGTTAACGAGATTAGACGGGTTACGGCTGATCAGCTGTTGCTGATCAGCCGTAACCCGTCTAATCTCGTTATCCCTCTCCTCAGAGCATACATACCTACATATATATTTCTACATATTTCCCTGCTGGGATATATGTAGGTATATATATATATTGTGGATAACCCATAACCATCTCAGCTGATGAGGTGCCTCCGTAGCCAGTTGGGCAGGAGCAGCAGTGCGTAGCATATGCTTCTTGATTAGACCGGGGTTCGAGCCTGTGACCACCAAATACGGAGGATGCGGAAAGGTCAGGGAATGACCACCACATATCCCCGAAGCAATATGGCCATAGTTGCTAATGCTCCTAAAAACCAAATAGCAACAACATCTCAGCTGATGAAGGCAGCTGTTGCTGCCAAAAGCTATTGTATAGTGGTTTTAAGTGATTTCAACCTTTAAATTTAAAATTTTTTAAATTTTTAATCAGTGATTTTATATTATTGTAATATACACTTTTATTTTATTTTACTTTATGTCGGTTTTGTTTTAATTATAGTACTGTATAATGCAGTTTTGAAGATAGATTTTTATTTTATTTTATAGTATGTTTTATTGTAAATAAAGTTATATATGCAGTTTTGAGTCAGTGGTTAGTGAAATTAAAAATGAATTATTGAATTCCTGACTCCTGAGGCCTCTTTAATGAATCAAAGAGATGCTTGTCCATATTGCTGAGAGCTAGGTTGGGCAGAGGCCAGTCAGCCATTCTGAAATTGAACCCTGGAGAATGGGAGCTGCATTTGAAGTTAAGTTATGAGAAGACACAGTGATGTCAAAAGTGATTGGTGAATGATCTGAGTGGAATATAGGACTGTCTTTGTGAACCTCTGTCTGAGCAGAGGAGAATATAAGATTAAGATAGGCATTTTCTCTGGTTGGAAATTTGCAAACTTGTTCAAGACCATAACTGTGAAGTATATTGAAGAGAGTCCTCATCTGCAGTGTTGGAGAAGATGATCCTAGATGACAGCTAAAGTCTCCCAGAATCATTACTATGTCAGCAGATTGAATAAGCAGGAGGATAGATTCCAGCAAGTTTTCTAAATATTGAAGGTTATTATTAGTTAAGGAAGGTGGAAAATAAAGTAATCGTATTAAAATTTTTAAGTTTCCAAGGTGGAGAAAGCAGTATAGTGATTCAGTATGTGTGAAATTATTATATATTTCCCATCTATAATCTCCCGGTCATCAATATATGCAGAGTGCTACGTTTCATGAGCAGGTATATGTCATAAATATGTAAGCCCTGGATTGCCCTAAAGTGGTTTAGTTTCGTAGCCGAGTGGGCAGGAGCGGGAGTGCAGTAGCACACGCTCTTTGAGTAGACCGGGGATCAAGCCCCTGACTGCTGAATACGGTCGATCTGCCAACCCGCACTGGACCAGCGTGGCAGATTATGGTCCATTTCCCTCAGCATGAATTGTTGAGGAGGCTTCCACCCTGCAGTGGGTTGATAATGGCTGCACTTTACTTTACTTTTACCTGCAGTTCTGAAGGTAAATACTAAACAAGCAAGATCTGGAGACTCTGTGATGAGAGGCGAGCGTAGTATAGCATTAGCATTAGTAGAGGCATTTGATGCAAGAAAGCAAGCTTATGCAGCATCAGCCAAAAAAAAAAAAAAAACCCACTTCCACTTCACCCCTCTGTTCGTTCAAAATACCTGTCCAGCTGAGCCTTAAACTTATTTAGGCTATCAACCTCCACCACAAGGGATGGCAGTCTGTTCCACCAACCAACCACCCGCTGGCTAAAGGCAAATTTCCGCACGTCTATCCTACATCTGTCTTTCCTCAATTTTAATTTATGCCCTCTCAGGTGATTTTTCTGAGCTAGAGGAAGAATCCCATCAGCATTGAGCATGCTTAAACCATTCAAGGCTTTATACACCTCTATCAGATCACCTCGCTGGTGCCTAGTCTCCAGACACTGTAATTTGCAAAACTTAAGCCTTTCTTCGTAAGAGCACCCCTTTGTTCCATTCACTAATCTTGTTGCCCTTCTCTGTACTCGTTCCAGCAGCTCTACATCCTTCTTGAAATGAGGCCTCCAGACCTGTACACAGTACTCTAGGTGTGGCCTGACCATTGCCTTATACAATGGAATAATCACCTCCTTATCCCTGCTGGAAAAATTCCTGTATATCATTGACAATACTCCATGAGCTACTCTTGCAGCCCGTCTGCACTGCTCAGAGAACTTCATATCTGCCTGCACAGCCACCCCCAAGTCCCTTTCATTCTCTACCACTGTCAGTGTAGTACCACAGAGTTGATACGTTGCTCTGGGGTTGCTGTTTCCCATGTGTAGTACTTTACATTTGTCAATGTTAAACTTCATTTGCCACCTCTCAGCCCATCTGCTCAACCTTTCCAGATCCTGTTGCAGCAGCATAGTGTCAGTAGTGTCCTTGACAACCCTGCCAACCTTTGTATCATCTGCAAACTTGGACATTAAGCTTGATATACCATCATCAATATCATTTATAAATACAGAAAACAATAATGGACCCAACACTGAGCCCTGAGGGACTCCACTAATAACGTTAGTCCACGATGAGCAGTGTCCATTGATTACCACTCTCTGTCTTCTCCCCCTCAACCACCCCCTTATCCATAGCAGCAATTTGCCTCCAATGTCACACTGCTCCAATTTGTGTAGCAGTCTTCCATGTGCAACAGTATCAAAAGCCTTTCTAAAATCCAAGTATATAATATCAAAGTTATTCCCTGCATCCAGTTCTTTTGTGACTGCATCATAGTATCCAATCAAGTTGGTCAGGCAAGACTTCCCCTTAACAAAACCATGCTGTGTCTGAGCTATAACTGAAGTCTTGTCTAAATGATCCTGCAGTGCTTCTTTAACCAGTGCCTCCATTAATTTTCCTGGAACAGAAGTTAAGCTCACAGGTCTATAATTACTTGTGTCAGCCTTTGATCCTCCTTTGTGAATTGGGGTCACATTTGCACATTTCCAGTCTATGGGTACCTCCCCTGAGTCCAAGGAAGCTCTCATAATTATGGCTAAGGGTTTGCTTACTTCCTTTGCTGCCTCCTTTAATATAACTGGATAGATCCCATCCACCCCGGGTGCCTTTCTTGTGTTTATCTTCAACAGTTTCTCCTCCACTTTACTCCCAGTTATTTCAAGATTCTGTAGCTTACTGCTAGAGTTGAATACACCTCTGGCATTCCCCTCGCTGAATAACTCCTCATGTGTGAATGTCGATGCAAAATATTCATTTAGTTTGTTAGCTATCTGAGCAGGATCATCAACAGTTGACCCATCAATATCAAGTGGACCAATCTGATTCATCCCCTTCCTTCTAGAGTTTACATAAGTAAAGAACTCTTTGCTGTTTTTCTTTGCATCCCTTGCCAAGGATTTCTCGTAATCTGCCTTCGCCTGCCTAACCTCCTTTGTAACTTGGTTGCATATCAACTTGTATCTATCATAGGCTTCTGTGTCATGTGTTAATTTATATGTATCCCATGCATTTTTCTTCTCTGCCATATGCCTCATTAGTTCATCTGACATCCATTTTGGCCTAAACCTTGAACAATATTTCTTAGTTGGTATGTAAAGCCTAGTAGCTTCCAAGATAAGTTCTTTGAATGCTTCCCATTTTGAATTTGCTGTTGGTAACATCATCAGTTGGTCCCACTGTATAGAATTTAAATACTGTCTCAGTCCATCGTAGTCGCCTTTACGGAAGCAATAACCCTTCCCTTTACCCCTAATGGTAGTTACCTCTTTCAGTAAATCCCACTTCAGCACACTGTGATCACTGCCACCTAGTGGTTCATTTATCTGCAGATTCTTAATGCATGAAGAATCACTGCTGATAATCAAATCAAGAGTATTACTCCCTCTAGTTGCCTCCCGAACATGCTGATGTAGAAAACAATCATCCAATAAATCCACAAAAGCCCTGCTAGTGTGTGAGTAACCAGCCCCCAAATTCCAGTCAATATCTGGGAAATTAAAATCTCCCATTATAAGACTCTCTGATTTACTGGCCCACTCTATTTCCCTGTACAGTTCCTTATTATACTCATCAGAGTCATTAGGCCTATAGCACACTCCTACTCTCAATTTTGATCTCCCAATGCTTATGTCACACCAAACTGACTGAACACTGCACTGTCCAGCGATGTCGACTGGCTTCGCTTCCTTGGTTTTTATGTGTTTCTTAACTAATAGCATAACCCCTCCCCCCTTCCTATCCTGTCTATCCTTTCTGTAGACGTTGTACTCCCCAAATTGCAGTTCTGCATCACTTATATCTGTGTGACACCACGTCTCTGATATCCCAACAATATCTGCCTTTGATGTTTTGAGCAATACCTCAAATTCATCAAATTTATTTACTAAACTCCTAGCATTGGTGTACACGCAAGTATACCTGCACCTGTTTCTATTCTTAGCTACCCTAACACAACCCATGTGTTTACTTGTACCGCAATGGCTCCCAGCAGTCTCTGAAATACCATGCATCTTGTTTTTCAGGCTTCTGCTCATTCTAATAGAAGCAGTGCAAGAATCTCTTTCACCTCTGCCAGTGGCTACTGTCAATCTATTGGTCTTTGTCTCCCCCCAAGCTAGCAGTTTTCCGACCCACCTAACACTGCCTCGATAGCATCAGCAATATAGATAGCAGAGGTACTAATTGCTGTGCATTTGGAGAAGAGACTTTGGATTCCCTTGGCGGTCTGTCTTTCAGTTGTTTGACTAGAGCTCCTGATAAGAACAAGCTTAGATTCAGCACTTTTTCATTTGTGATGGAAGGCTGTTGTTGTTGTTGTTGTGATGGAGTTTAATGACACATAAGCTGTCGGGGCCATATTATGTCTTTCTAATGGTTAATAGTGAAATACTGACTTCCTTTAAAATAGCTGTTATATTTTATGATATATTCCTAAGCAGTTTAGACTAGTAAACAGTTCTGTTTTATTAGGATCATCTCCAAGTATCTGCAATAATGTTAGTGATGACTGTTCATTAGCAGATGATTTAAAGGTGTTTGAACAGATATTTAGAAACTGGGGGCAGTCTTCTAACAAATGGTGAACAGTCAGTTGTACATGACATGACATGATGTGCATTGGAAAGCACTCTTTTTATTTATTTCGTATGGCAAAATGAGGATACATTTATAGCAGACAATATTGAAAAAATATAAATTACAATAAGCCTAAAAACAATATTTACAGATCCAGTAGCACTGTGTAAATTAAAATGTAATGTCCAGTTTATTCAGCCAATTAATAGCATCATCAGTAGCACTGTGTAAATCTTGGATGGGTCCTTCAAATCTCCTCTTTGGGCACTCCGTGACGACATGCTGGATAGTCTGAGTCACATTGTCACAGTCACAGAATGGATTTTCAGTTTTTCCCCACTTGTGCAACCAGAACTTGCATCTTCCGTGATTTGTTTGAATTCTATTCAGGGATGTCCATTCCTTTCTTGGTAAGTTGAAACCAGGTACAGCTCTATATGGATCATTGACTAAACCCAGGTGGTAGGGGTTTGAAGTGTCCCATTCTTCATTCCAGGTCTGATCAGCATTAAAATGTGACTTAATAAGTTTCTCACCTAGCTTCCATGGAGGGTTCCTGGATTTCAATCTCTCTGGCTTCTGGGGTTTGCAGTCCTGATGTATGGGCAGTTGAGTATTTCTGTGACATTTTTGCCATTCTTTCAGCAAAGCTGTTTCTCTTCTTATATGAGGGGGATGGATGTCAGATAATACTGGTAACCATTTTAAAGGTGTCGATTTAATGGTGCCTGATATTGTTCTCATTGTGTCATTCAGTTGGGTGTCAACTTTTACAATGTGTGCGCTGTTAAGCCATACGGGACAACAATATTCTGCAACTGGGTAGACTAAGGTAAGGGCTGATGTTTGTAGCACCGTTGCTTTTGCTCCCCAGCCTGTTCCACTGAGTCTGTGCAAGATGTTATTCCTAGTTTTTATCTTTGCTGCAATATTACAAAGGTGTTGTTTGTACGTCAGTGTCCGGTCCATTGTGATTCCCAGATATTTTGGGCAAGGGTTATATTTCAGTCGTTGGCCTTTATATTCCACTTGAGGCATATAATTAGCCCTTTGATTATCCAGATGAAAGCAGCTAACTTCGGTTTTATTTAAGTTAGGTTTAAGTCGCCATGTATGAAAATATTTATTCAAGTTATGAAGATCCTTTGTGAGTACAATTAGCATTAGCATTAGTAGAGGCATTTGATGCAAGAAAGCAAGCTTATGCAGCATCAGACAAAAAAAAAAAAAAAAACCCACTTCCACTTCACCTCTCTGTTCGTTCAAAATACCTGTCCAGCTGAGCCTTAAACTTATTTAGGCTATCAACCTCCACCACAAGGGATGGAAGTCTGTTCCACCAACCAACCACTCGCTGACTAAAGGCAAATTTCCGCACGTCTATCCTACATCTGTCTTTCCTCAATTTCGGCTGTTTTGAAGACTGGGCAGTCAGAGCTATGTCATTTGCATACATGAATTTCCTAGAAGCAGTTGCTGGAAGATCTGCAGTATAGATATTGAATAATAATGGGGAAAGAACTGATCCCTGTGGTAAACCATCATTTAATATATAGGGCTTGCTCACTCTGCCATTTAAATGTACTTCAAACACTCTGTTGCATAGCATATTGTTAAGTAGAATCGCGAGGGTCTTGCAAGGAATAATCTTCAAAAATTTCAGAATCATTCCTTGTTGCCATACTGTGTCATAAGCTGATGTCAAGTCCACAAAGACTGCAATGGTCTTCTTCTTATCTTGAAATCCATTCTCGATGTGGCTAGTAAGTGCCAGTAGCTGATCACAGCAGCTTCGGCTTGGTCGAAATCCGGCTTGTTCAATTGGTATGTGTTGGAAGATTGTAGTTGCGATTCTATTGTAAACCATTCTTTCAATTAATTTTTAGCATATATTTAAAAGTGCAATTGGTCGATAATCTTCAGGGCTAGCTCCACTTTTCCCAGGCTTTAGAATGGCAACTATTTTGGTTCTCTTGAACAAGAACGGGAACCTACCATTCCGCAAGATGTCATTAAAGAATTTAACTAGCCAGTCCAGATCTCTTGGACCGCAGTGTTTCAGGAACTCTGGATATATTCCGTCCACTCTGGCTGCCTTGCCTGGTTTTGTTTCCTTCAGGGCTGTTGAGATCTCTGCGACTGTAAATTCTCCTGAGAATTGGGAGGTTGGTTCAGCCAAGGATAGTCTGGTTCTTAGCTCCTTGTTGAGTTTTTTGACTTCATCTTTATTGATATCGGTTGGTCTCTTGGATAGGCTGACAATTCTATTGGCTACATTTCCTGGGGTTACTTCTGAGCTCTTATTAATACGTTTGGGAGTACTGCTTTCGAGTTTCCTCAGAAATGTCCATGCTTTTCTACTTGAGTGTTGGAAATTCATGCTTGCTGTCATTATGTTCCATTTCTCTTTCCTAGCAGAATCTAAGCAATGCAATAGTTCATCGGCAATTTCTGTTCTATTGCTAAGTTGGTATTCTTCATATAACTCATCACATCTTCTGTTCCAGCGAGGAATGTATTCTTTCCTAAATCCTCTAGGAATATGCTTCTTTGCTATGGAGCATGTTAAACCAACAAATTGCTTATAATTGTAGATTTTTGGTGGAATCCATTGAATATTGTAATCCATCTCATTAATGAAGACTTCCCAGTGAGCTTTTCCAAAATTTCAGCGGGGTACAGACTTTGATTTTATTATTGGAACTTCAGTACCAATTTTTACAAGGATTGGTCTGTGCTGACTACGAGGAAAATTATTCAAAACTTTCCTGCTACACTGCAAAGGTCTTCCACGCTCGTCTCTTGAAAAAAAACAGAGGTCTGGGTTGGTGTCTTTATTCCATCTGCCTGAATGAAAGGAACCTTTCTCTTTTGCTTCATACATTAAGAAAATGTCCTCGGCTTTGGACCAGTCTATCACACCAAGGCATTAGTGTCAGCATAGCCCCAGGTAGTACTCCTACTGTTGAAATCTCCCATGATGACTGATGGATGTTGCACATTCTGAATAGCTTCTTTACACCAAGGTCAAGATAGTGGTTTATAAATATTTACTATTTCCAGACCTGCCACCTTAACCCTGGTAATGAAGATGTCATTAGCCGCAGCAAGGCTGTATCCTGGTAATATACATCTAGAGTAAAGTTGGTTTTGATCTTCACAATGTGTTTCTTGTAACAACACGACATCTACATGATGGTCGTTAAGCACTTTTAAAAGATAGTCGCTTTTTGATCGGCAATATTAAGTTGAAGGATATTCAGAGAGTGTCCTATATTCTTTGTTGTTGTTTGGTTCTGAAAGGAACCATTTCGATTAGGATAATATTCCATTTCTAAGTGTTGATATAGTGTATCCTCTAATTGCTGGGATATCCAAAAGCAGAGCTCTAGGTCCATCAGCCAACGCCAGGAAAGCACTCTAATTCATTAATAGATACAGATGAGTGAGGCGAGTATGCCCAATCCTTAGCCTTGCCAGAATTATTTCTTCTTGCTTACTTTTCCGGAAGCCGGAGAGCCATAGCTTTGGGTCTGGTTTTATTTGGTAAAGTTTGTTTCCTGGATAACCTCTCCTGATTAGTGACCAGCTATTGTAACATGCTTTACACATAATGTTTGTAATCGGTAATTGGAGGTTGAAAAGTCTGTGAAATGGTAGAGTCTGGTTGTTTGACTGCAAGATCTCTCATTTCCTGCTATCCCAGAACTGTGAAGTTCTGGGATAGCAGGAAATTTCTTTCATTACAAGCAATTAACTTAGAATGAATATGCTTTATTACAGGGTGAGAGGGGTTGGTATTACTACTTATAGCAGAGACAGCACTGAGTGAGTCAGTGTATATTAAAGCAGGCACAATTAAAAGTTCAGTAATGTGATCCAGAGCTAAGTTTATGGCATAGAGCTCAGCAGTGAAGATACTGCATTCTACTGGCAATGAGACAGAAGTGGTGAATGAGAGGAAGATTGCAGTAGCATCTACTTGTGTTTCAGTTTTTGATCCATCTGTATAGATCTTACAGGCCTGTCAGTTAGAAAGAGATAAGTTTCATGCATTGTGTGATATTGGAGGGAGACAAGGTGTTCTTTCCCCCTATTGGAAATAGTCATCATAAATTGTAAGAATATTTGTCCAAGGTGGATCTGATGGTGTCATATCCTGAAAGATATTGCCAATTTCTATATTCCATGATTGAGTCGGTTCTTTAAGTCTAAATGGAACAGACCTGTTTTTATTTGGTTTACTATTGTAAAATAACTCCCATTCAGTATTTATTATACAGACATCTCCAGTTAGGGCAGTGGTTTTCAACCGGGGTGCCAAGTAATTTGGGTTTAAGTTACTTAAACTTATTATTATTTTTTAATTTATATGTTTATTTCATTATAAAAAGGTGTACAGTATCTTTTAAATTTTATGGTGACATATAATTGATGCTTATTTAGTACCTCTGTATAAAGAATAAAATTATATACTGTATAATTTGTATTATGAAATGTAATTTTTATAATTATATTATTGTAAAAAATAGCATATAACATATTTTTTTTAATATTATATATATATATACACAGAGAGAATTGGATCTAACAGGCAGAAAATTGAGTAGGAGTGCCGCAAAATAAAATAAATTACTTAGGGGTGCCCTTATTAAAAAAGGTTGAAAACCACTGGGTTAGGGTGAGAAGGAAGACTGCGGATTTTTGCAGCATACAGCAGAAGTAATGTTTTTCTGTGGAGATGTAATGGAGGTTTGTGGGCTTTGATGTAAAGACTGAACTGGGGAGGTTCTGAAAGCCCCTAGAGAAATTTCTGAGCACTGCTGTATGGTGTTTAACCGCTCTAAAGTACTTTTCCTCAGAGAGTCATATACTGGAGAACCATGGTCCAAGCAGGACGTGATGAGAGCTCTATAAAGATGGATCAAGGTATCAGCGTCTCATGACACAGATGATACACCAGAAAATATTCAACTTCTTCAAACAGATGGTTCAAAGATAGACCACATATGCTTGAAAGTTTAGTTTCCTATCTAGCACCCACTAGGCCAAGAAAATAGACAGTGCAAGCAAGGGGAATTGAAACGTTATTGATCTTTAGCTCGGGATCAGGATGAAGTGACTGTAATTTGTAGAAGTGAGTAGTGGTGGATTTCTGCTCAGCAAGATGGTATCCGTTACGTAAGGTCCAGGATTCTATTCTGGCAAGAGCAATTTGTAACTGTCTTTCAACGGTATTCATACTTTGTGATTGGCAGGATATGGTGAGGTCATCTGCATACATGTATATTTGAGTAGTTTTTGGGAGATTTCAATATATTGTTGACCAAAATCGCAAATAGGGTAGCACTCAATATGGAACCTTGTGGGACACCCTCTTCTTGAATGCAAGATGCTGACAGTATGTTTCGATATCGGACTTGAAAGGTGCGAAATTTTAAAAAGTTCTGAATTATTTGAGGAAGGTAGCCTCTCAACCCCAACTGATGCATATCTTTAATAATACCATGATGCCATGTGGTACTGAACACTTTCTGAATATCTAGGTTGACCATCACTAGATGCTGTTTCATGACGAAGGCATTTTGTATGTTGGATTCAATTTTTACAAGTAAATCTAGGGTAGACCTGTTTTTATGGAAGCCATGTTGGTGATCCGAAAGAAGATTTTGGAAGTCTAGAATCCAGGTGAGCTTCTAATGCACCATCCTTTCAAATATTTTGCCCAAACAGCTTGTTAATGATATCGGTCAGTAATTATGTACTAGAATGGGATCTTTGCCTGGTTTTGGTATAGCACAAATATAGGAATGCTGCCATGAGAGAGGATATATATTTTCTGAAAATATATAGTTATAGGAGTAATAATATGCCAAGATCGGCTTCACATAGATGCTTTAGCATACTGTAGTGAATGCAGTCTGGTCCTGCTGCACTATTTGATGATTTTCTCAAGGACTCTTTGAGCTCAGCAAGAGTAAACGGTTGGTTATACGGAAGTGAGAGACTATTTGAAAAATTCAATTTTTGGCATTCTTGATTAGTTTTAATGTGTTGAAAGGAGGTCACATAAGAGGATGAGGTGGAAATATTATAAAAAGGCTCTGCTAATGCATTTGCTATATCAGTAGGGAGGACAGGTCTTGCCTATTCCTTTGTATTATTGGAGATTGCAGTGGTAGAAATTTCCCATTGAGAGCTTTTATTTTTTTCCAGGATAATTCCAGTGTCAGTATTTTTGTTAATAGATGAGGTGAAGTTAATCCAGGATTCATGTTTTGCTTTTTTCCTAAGTTGTCTAGCTCTGGCTCTACGTTTTTTTGTAAACAGTTAGGTTGCCAGTAGTTGGGAACTTACAAAAGTGGTTCCAAGCTCAGGTTTTTATAACATTTCTCTTTGGATCATTCTTTCACCATTGATTTTGGTGTACATGCGCTGGTTGGATTTTGGAATCGAAGTTTCTGCTGCAGATAATATATGGCTGATAATGTGGTCAGTTACGTCTTCAATATGTTGTTGCTGTACATATTGGTTGTACAGATGGATAAGTCTATGGCTGACGTACCTGTAGGAAGTTAAACATGAGTTGGAGACCCAGTGTTTAATATACAGTACAATGCTATTTTGAACATTGTAATATTAAATATACTTTCATGTTAAGTAGTGTAATTACAATTACACTATTCAGTATGAAAGTACTTCCAACAAAAAATACCACTTCACAGCAGAATGAAAAGCACTCCTATCACTCAAAAATAGTAGTTCACATGCATTAGCATTAGTAGAGGCATATGATGCAAGAAAGCGAGCTTATGCAGCATCAGCCAAAAAAAAAAAAAAAACCAACTCCCATTTCACCTCTCCATTTGTTCGAAATGTCCAGCTGAGCCTTAAATTTATTTAGGCTGTCAACTTCCACAACAAGGGATGGAAGTCTATTCCACCAACCAACTACCTGCTGGCTAAAGGCAAATTTCTGCACATCTATCCTACATCTGTCTTTCCTCAATTTGAATTTATGTCCTCTCAGGTGAGAGGACATAAATTCTACTGAGCAAGAGGAAGAATCCCATCGGCATTGAGCATGCTCAAACCATTCAAGGCTTTATGCACCTCTATCAGATCACCTCGCCGGTGCCTAGTCTCCAGACACCGCAGTATCCAAAACTTCAGCTTTTCTTTGTAAGAGCAACCCTTTGTTCCATTCACTAATCTTGTTGCCCTTCTCTGTACTCGTTCCAGCAGCTCTACATCCTTCTTGAAATGAGGCTTCCAGACCTGTATACAAGGTGTGGCCTGACCATTGCCTTACACAAGGGAATAATCATCTCCTTATCCCTGCTAGAAAAATTCCTGTATATCATTGACAAGACACCATGAGCTACTCTTGCAGCCCGTCTGCACTGCTCAGAGAACTTCATATCTGCCTGCACTGTTACCACCAGGTCCTTTTCATTCTCTACCACTGTCAGTGTAGTACCACAGAGTAGATACGTTGCTCTGGGGTTACTGTTTCCCATATGTAGTACTTTACATTTGTCAATGTTAAACTTCATTTGCCACCTCTCAGCTCATCTGCTCAACCTTTCCAGATCCTGTTGCAGCAGCATAGCATCAGTAGTGTCCTTAACAACCCTGCCAACCTTTGTATTGCCTGAAAACTTGGACATTAAACTTGGACATCATCAATATCATTTATAAATACAGAAAAGAATAATGGACTTAACACTAAACCATTAATTAAACCACTAATGCTTACTGACAAAGCATATGTGGGGCTTTCTATAAATGATACAATAGGTCTGAGTGGGACTTCTGTCTTATGAGTTTTTGGAAGTCCATTAAACCTAGAAAACATAGAAAATGCAAATGCTATAAAAACTGCTGATTACAATAAGTCTGCTGTGGGCGAACATTTTTGGGAGAAGCAGCATCAAATCTCCCCAGAGGATGCGGTTATTGTGGATCGAGCGCATGGGTTCTGGAACCATAAATGGCTCGAGAGTCTACGAATCTGTTCATCCGACCACAATATTATGAATAGGGACAGAGGTATGCGTATGCATCCTCTGTTTGAAACTATCGTCCTAAGTACGGATGAACGGTTTTGCTTGACACATTCCCGAGCTGTTTCCGCTTCCAGTTCAGACCATGCGCCAACTGAACCACATGTATAAGTACCGTGAGCCTGTTATATAAGGACGTGCTGCAGGAAGTTTTGTTACTACTGAGGAAGGAAGCCAAAGCTTCCGAAAGCTCCAGATTTTTAACATTTTTATCGCTTTTAATCCGGTTTATTTTAGTGTATTTTATCGCAAGGATTTCATCATAGTTTTAATGTTTTTTACAATGTACATAATTTAATTTAATATAATAAATATAATATTTATTTTATTTTATTTGTAAATATTTTAGTTACAGTAAAATACTTATATTTTCATGGTTGGTGTATGAGTCTATTTATTGCTAAAATATAACTGAAGTCTTGTCTAGGTGATCCTGCAGTGCTTCTTTAACCAGTGCCTCCATTAATTTTCCTGGAACAGAAGTGAAACTCACAGGTCTATAATTGTGTCAGCCTTTGATCCTCCTTTGTGAATTGGGGTCACATTTGCACGTCTCCAGTCTATGGGTACCTCCCCTGAGTCCAAGGAAGCTCTCATAATTATGGCTAAGGGTTTTCTTACTTCCTTTGCTGTTGGCGCCTCCATAGCCAGGTGGGCAGGAGCAGCAGTGCGTAACACGCGCTTCTTGATTAGACCGGGGTTCGAGCCTGTGCCCACCAAATATGGAGGATGCGGAAAGGTCAGGGAATGACCACCGCATATCCCCCTGGAGTAATATGGCCTTAGCTGCTAATGCTCCTAAAAAACAAACAAACCGCTTTCCTTTGCTGCCTCCTTTAATATAACTGGATAGATCCCATCCACCCCGGGTGCCTTTTTTTTTTTTTTTATGTTTATCCTCAACAATTTCTCCTCCACTTTCCTCTCAGTTATTACGAAATCATCTAGCTCACTGCCAGAGTTTACTTCACCTCTGGCATTCCCCTTCCCGAATAACTCCTCATGTGTGAATGTCGATGCAAAATATTCATTTAGTTTGTTAGCTACCTGAGCAAGATCATCAACAGTTGAACCATCGATATCAAATGTACCAATCTGATTCATCCTCTTCCTTCTAGAGTTTACATAAGTAAAGAACTCCTTGCTGTTTTTCTTTGCATCCTTTGCCAAAGATTTCCATTAATCTGCCTTTTCCTGCCTAACTTCATTTACAACTTGATTACAGACCAACTTATATCTATCATAGGCTTTTGTGTCACCTGTTAATTTATATGTATGAGATGCATTTTTCTTCTCTGCCACATGTCTAATTAGTTCATCTGACATCCATTTAGACCTAAATCTTGAACAGTATTTCTTAGTTGGTATGAAAAGCCTAGTAGCTTCCAAGATTATTTCTTTGAATGCTTCCCATTTTGAATTTGCTGTTGGTAACGTCATCAGTTGGTCCCACTGTATAGAATTTAAATACTGTCTCAGACCATCGTAGTCGCCGTTACGAAAGCAAAAACCCTTCCCTTTACCCCTCTTGGTAGTTACCTCTTTGAGTAAATCCCACTTCAGCACACTGTGATCACTGCCACCTAGTGGTTCCTTTATCTACAGATTCATGATGCATGAAAAATCACTACTGATAATCAGACCAAGAGTATTCCTCCCTCTAGTTGCCTCCCGAACATGCTGATGTAGAAAACAATCATCCAATAAATCCACAAAAGCCTTGCTAGTGTGTGAGTGACCAGCCCCCAAATTCCAGTCAATATCTGGGAAATTAAAATCTCCCATTATAAGACTCTCTGATTTACTTGCCCACTCTATTTCCCACTCTATTGTACAGTTTCTTATTATACTCATCAGAGTCATTAGGCCTATAGCACACTCCTACTCTCAATGTTGATCTCCCAATGCTTATGTCACACCAAAGTGACTTGCCACTGCATTGTCCAGCGATGTCGACTGGCTTCACTTCCTTGGATTTTATGTGTTTCTTAACTAATAGCATAACCTCTCCTCCCTTCCTATCCTGTCTATCCTTTCTGCACACATTGTACTCCCCAAATTCCAGTTCTGCATTCTTATATCTGTGTAACACCACGTCTCTGATATCCCAACAATATCTGCCTTTGATGTTTTGAACAATATCTCAAATTCATCAAATTTATTTACTGAACTCCTAGCATTGGTGTACACGCAAATATACATGCACCTGTTCCTATTCTTTGCTACCCTAACACAACCCATTTGTTTACTTGTACCGCAATGACTCCCAGCAGTCTCTGAAATATCCTGCATCTTGTTTTCCAGGCTGCTGCTCATTCCAATAGAAGCAGTGCAAGAATCACTTTCACCTCTGCCAGTGGCTACTATTAATCTATTAGTCCTTGTATCCCCCCCAAGCTAGCAGTTTTTCGACCCACCTAACACTGCCTCAATTGCATCAGCAAATATTCTTGCACCCTTTGTATTTAAGTGTATGCCATCCCTGTAGAAGCATTCTCTCCTGTTAACAAGTACAGACAAGGCTGAAAAAAATTCTACCCCTTGAGCCTTGCACAATCTTTCCAGGGCCGAATTGATCGACAAGGCTGTCATCACATACTCCCTCCTATCGTGTCTGGGCAGAATTGCAGACACTTTCGACTTCAACCCTAATTCACTGCTTTTTTCCAACAGTGACTTGTACTTGTTAAGTAATTCTGCAGGTCTCCTACTCTTAATATCATTAGTGCTAACGTGTACAACTGTATCACCTTTTGTGCCCTTAAAAGATGATATCTGCTCTTCAAACGTTCATCAACCTTTGTCCCTGGCAGACATTTCCTGGTCCTGTTCCACCTATCCTTTTACAAATCATGTTCCCCATTTCCCTGACAATAGAGTCACCAACAACATGACTCACATAAGTAGCACTTTACACTCATATAAGACAATGACTGAATGGGGTAGTTACTCTTTTGTATCTTGAAGATAAGGATATTTCTTAATAAGAGGGGAGGTGTATTTTTATCAGCTAAATAGTGTGTGTGAGTGAATGAGTAATAGTAACTTAACTTTTATATGAATTGCTATTAGAATTTTATTTTAGAGAGGGGAGTGATTTAATGTGTGGAATGAATGAACTGAGAGATGGAATTTGAGACTTTTCAGTCATTTTTTGCTTCAACCTAGGTATATTTTCTTAAAAATATATAACTATATTTGTTATATTATCTATATTAGTTATATTTTCTTAAACAATATAACTAATTTTAATTTTTTTTTTTTTGCATAAAAGTGTATGCTGTCCCAGAATCTCCATTTTTTATTCTAATATTTGGGTTAGTTTGCTAAAAAGTAAATATAACACTTACTTTTAGCAATTAAATTTTAGTCTCTATATTAAATTTAACAATGATAGAGCATTACATCTTTGTTAAATAAAACTTTTGCATTGAAAGTAAAAAAAAAAAAAAAATGTAACCCCACTCGCCTTCTCCTCTAAGTTTCTTGTGCATGTAACAACCTTGACCCCCTGAATTAGTAAAGAGGAGTAATAATGTTGGCTCTTGCTGGCATTGTGCATAGTGCAAAACAGCATTGTTTCAGAACAGCTCTTCTGAAACAAGCAAATCAACTAGCTTAAATATTATTTATCATTTATAATGCCTCTAATGGTAGCAGCATTATTAAGATATGTATGATGTTTAAAACTGCTAAAAAAAAATAATAATAATACTTAGAGGTGGTAAAATAAAATAGAGGGGAATAATTAAACTTGCATGAATAATTAACAAAATCCAAATAAGCAGATATTTGAATTGTTTTAACATCTTACATTTAAAATTATTAGTGTGGCAGAAAAACTATGTATGTGTTCAGCTTGAAGCCAAAATATTGTGAACCCTGTTACAGGAGCCTGTACCAGTGACATTCCAAGGAAAAGACCAAGGACAGTGATAAGAATAAACAGCTGTTGCAAACACTCCCTTTTCACTTGAAACAATTTGTGGAGGGGGAGGTAGTCAACTATGGAAGAATCTCAAGTCAGCTTTCAAAGCATGTTAGTAAATATCAATAAAAAAAATGCATTTTTGATAATATTTATGTTAGAATGTATAAATGGCTTAAACTGGTACATCTTATTAGAAAACATAATAAAATGAAACTCACTTAATCTTTTGCTTCAGTGTTCTTTTCTTTAAACATAAATCGAGCCAACAAAATCTGATTTCAGGTAATTAACTTCTAACAAAAAAGTGAGCATAGTTATATTGCCCAACAGCATATGTACCCTACTTCAACTATGATTATCACTTACAGTCAAGCAGAGTGCATCCATGCGTGCATCATATTCTAAGTACCATTTTTCGAAAACTGAAATTCAGAAACGATTTTAATGAAATTAATACAAGTGTACTGATGAGAAATGATAAATCTCAACAGTGGGAAAAGTTTCTCCCACAATTAATTTTTTAAAAACTTTATTTAATCTGTTGGTTAAGTAAAAATTATTGGCACGTTCTGCCAAGGGCAGGTGAATAGCATACACCTCAACAACATCCATTGCTCTCTATCCTCATTCTTTCATTTCCCACATCCCACCATTTCCTCTCAATTTGTGTATCATAGTTATCCTCGCTCTCTCACTGGGCTGTTCTCTTCAATCTTGAAATCCATGTCCATTATCAATCCTCTCACCTCACAACATTATGTCCAGTCCAATTTCTCTTCCAACTTCTGATTATTTCAGTGAAATATCTTTCCTCACTCACCCTTCTCATTTTATTGACCCATTCTTTTTTTTTTTTTTTTTCCATTTGACCTTAGGGGTTCACATCTGGTGAGTATGGGCTTGGCATATCCAGTGTCTTGAGCTGAATATCATCATTCTTTCCTTACTTGGTGATTTCCCTCTACTTCTGACTCTTGTTCTCTCTCAGAAAACAAGAGTCAGAAGGTAACTCAGAAATTTTTTTTTTTTGGCTGGGGCAACAAAAGCCTCAGACTTCCTTGCACCATATGGCTAATAATAATAATAATAATACCCACACCTTAAAACTTTCCATTCTTAGTGTTTGTACCTCCATTCCAGAAAATACCACACGGCACTGTATGAATCTTTTTCTTAAATCAGTTCTCAAATTCCTATACAATATTCTTCCCTGATTCTTTAATCCTTGCTGCTCATTGCTTCTACCGTTGTACACCCTAAATGCCTATACTCATTCACCTGTTTAAATCTCTCTCTTCCTTATTTCAATATTTGTCTTCCACACTCATAATCTTTTGTTTATTCTCATTGCAAACCTATCATATATTAACCAATACATTCAGTTTTCCTCTAGCCTTTAGCCAATTTCTGTAATCCTTCCTTGGTATATGCCAGTGTCACATCAACAAATCTAGCACTCACAGCCTTCCACCCTCCCCCAAATATTCACTCTGCATACCTCTTTCATCCATATTTCTTTATCAAATATCTGTATAATCTCTACATGTATATTAAAGTCAGGAACATGTAACCTTCCTGTACTGCACCTCTTTCTACCTCTATACTTTTAATGTCATCTTTTTCTAACTTTTTTTTTTATTTCCAATATAATCATTTTTCTATTTTTCAAATTCACTCCTATCCTTTTCAATATATTCAATCAGTCCACCAAATCAAAAGCTTTCTCTGAATCTGTGAAACATATATGTCTATTCACTTCCATATATTTGTCATCTTGCCTGTTGTGTCCTTGTTCTCCTCCTCTTTATGTCAAACTGTACTTCCACATTTTCCTCCATCCTGTTTAATATTCTTAGCATTATCTTTGCTGCATGTGGTATCAGACTTATAGTTCTAAAATCTTTACATTTTTTACAAAAACCCCAAATATGGGGTTTTCGTAAAAAATGCATTAGAACCTATAGTACCCTATAGTTCTTATTACTGTGAATAGCTTGTGAAGGCGGAGAAGACAGATGATCCATTTAATTACATGACTTTCCTTCTATTCATATATCATTACTACAGTCATAAAATTTGGTCAAACACCTTATTTGTACATTAATCTACATAATACCATTAATTTCTTTAATCCTCCATTATTTGTCCTTGAGGTTGTCATACTTGGTCCTTGAGGTTGTCACACACATTCTCTCAGATATGCCAGACAAGCTGTACTTGCTACCTGGGAGTCTAAAACGCTGATGGAACTGATATTCGGGTAACACTCAGGTCAAGTGGACCCAATTTTGGCAAAGTCCGGATGGTCTGTGACAGCCAAATCCTCTGCTTGCACCTTCACAATGGTGGGACTGTTAGTAATCCTGGGTATAACCTCCATGCACAAATACATGGTGGGTGACCACCCAGGTGTGAACCAACATAAGCAGGGGTCGAGGTGTGGTGCCCACACTACATGGAGGAATGCCACCCCTCTATGTTACCAGGCAGTACTAGGTGGTAGATGACTCTCATCAACGGTGCAATACCACCACATTGCTTATTGGAGGCTTGGCCGACCAGGCTAGCCGGATGGGTAAAGTGCCTGCCTGGCAACCCAAAGGTCGCGGTTTCGATTCCCGCCTCAGGCTTGGATAAAAGTACTGCAAAAACCTTGGGAGGTACATTATGGCCACAGAAGCCTATGCGCCAACAACTACCAAAAAAAAAAAAAAATTGGAGGCTTGAACTGGTGGAACCACTTCAAGCCTCCTAGAGACTAAACATGGTGGAAGCCATGTTTACTCTCTAGAGCTAAGTTCCGGTCAACCCTTCCCTATCTCTTCCATCATGCAGTATGATGACTTCTGAGGTTATGAAGAACATCGTGGCAAGATCCAATATTCCTTACATTTCGAGGTACAGCTCTAAAACAGTGTTCGCAGGCCGGCCGCTAGTTAGTACACAGGACCGAACCTATTCGTAACTCTCTAGGAGGCTTCCGGATCAGCTAGTGTATAATCTTGCTACCTCTACTCTGCCAGATAGTGACTGGAGGGAGTCCGAGTAGTGTGTATGCGGGGAGCATTGTTGAGGCCACATTATGTCAAGGATCTGGGTATATTCTTACCATGTGTATGCCCTATCCAAAAATTTCATTACTTCATGCAGCATGTCCCACTCACTTTTTCTTACTATTGAATACACCACGAATTGTCAAACTAATAGAGCAAGCTTATCTGTGAAAAGACCTAAACCTCCCAAGCACTTCCTAATTCATTTCACAAACATATGTGGTCTCAATTCTAATCTCAACTATGTCCATTTCCACTTGCAGTCTGCCAAACCTCATGTACTTTTTTTGCACTTCCTAATTCATTTCATAAACATATGTGGTCTCAGTTCTAATCTCAACTATGTCCATTTCCACTTGCAGTCTGCCAAACCTCATGTACTTTTTTTGACAGAATCTCAGTTATCAGTTGGTTCAACTACTCCTCATCTCAGATGCCCAAATTATTCGCTGTATGATTCCTTTCTCCTCAAAAGTGGTACTTGTGCATATGTCCGTTCTGATATTCCCTGTCAGAGACTTGGCAATTTGGAATCTGCTCTCTTTGATCTTCTCTGGCTTAAAATCTCTCTACCTCATTTTGTCAAATTCATCTGTTGTCTCCACCGTTCTCCCAACTCCACTAATCACTTGGAACTCTTTGGCTTCCTCTCTTTGCAACTTGACTTTCTCCATTCCAACTTTCCTAACAGTGAAGTAATTTTCCTTGATGATTTTAATGTTCACAACTCCAGCTGATTTCTGTTTTCTAGTCACACTGACCCTGTTGGTCGAGATACTGAGGCTTTTGCAATTACTAAGGACCTTGCACAGATTGTTCATTTACCTACAAGAATACTTGCCAATCCTAATCATACAGCCAACAGGCTTGATCTTTTTCTCACAAACAACTCTTCTAAATACACGGTCGAAGTGAGAGGTCCCTTTAGGCACTTCAGACAACAACTTGGTGACTGTCTCTTCTCCAATGGAGCCTTTATCTCATGGCTATTCCCGACCTCATGTTGTTTGGCATTACAAGAATGCAAAATGGGATGACCTGCGAGATTTCTTTTCCTATTTTCCTTGGTCAGATTACTGTTTCAAAACTTCTGATGTCAAAGTTTGCTCAGATCGTGTCAGTGAAATTATTCTTACAGGAATGGAATCCTTTATCCCACACTCCACTTTAAAATCTCGTCCTTCATCTAAACCTTGGTTTTCCAATAAATGTGCTAAGGCTGTTCAAGAGAAGAACGTTGCATATCTTAATTGGCTAGTTTATTATTCTTCAATTTCATTTTCTGCCTACACCAGAGCTCGCAACAATTATAAAGCAGTTATTAATCAGTCGAAAATAGAGTTTGAACAGGCTAAGAGTAGAAAACTTGCTTCTTGCTCTACTGGTAGCCGAGCATTCTGGTGTCTTGCCAAAGCTATTGGCCGCAACTTTTGCCCATCTCTGCTGACACCCCTGTCCAAACCAGATGGTTCTGTTGTCACTTGAGCCAAGGATAAAGCTGACCTGCTAGCATCTCATTTTTCTTCCAACTCATGTATTAATGATCTTATAAATCTTGGTAAAACACCTCCCACCATTCCCAACACGCTCCATTCAATGCCTCCTGTGGTCTTCTGTCAAAAGGATTTTGACGAATCTTGATGCTAAGAAAGCTCCATGTCCCGATGGTATTTCTCCACTTGTTCTCAAAACCTGTGCTACTGAACTTACTCCTATTCTTTGCCGCCTTTTTTAACTTTCTTATTCCAAAGGTGTTTTTCCTTCTGCTTGGAAATTTGCCCATATCCAGCCAGTTTCTAAAAAGGGTGACAAATCCCTCCCACCCAATTATCGTCCCATTGCTATTACTTCTACTCTTTCTAAAGTAATGGAGAAATCAATTAACCACCAACTCTTAAACTGCCTAGAAACCTTCCATCTGATCAACGACCACCAGTATGGATTCCGTCAGTGTCAATCCCCTGGTGATATTCTGGCTTATGCTACCCATTTATGGACTAATTCAATGGAAAGGTTCGGTGAAACACAAGTAGTTGCTCTTGACATCTCAAGGACTTTCAATCGTGTTTTGCATAAAGGTCCTCTAAACAAGCTTCCATCTTATGGTTTGCCAACTGTTTTTACTAATTGGTTATCTAGTTTTTTCTCTGATCGCTCACTGAGGGTGATGGTAGATGGCTCTCTGTCTTCTAACTTCTCCACTAATGCCGGTGTCGCCCAAGGTTCAGTTCTTTCCCCCACTCTTTTCCTCTTGTATATTAATGACCGTCTTCCATTGACTGGAAATCCTACCCATAGTTTTGCCGATGATAGCACATTGCACTGCAGGATCATTTAGACAAGACTTCAGTTATGGCTCAGACACAGCATGGTTTTGTTAAGGGGAAGTCTTGCCTGACCAACTTGATTGGATACTATGATGCAGTCACAAAAGAACTGGATGCAGGGAATAACTTTGATATTATATACTTGGATCTTAGAAAGGCTTTTGATACTGTTGCACATGGAAGACTGCTACACAAATTGGAGCAGTGTGACATTGGAGGCAAATTGCTGCTATTGATAAAGGGGTGGTTGAGGGGGAGAAGACAGAGATTGGTAATCAATGGACACTGCTCATCGTGGACTGATGTTATTAGTGGAGTCCCTCAGGGCTCAGTGTTGGGTCCATTATTGTTTTCTGTATTTATAAATGATATTGATGATGGTATATCGGGCTTAATGTCCAAGTTTGCAGACGATACAAAGGTTGGCAGGGTTGTCAAGGACACTTCTGACACTATGCTGCTGCAACAGGATCTGGAAAGGTTGAGCAGATGGGCTGAGAGGTGGCAAATGAAGTTTAACATTGACAAATGTAAAGTACTACACATGGGAAACAGCAACCCCAGAGCAACGTATCAACTCTGTGGTACTACACTGACAGTGGTAGAGAATGAAAGGGACTTGGGGGTGGTTGTGCAGGCAGATATGAAGTTTTCTGAGCAGTGCAGACGGGCTGCAAGAGTAGCTCATGGAGTATTGTCAATGATATACAGGAATTTTTCCAGCAGGGATAAGGAGGTGATTATTCCATTGTATAAGGCAATGGTCAGGCCACACTTAGAGTACTGTATACAGGTCTGGAGGCCTCATTTCAAGAAGGGTGTAGAGCTGCTGGAACGAGTACAGAGAAGGGCAACAAGATTAGTGAATGGAACAAAGGGGTGCTCATACGAAGAAAGGCTTATGTTTTGCAAATTACAGTGTCTGGAGACTAGGCACCAGCGAGGTGATCTGATAGAGGTGTATAAAGCCTTGAATGGTTTAAGCATGCTCAATGCTGATGGGATTCTTCCTCTAGCTCAGAAAAATCACCTGAGAGGGCATAAATTCAAATTGAGGAAAGACAGATGTGTAGGATAGACGTGCGGAAATTTGCCTTTAGCCAGCGGGTGGTTGGTTGATGGAACAGACTTCCATCCCTTGTGGTGGAGGTTGATAGCCTAAATAAGTTTAAGGCTCAGCTGGACAGGTATTTTGAACGAACAGAGGGGTGAAGTGGAAGTGGGTTTTTTTTTTTTTTTTTTGGCTGATGCTGCATAAGCTTGCTTTCTTGCATCAAATGCCTCTACTAATGCTAATGGTAATGCATTCCACTTTACATTTTGAGAAACCTTGCCCTGCTGAATCAGCTTCACCTCGAAAATCTGCTACCAATTCCTTAAATGCCGATCTTCAGGTAATTCTCCAGTGGGGCAAAGACAACTTAGTTGATTTCAACCCTTCTAAAATTCAGTCTTGTCTTATATTTCAAAAAAAGGATTCTTCTGCTCCTATGCTTATCTTTAGTGACACTCCGATTGCTAGGCAAAATGATATATCTCTTTTGGGGATTACCCTGACCTCTAATCTCTCTTGGCAGAAGCACATTACAAATATTGCTTCCTCTGCATCTAAAAAACTTTGTTTTCTCTTTTGCTCTCGGCGTTACTTTTCTTCCAAACAGCTGCTCACTCTGTATAAATCGCAAATCTGCCCTGCCATGGAATATTGTTCCCACATCTGGGGTGGTGCACCCGAAACCTCTCTCAGGCTTCTTGATTCCATTCAGAAGAGGGCAGTTAGGTTAATTAATGATTCATCTCTAACAGAGTCTCTCCACTCGCTGTCTGATACACATACTGTTTCTGCTTCATGCCTCTTCTACAGACACTTCCACGGGCATTGTTCTTCTGAATTGGCTTCTATAATTCCCGCTCTCTCTTTCAAAACAGTCCGAACACATGCCGCCACCAGCCAACATCCATTTACTGTCCAACTTCAAACTCACATAACCAACTTTTCATCTTCCTCGTTTATTCATTCAACTGCCGTTTTCTGGAACAACCTTCCTTCATATGTATTTCCTGAAAATTACAATCTACAAAAGTTCAAGTCCAATATCAACAAATATCTTCTTTCGTCTTCTCAGCCTCCAACCCAAGCACAGTACTAAGTACTATAGGTTCTAATACCTCTCGTGTTTGGGGTTTACATAAAAAAAAAAAAAAAAAAAACTTGTCCCCTAAGTGGAACAAATATGCTTGTGCAGTATTTACTTTAAGGTCACTCATCCCTCAAATTGAAACATAAATGCTCATCCGGCAGATGACATATGAACGGGTAGGTTTTGTCAGCTGCTTGCATTGGCAAAACCAAAGTTCTACAGAATTTATATATCTTATGCTGGTGTCTCATTAGGATTGGTAAAGGCACATCACGCAAGAAAGCAAGCTTATACAGCATCAGCCAAAAAAAAAAAAAAAAAAAAAAAAAAAAGACCCTTCCCATTTCACTGATCCATTCATTCCAAATGTTTGTCTAGTTCTGCCTTGAATTTATTTAAGCTATCAACTACCTCAACAACAGATGGAAGTTTGTTCCAGCAATCAACTATCTGCTGGCTAAAGGCAAACTTCTGCACATCTATTCTACAACTGTCTTTCCTCAGTTTGAATCTATGCCCCTTCAGGTTTGTAATCTGAGCAAGTGGAAGAATCCCACAAGCATTAAGCCTGCTCGATCCAGAAGAGGTGATAGAGGTGTATAAAGCCTTGAATGGTTTAAACATGCTCAATGCTGATGGGATTCTTCCTCTAGCTCAGAAAAATCACCTGAGAGGGCATAAATTCAAATTGAGGAAAGACAGATGTAGGATAGACGTGCGGAAATTTGCCTTTAGCCAGCGGGTGGTTGGTTGGTGGAACAGACTTCCATCCCTTGTGGTGGAGGTTGATAGCCTAAATAAGTTTAAGGCTCAGCTGGACAGGTATTTTGAACGAACAGAGGGGTGAAGTGGAAGTGGGTTTTTTTTTTTTTTTTTGGCTGATGCTGCATAAGCTTGCTTTCTTGCATCAAATGCCTCTACTAATGCTAATGCTAAATGCTAAAATCAGAAGCTGAAATTTTCAGAACTTAAGCCTTTCTTCATAAGAATACCCTTTTGTTCCCTTCACTAGTCTTGTTGCCCTTCTCTGTACTTGTTCTAGCAACTCTACATTCTTCCTAAAATGAGGCTTCCAGACCTGTACCAGTACTCAAGGTGTGGTTTGACCATTGCCTTATACAAGGGAATAATCACCTCCTTACCACTGCGTCGACCGGGCTAGCCGAGTGGGTAAAGTACCTGCCCGGCAACCCAAATGTCGTGGGTTCGATTCCCGCCTCGGTTTTGGATCAAAGTACTGCAAAATACCTTGGGAGGTGCAATATGGCCACAGAAGCCAATGCGCCAACAACTACCAAATCAAAAAAAAAAAAAAAAAAAAAAACCTTACCACTGCTCGCAAAATTCCTGTATATCATTGACAAGACCCCAGGACCTACTCTTGCAGCCTGTCTGCATTGCTCAGAAAACTTCATATCTGACTGCACAATTACCCCAAGGTCTCTTTGATTCTCCACTACCCTGAGTGTAATGTACACCACATGTTTGGTACATTTCTCTGGGGTTACTGTTACCCATATGCAGTATTTTACATTTGTCAATATTAAACTTCAGTTGCCACTTCTCAGCCCATCTACCCAACTTTTCCTCCTGTTGCAGCAGCTCGCTGTCATTACTGTTATTAATAATCCTGCCAACCTTTGTATCATCTGCAAACTTTGACATTAAGCTTGATTTTTTAGTTGGCAAAACCAAAGCTCTACAGGATTTAGATATCTTATACTGGCATCTCATAGACACCATGTAAGAATGGCAGTTAGTATAAGAAAGATATACTTACCTGATATCTGTTAAATGCTAGTCAAAAAATTAATATCTTGTAATTCATAGTATATCAAAATGAAAATAGAAAACAGTATATAATCATTTAGAAAATACTGGTGGAGTATATAATCATTTAGAAAATACAGGTGGAGCATATAATCATTTATAGAATACACAGGCATGTTTGATTTCATTTCCAAATTTAAAAAAAAAAAAATTGAGAGTAGGAGAGTGCTATAGGCCTAATGACTCTGATGAGTATAATAAGGAACTGTACAGGGAAATAGAGTGGGCCAGTAAATCAGAGAGTCTTATAATGGGAGATTTTAATTTCCCAGATATTGACTGGAATTTGGGGGCTGGATACTCACACACTAGCAGGGCTTTTGTGGATTTATTGGATGATTGTTTTCTACATCAGCATGTTCGGGAGACAACTAGAGGGAGTAATACTCTTGATTTGATTATCAGCAGTGATTCTTCATGCATTAAGAATCTGCAGATAAATGAACCACTAGGTGGCAGTGATCACAGTGTGCTGAAGTGGGATTTACTCAAAGAGGTAACTACCATTAGGGGTAAAGGGAAGGGTTATTGCTTCCGTAAAGGCGACTACGATGGACTGAGACAGTATTTAAATTCTATACAGTGGGACCAACTGATGATGTTACCAACAGCAAATTCAAAATGGGAAGCATTCAAAGAACTTATCTTGGAAGCTACTAGGCTTTACATACCAACTAAGAAATATTGTTCAAGGTTTAGGCCAAAATGGATGTCAGATGAACTAATGAGGCATATGGCAGAGAAGAAAAATGCATGGGATACTTACAAATTAACACATGACACAGAAGCCTATGATAGATACAAGTTGATATGCAACCAAGTTACAAAGGAGGTTAGGCAGGCGAAGGCAGATTACGAGAAATCCTTGGCAAGGGATGCAAAGAAAAACAGCAAAGAGTTCTTTACTTATGTAAACTCTAGAAGGAAGGGGATGAATCAGATTGGTCCACTTGATATTGATGGGTCAAGTGTTGATGATCCTGCTCAGGTGGCTAACAAACTAAATGAATATTTTGCATCGACATTCACACATGAGGAGTTATTCAGCGAGGGGAATGCCAGAGGTGTATTCAACTCTAGCAGTAAGTTACAGAATCTTGCAATAACTGGGAGTAAAGTGGAGGAGAAACTGTTGAAGATAAACACAAGAAAGGCACCCGGGGTGGATGGGATCTATCCAGTTATATTAAAGGAGGCAGCAAAGGAAGTAAGCAAACCCTTAGCCATAATTATGAGAGCTTCCTTGGACTCAGGGGAGGTACCCATAGACTGGAAATGTGCAAATGTGACCCCAATTCACAAAGGAGGATCAAAGGCTGACACAAGTAATTATAGACCTGTGAGCTTAACTTCTGTTCCAGGAAAATTAATGGAGGCACTGGTTAAAGACGCACTGCAGGATCATTTAGACAAGACTTCAGTTATAGCTCAGACACAGCATGGTTTTGTTAAGGGGAAGTCTTGCCTGACCAACTTGATTGGATACTATGATGCAGTCACAAAAGAACTGGATGCAGGGAATAACTTTGATATTATATACTTGGATCTTAGAAAGGCTTTTGATACTGTTGCACATGGAAGACTGCTACACAAATTGGAGCAGTGTGACATTGGAGGCAAATTGCTGCTATGGATAAAGGGGTGGTTGAGGGGGAGAAGACAGAGAGTGGTAATCAATGGACACTGCTCATCGTGGACTGATGTTATTAGTGGAGTCCCTCAGGGCTCAGTGTTCGGTCCATTATTGTTTTCTGTATTTATAAATGATATTGATGATGGTATATCGGGATTAATGTCCAAGTTTGCAGACGATACAAAGGTTGGCAGGGTTGTCAAGGACACTACTGACACTATGCTGCTGCAACAGGATCTGGAAAGGTTGAGCAGATGGGCTGAGAGGTGGCAAATGAAGTTTAACATTGACAAATGTAAAGTACTACACATGGGAAACAGCAACCCCAGAGCAACGTATCAACTCTGTGGTACAACACTGACAGTGGTAGAGAATGAAAGGGACTTGGGGGTGGTTGTGCAGGCAGATATGAAGTTCTCTGAGCAGTGCAGACGGGCTGCAAGGGTAGCTCAAGGAGTATTGTCAATGATATACAGGAATTTTTCCAGCAGGGATAAGGAGGTGATTATTCCATTGTATAAGGCGATGGTCAGGCCACACCTAGAGTACTGTATACAGGTCTGGAGGCCTCATTTCAAGAAGGATGTAGAGCTGCTGGAACGAGTACAGAGAAGGGCAACAAGATTAGTGAATGGAACAAAGGGGTGCTCTTACGAAGAAAGGCTTAAGTTTTGCAAATTACAGTGTCTGGAGACTAGGCACCAGCGAGGTGATCTGATAGAGGTGTATAAAGCCTTGAATGGTTTAAGCATGCTCAATGCTGATGGGATTCTTCCTCTAGCTCAGAATAATCACCTGAGAGGGCATAAATTCAAATTGAGGAAAGACAGATGTAGGATAGACGTGCGGAAATTTGTCTTTAGCCAGCGGGTGGTTGGTTGGTGGAACAGACTTCCATCCCTTGTGGTGGAGGTTGATAGCCTAAATAAGTTTAAGGCTCAGCTGGACAGGTATTTTGAACGAACAGAGGGGTGAAGTGGAAGTGGTTTTTTTTTTTTTTTTTTTTTTTTTTGGCTGATGCTGCATAAGCTTGCTTTCTTGCATCAAATGCCTCTACTAATGCTAATGCTAATGTCATCAACTTTTGCCCTTGGCAGACATACTCCGGTCCTATTCCACCAATCTTTTTTACACAATTTATTACCTGTTTCCCTGACAGTGGGGTCACCGACAATAACTATCATTTGAGGGACCAGCACATCCTGCTTACATGATTGCCGCTGCATAGCCTGATGCACAAGAAGGAGCTCTGGCATTGAGTTGGGCAGCTGAGAGCTTGATGGGTCCCTCACTTTAATACCTTTGAGGGCATCTACCCGGCTCTTCAAACTCTCATAGGCACCCATCAGAATGCTTAGTTGGCACCTGATTTCTTGTTGCTCTCTATCACACACAAAGACATTCTCCTTGGCTAGATCATGTCCTGTTCCAAAAAGTACAGTAAACATTTCACAAGCCGCACATTTTTTGAGGCTGTGGAGAACCACCACCCTCCAGCTTCCCCCACACACCCACGGAGCCACAGCACTCCTGCTACTTTGTGCCTGTTGCTTTGCTGCTCTAGTCTGGGACATGATATCCAATAGCATACAGTGAAAATCAATATCTAATAGATTTCTAAATGCAGGGATATGTGCTATGCTACCTAGTTTTATGTTAGCTACTATATACCACGATTAAAAATTATAATTCCCTACCACTCGCTCTCTACTATAATGGTGCAAGATTCACATGAAACAATGGATTTACATATACATGTATTAAATAATAACCTACAAAATCTATCTAAATTAAAAATAACAAGCATAACTAGGTCTGCAAAACTACATACAGTATAAAGTACGATATGATATGACAAGTGAATAAAATGGCAAAAAACATATTTCTTGGATCTCGAATTTCACTGCATTCACTGGTAAAGACAGCACAATCCATGGGTTATATAATGTGTCCAGTAATGCCCACACATTGTCAGATGAATGGTAGCATTGAATGTCCTTTTCCAGTAGGCCCCAAACATGCTTAATTGGGTTGTGATCGGTCAAGTTGGGCAGCCATGGGAGGATGGAGCAATATGCTGGGTCTTGTAGTATGGCACATTCGCTTGTTGATAGTTGCCAGAGTTGAAAGGGGTTTACTTGGTTGGCAAAGATAGAAAGGCAGGGTTCTTCTATCACTGTTAATCAACATCAAGCTGCTGAATAACAGTGATAGAGGAACCACAACTTACCACAAAAAAATCTCCACAAACTGCAAAATCACTGCCTCTAGCCTGCTGAACACCAACAGTGCATTCAGGTACCATGGCATCATATTTCTTTCTCCAGATAGGATTCACCAGACCACATAATAGATTTCCACAAGTTGGTGGTTCACTGTTGGTTCTGATATGCCTATGTTAGGTGCAGTTTCTTGTATTTTACAGTGGGCATGTGATGCTCGTGACAGCCATCTACTACTATAACTCATACAAGCTAATGTTTGCTGCATCGTCTATGTCGATATTGGTTTTACTATTCCTACATTGTAATGGATGGTTAGCTGGTCCACTGTGCTGTGTTATGAGACGAGCCAATGCCTATTGCCAGTGTTGAACATGTGGCCAACCATGTGACCTTTTCTTGATTGTTCGACTGCTATTGAGCCAGTCATGGTAGACTTGGGACACTGTGGAATGAAAGAATTTAACGATGTTGGCTGTTATCACAATACTGGCACCTGCACAATTTTCAGACACTGAAAAATTGAGACCCATGTGTATGAACTGCAATCTTATATCAGCTATTCCTGACTTTGAGACTTCACCAGCATCACCAACCATTCTATTCCTACAGAAGAATGGTGTTGCAAATGCAAAGCCATCTCTGTGTGTGTGTGTGTGAAACTTTAGCTTTTATGACATTATGAAATACTGGAGTGTTCCATTGTCTCAATGGAACACTCCAGTATTTTGTAAACATCCAGTATTTTCTGCCATTTGTCCTTCAGAGCTGTGACTAATTCAGCCATGCTTTCCATATAGTCACCTTTTACCTGATGATCCAATTCTGGGCTGGCCAGAATTGGATCATCAGGGATTCTGGGCTGGCCAGTCAAACTTCTTTATTCTCATCATATCCTCAAACAAGTTGGTCATAACACAAACAGTATAATATGGAGCATTGTCCAGCAGAAATGGGTTTTTTTTTTTTTTTTGCTATGAAAACCCCAAACACGAGAGGTATTAGAATCTATAGTACTTAGTACGTGCTTGGGTTGGAGGTTGAGAAGATGAAAGAAGTTATTTCTGGACATTAGACTTGAACTTCTGTAGACTGTAATTTTCAGGAAAGACATACGACAGTTGAATGACAATAGTGAAATTATAGTAACCTTATAATACCGTGATAAATCTGACTAAAAAATTAATAGCAAATGCTTAGAAAACGGTACTCACCTTGTATAAATCTGCAATAAATTTTTTTGATAGATGGTGGTTAAATTTAGGTTGGAAGAAGCATTAAAAAGAACTAAGGCGGGGAATGGGGTGAAAATATTTTAAACAGATTTTAAAATGAGCGCAAGGAAGCAGAAATGCAGATCTCCAATTCTTGGTTGTCATAAAGAGGTTGAAAGACGTAAATGAAAAAAGAGAGAAGACCGGTGGTGCCAATAGTCATTACGAAGGACTTTCGTGAGAAAACCGTTATCAGTTGGGCAAATGGAAGAGAAGTGAGAGTGTGTTGTATTTAAAGTTTATCTAAACTCCCATGATGCTCTTTTTGACACGTGGGAACTTTAGCCGCGAGAGGTTCCAAGCCGGTGAAAGGTTGAAGGGAAGTTTAGGGTTAATAATGTTGAGATCAGAATGGTGGCGATACCATTGGATGGTGAGGGCTTCATATTAAAGAATTCTGTAGCTCGATCTAAGTTTAATAATAGTGATGGCAGAGTCAACAAGGGGGGTGTGGTTGTGGGTTTGAGCATGGGTTAACTCAGTGCAGGATTGACTTATCTTGAAACTGTTGAAGTGGTAGTATGCACGGGTATTGGAAGTTGTGGAGGAACCGAATTTGGTGGTAGTGCTGCCGATGTAACAGGTGTCGCAGTCCGGTTGGCATTTTATGCGATATATTAAGTTATTGAGATCATTGATGGGATATTTGTGTGTACTGTATCTTTATAAGAATTAAATAGGGAACTAGTTTATTGTAAGTGGAGAAGGTGAGGGGGATGTCGGTATCTTTGAATGTACGACGGAATTGTGCTGCAAGTTCACTATGGTAAGGGAGAACTATGCGAGTATTTGTGTGTTGGATGAGTTGAGGGGGGTAGCTCCTGGCTATGAATTTATCAGTAAGGTATTGAAGTTCATTGTGTAGATCATTTTGTGAAGAAGTCAATTTGATAGCGTTGTAGATTTGGTTGTGTAGGACGGCTTTTTTGGTACTAAGGGGGTGATGTGAAGTGAAATGTAGATATTTACTGGTGTGCGTGTTTTTTCTGAAAATCTTGGTATTTAAATTTGTGTCTGTTGTATAAATAGTGAGATTAAGAAAATTAATCTGGTTGTCCGTTGCGATTTCGAGGGTAAGGTTTAGCCTGTCATGTATTGTATTGAATTTTAAGAAAAGATTGTTTATGGTTGTTCTGTTGCCTATTATTAGGATATCATCGGCGTTGCGGATGTATAATTTTATAACCTTTTCCCTCTGAAATTAAATTATACATCCGCTACGCCGATGATATCCTAATAATAGGCAACAGAATCTTTGGCTGAAGTGACTACAGAACTATCTGGTTTTGGCAGAGATGGGAAAAAGTTGCGGCCAATAGTTTTGGAAAAAGACCAGAATTCTCGAATACCATTAGGACAAGAAGAAGGCTTTCTACTCGTAGCCTGTTCAAAATCCATTTTGGACTGATTAATAACTGCTTTACAATTGTTCCGAGCTTTTGTGTAGGCAGAAAATGAAACTGAAGAATTGGAAACAAGCCAATTACGATTTGCAACATTCTTCTCTTGAACAGTCTTAGCACATTTATTGGAAAACCAAGGTTTAGATAAAGGACGATATTTTAAAGTGGAGCGTAGGATAAAGGATTCCATTCCTACGAGAATAATTTCACTGACACGATCTGCGGAATCATTGACATCACAAGTTTTGAAATAGTAATCAGACCAAGCAAAAAAAGAAAAGAAATTTCGCAGGCCATCCCATTTTGCATTCTTGTAATGCCAAACAAGGTTGGGAATAGCCACGAGGTAAAGGCTCCATTGGAGAAGAGACAATCATCAAGTTGTGATCTGAGGTGCCTAAAGGGCCACTCACTTCGACCGTTTACTTAGAAGGGTTGTTTGGGAGAAAAAGATCAAGCATGTTGGCTGCATAGTTGTCTAGTATTTTTGTAGGTAAATGAACAATCTGTGCAAGGTCATTAGTAATTGCAAAAGCATCAGCATCTCGACCAGCTGGGTCGGTGTGACTAGAAAACGGAATTGTGAACATTAAAATCACCAAGGTAAATTATCTCACTGTTAGGAAAGTTGTACTGGAGAAAGTCTAGTTGCAAAGCGAAGAAGGCAAAGAGCTCCAAGTGTTTAGTGGAGTTGGGAGAACGGTAAAGACAACAGATGAATTTGACACGATGAGGTTGCTAGATTTTAAGCCAGAGAAGATCGAAGAGAGGAGATTCCAAATTATCAAGTCTCTGACAGCGAATATCGGAATGGAGATTTGCACAAGTACCACCTTTGAAGCGAAAGGAATCATACAGCGAATAGTTTGGGCAACTGAGATGAGCAGTAGTTGAATGAACCGATAACTGAGATTCTGTCAGAAAAAGTACATGGGGTTTGGCAGACTGCAAGTGTAAATGGACATCGTTGAGATTAGAATTGAGACCACGTATATTTGTGAAATGGACAAGGAAGTGTCTGCGAGGTTTAGATCTTTTCGCAGATAAGCTTGCTCTATTAGTGTGACAATTCATGTTGTATTCAATAGTAAGAAAAAGTGTGGGGGGGACATGCTGTATGAATTAATAAAATTTTTGGATATGGCGTACACATGGTAAGAATACACCGAGATTGTTGTCATAACGTGGCCTCGACAATGCCCCACACAAACACACTACTCGGACTCTCTCCGGTCACTCTCTGGCAGAGTAGAGGTAGCAAGATTACACACTAGCTGACCCTGAAGCCTCCTAAAGAGTTACCAATGTTATGGGCCCTTCCCAAAAGTTCTGCCACAACATAAGTAATATTAATATCCAGGGTGTCTAGATAGACCTCAGTATTTGTGGTTTTTTCCCGAACAAACAATGGTCCCAGGCCAGACTATAAAAAAATAACAGCCCCAGACTATCATACTACCACTGGCAGGTAGCTTTTTCTGGGTATCCTCGGGGGGGGGGGGGGGCATGTGCTGTAACTCATCACATTACTAAGATTTTTTAAACTATTTGTAAAACAATTAAAATGTTCATTAGAATGACTGTAAAAAACATCCCTTTTCACAAGCACAATATTATGCGCCTGGTACTTTATATATACATTCACACTGATCCTAAAACACAGAACCATACTGATATTCTATTACCAAAATTTTCTCATATCTAATCAAAATGTTTATTTCTACCTTAGAAATGTTGGTAGCTACCCTATTTAAAATTCTAACGAAAATTTTGACAATTTTAGAATTAGCATTATTAGTGGCATATGATGCAGGAAAACTTATACAGCATCAGCCAAAAAAATGGAACAAAATCCCATTTCTCCCCTTCCAACAGTTTCTTTAGTTCTTCCTTGAATTTATTCAGGCTATCTCCTTCCAGAAAATCACGCTGAAGTTTTCCAGCAGTCAACTACCCACTGGTTAAAGGCAAACTTCTGCACAGCTATTCTGCAACCTTCCTAAATTTGAATTCATGCCCCTTCATCAGAGGCAGACTGGCCATAAGACATATCCACTACCAATTCCATAAATGCTGATCTCCAGGTAATTCTTCAGCAGGGCAAAGACAACTTAGTGAATTTCAATCCTTATAAAACTCAGTCCTGTCTTATATACCGCAAAAAGGATTCTTCTAGTCCTATGCTTATCTTCGATGATACTCCGATTTCTAGGCAAGATCTTGGGGTTTATCCCGATTTCTAATCTCTTTTGGCATAAAGCACATTACAAATATTGCTTCCTCTGATTCAAAAAAACTGGGTTTTCTCTTTCGCTCACGGCGTTACTTTTCATCCAAACAGTTGCTTACTCTGTAGAAATTGCAAATCTGGCCTACCATGGGTTATTTTTCCAGTATCTGTGGCGGTGTCCTTAAAACCTATCGCAGGCTTCTAGATTCCATTCAAAAGAGGGCAGTTTGGTTAATTACTGTCTCATCTGTAACACACTTTCCACTCTCTGTCTCATAGATGTTGTTTCTGTTGCATGCCTTTTCAGTAGTTACTTGCAGGGGACTGTTCTCCTGAATTAATTTCTATAATTTCAGCTCTCTCTTTCAAAGCAGTTCGAACACGTGCCGCAACCAGTCAACATCCTTTTACTGTCGAGGTTCAATTCCACAGAACCATCTTTTCTTCTTCCTTATTTATTCATTCAACTTCTAGAACAACCTGCCTTCGTACGTATTTTCTGAAAATTACAATCTACATAAGTTCAAGTCCAATATCAACAAGTACCTTCTTTCTTCTTTTCAACCTTCCACCCATGCATGCTACTAAGTAGTAAAGGTTCTAAAAAAGGACCTATACATAACAATGGTCGTTGAGAATGAAAAAAAAATTAGTATGGAAAACATTTATTTAAAAAATTTTGTTTAGGCATGGGTAATGAGCTTCCATCATTTCTACTACCCAGGTAGTATGCATACATCATTTGATTACATCTCATATTGTGGAGGTATGAGCCGCCGAGGTCATCGGTGAAGACAGGATATTAGAGCTGGAAAAGGAATTAGAAAATGTGAATTGGAATATCATTGGTTTGGCTGAAACAAGAAGAAGAAATGAATCACTTCTAAGTTTATCAAGTGGAAATCTGCTGTACACCAATGGAAACAGTGAAAGGAGTGAAGGTGGAATTGGGTTTCTGGTCCATAAAGATTTTAAAAACAACATTTTGGAATTCAAAAGTACATCACCAAGGGTGTCAAGACTAATACTCAAGATTTCTAAGAGGTACAAGCTAAAGATTATAATGATTTATGCACCAACATCGAGCCATGATGATGAAATGTACACCGAAGAAATGTACACCGAAATTGAGAGTCTTCTAAACGAGCAGAAAACGCACTACACTATTATTATGGGAGACTTCAATGCTAAGGTTGGAAAAAGGCAAAACAGCGCAGAAAGGGGAACTATAGGAAATTTTAGAATTGGTGAAAGAAATGAAAGAGGTGAAAGACTTGTGGAATTTGCAGAATATCAAGGACTGTCAGTAATGAACACTTTTTTCAAGAAAAGGGTGAACAGAAAGTGGACATGGAAGAGTCCAAATGGATTAACTACTAATGAAATCGACTTCATCCTCACTAACAGAAGATGTGAATGATGTTACCGTACTGAATAAGGTAAATGTTGGAAGTGATCACAGAATGGTAAGATGTACACTTGATATAGATGTAGGAAAGGAAAAAACTGACTCGAGTAAATAATACAAAGGTCTTTGAGATAACAGAAGAGGAGAAAAAGCAGTATGTACTGGAACTTAAGAACACGTTTAAGCTTCTGCAGACTGCTCAGGACCAAGATATCGACGAGGAATATTACAACTTTTTGAAAGTGATAAAGCCCAAGAAACCTATAGGGAAAAAGAAATCCAAAGAAGGAAAAATTGGTCAAAAAACACTTGTCATGATGAACCGAAGACGACAAATGAAAAGCAAGAAAAACACTGACAGGGAGAAAATTGAGTATACTGAGTTATGCAAAGCCATTAGAAAGAGACTCAGAGAGAGGACATAAGAATGTTTAACACAAGAAAAGTAGAACAAGCATTCAGGGAAAACAAAGGATTTAAATAAGCAGCCATGAGAAGTAATACAGAAAGACAAATGATACTGAAACTGAAAAATAGCGATGGTGTACTTATAGACAGCAGAGAAGGCATAATTCAAATAGCAGAATACTACTATAGAGAATTATACAAGGAGCAGGGGAATGATGCCAGCAGTGGGGAAGATGGATTGCAAAGTAGCAACACATACGACATACCCGATATTCTTCCTGATGAGGTGGAACATGCATTGAAGAAAATGAAGAATCAGAAAGCCCCGGGGGGAAGATGAAGTGACTGTAGAGTTGTTAAAATTGGGAGGAAGAGACATAACACAAAAACTGGCAAGGCTCTTCACAAAGTGCATTAGAAAAGGTGTGACGCCTAAGCAGTGGAATAATGCAATCATAGTTTTGCTGCATAAGAAAGGAGATAAATCAGAAATTGGAAATTATAGACGAATTAGCTTATTATCCCACATCTACAAGTTGTTCACAAGGGTCATTACTAACAGATTAGAAAGAATACTTGATGAGAATCAACCGAAAGAGCAAGTGGCTCTCTTTAGGACAGGATTCTCAACTATGGATCACCTTCACATAATATCACAGCTAATGGAGAAAGCAAATGAATATAAAACACCATTATGCCTGGCATTTGTGGATTATGAAAAGGCATTTGACTCCATACTGCGTAAGGCAATGTTTCGGGCACTGGAAAGACAAGGCATAGATACTCCATATATTATGATTTTGAAGAAAATATATCAGTGTGCCACCTGCTTTATTAGACTTGACAAAGACAGTAGGAAATTTAAAATTGAGAAAGGAGTTCGACAAGGAGACACAATATCTCCGAAGCTGTTTACTGCTGCCCTTGAGGAAGCTTTTAGAAGATTAGACTGGTTGCAGAAAGGAGTCAATGTGAATGGAGAGTACCTAAACCATTTACGATTTGCAGATGACATTGTGGTCATAAGCCACGATCCCAAAGAATTAGAGGAAAATCTTAATCAGTTATGCACAGTTAGTAAGGATTTTGGACTAAAGATGAATATGGCTAAAACAAAAGTAATGATGAACAAGTATGCCACGGAAAGGGAAATAATGATTGAAGGAGCAGTAATTGAAAAGGTGGAGTCGTATACTTATCTGGGAGAAGTGATTAGCTGTAATAATGATAAATGGCTGGAAGTCAAGAGAAGAATAAATTTTGGATGGATAGCATTCAGGAAATTTAGTCACATACTGAAGAGCAATATCCCAGTTTGTCTGAAACGTAAAATAATGAACCAATGTATACTCCCCACCATGACTTATGGAAGTGAAACTTGGGCACTCACCAAAAGAATGGAAGAGAAGCTGAGAACTACACAGCGAAGAATGGAACGAATCATATTGGGAATCAGACTGTTAGATAAGAAGAGAAACACAGGGATTAGGCAGCAAACTCAAGTAAAGGACATCCTTATCAAAACTAAAGAACTAAAATGGTCTTGGGCAGGACACATAGCTCGAACACATGATGAAAGATGGACTAAGAAAATAACAATAGTATCCAAGAGGAGCTAGAAGAAAACCTGGGAGACAAAGGCGGAGATGGATAGATGAAATTCACGAGTTTGTTGGTAGTAAATGGATGGCCAGTGCTCAAAACAGAAGGAACTGGAAAGTTGCTGGAGAGGCCTTCATCCTGCAGTGGATTGAAAATGGCTGATGATGAAGAGCCGCCGAGGTATTGAACAGCTTTGATGGGTAACTTCATTACTTATCGGAGGTACCACCACCACCACCTAAATGGCACCATTACGAAGCTTGTTGGCTTTCTCATCGGCTTACTCGTTTCCTTACTCATTTTGATCGTGTTTGGCATAAAGGTCTTCTAAATAAGCTTCCTTTGCCAGTTATTCTTTAATAAATAAATAAATATTCATTTATTGCAAATACAGCAAGCCCATCACAGCACATGGCTAAGGGCAGATAATACGATACAAAGCAAATAAAATAAAATAATCGAATACATAGCAGATTTCATATAAACATTCACAATGAATAGGAATTATACTTATAATAATTATTATTACTATTAGCCAGTGCTCAAAATATTACTATTATTAATATTATCAATATTACTATGGCTATTGTATGTGGCGCAAGGAAGCCTGAGGCTTATGCTGCACCAGCCAAAAAAAAAAAAAAAAAAAAATTTCTGAGTTATCCAGAGAGAGAGAGAGAGAGAGAGAGAGAAGCAGAAGGGAATCACAAAGAAAGAGAAGAATGATGATATCCAGCTCAGGACCCTAGGTGTGCCAAGACCATACTCACGAATTGTGAGCCCCTGGGGTAAATAAAAATTTTGCAGAACAGCAAATTTGGTTTTCAGTTGCAGTTACTGGGTTGAAGGCAGGCTGTATTTATTTCTCTTCATTTATTGGATATCTGACTCCTGAGTTGAGTTACCTTTTGTAATCAATGTTGTGATAATATAGGAGGTAAGGAATGCATTGGGAAACATTCTGTCCATTTGAAGTTGGATTTGAATTGTTGGTCTCTTGAATTTTCTCTGTTGGGAGCAGCTATTGTATTAACTAAGTTTGGTGATTCGCATGCAGAAGTAATTAACTTTGCAAGAAGCATAACTTCAGAGTCGTTGATCATCTGTTGAAGAGGGTATGTTTTTAAGTTTTCATAAAGCTGTTGCCTGGCTATTGTATGTGGAAAATAAAGCTTACTATTGAACCATTTAAGTACCCAATATTCTAGGGCAAGGAATTTCTTGACGGTTACTTGAGGAAGACCAGACCAGATTTCGTAAGCATAGGACAGAATGGGAAAGAGAATCTCTGAACGTACTTCACTTCTTTTTTTTTTTTTTTTTTTGTCTTGAATCGCTGCTGTTTCTTTTTTGATTAACCTTTTGCTTTTAGAATTTTTTGAGAAACATATAAATAGTGGGCATTAAAGGAGAGATTTTTATCAAAAATGTGCCCACAAAGACCTTTGGAAAGGTCTTTGTGGGCATAGACATTTAGGATTGGGACATCTGCAATTTTTATTTCTATGTGGTTGGGTTGTTTCTGAAAGGAATAAGTAATTTGAACCGATTTGCTTGCATTTACAGTCACTTTGAGATTAGCATTAGTAGAGGCATATGATGCAAGGAAGCAAGCTTATACAGCATCAGCCACAAAAAAAAAAAAAAAAAAATCCACTCCCATTTCACCCTTCCGTTCGTTCAAAATACCTGTCCAGCTGAGCCTTAAATTTATTTAGGCTATCAACTTCCACAAGGGATGGAAGTCTGTTCCACCAATCAACTACCTGCTGGCTAAAGGAAAATTTCTTCACATCTGTCTTTCCTCAATTTCAATTTATGCCCTCTCAGGTGATTATTCTGAGCAAGAGGAAGAATCCCATCGGCATTGAGCATACTCAAACCATCCAAGGCTTTATACACCTCTATCAGATCACCTCGCTGGTGCCTAGTCTCCAGACACTGTAATTTGCAAAACTTAAGCGTTTCTTCGTAAGAGCAACCCTTTGTTCCATTCATTAACCTTGTTCTCCTTCTCTGTACTCGTTCCAGCAGCTCTACATCCTTCTTGAAATGAGACCTCCAGACCTGTATACAGTACTCAAGGTGTGGCTGACCATTGCCTTACACAAGGGAATAATCACCTCCTTATCCCTGCTAGAAAAATTCCTGTATATCATTGACAAGACACCATGAGCTACTGTTGCAGCCCGTCTGCACTGCTAAGAGAACTTCATATCTGCCTTCCGAATTACCCCTAGGTCCTTTTCATTCTCTACCACTGTCAGTGCAGTACCACAGAGTTGATACGTTGCTGTGGGGTTACTGTTTCCCATATGTAGTACTTTACATTTGCCAATGTTAAGCTTCACCTCTCAGCCCATCTGCTCAACCTTTCCAGATCCTGTTGCATCAGCATAGCGTCAGTAGTGTCCTTAATAACCCTGCCAACCTTTGTATCGTCTGCAAACTTGGACATTAAGCTTGATATATTACGTTAAGCATCAATATCATTTATAAATACAGAAAACAACAATGGACCCAACACTGAACCCTGAGGAACTCCACTAATAACATTAGTCCACGATGAGCAGTGTCAATTGATTACCACACGTTGTCTTCTCCCCCTCAACCATCTCTTTATCCATAGCAGCAATTTGCCTCCAATGCCACACTTCTCCAATTTGTGCAGCAGTCTTCCATGCGCAACAGTATCAAAAGCCTTTCTAAGATCCAAATATATAATATAAAAGTTATTCCCTGCATCCAGTTCTTTTGTGACTGTATCATAGTATCCAATCAAATTGGTCAGACAAGACTTTCCATTAACAAAACCATGCTGCGTCCGAGCTATAACTGAAGTCTTGTCTAGATGATCCTGCAGTGCTTCCTTAACCAGTGCCTCCATTAATTTTCCTGGAACAGAATTTAAACTCACAGGTCTATAATTACTTGTGTCAACCTTTGATCCTCCTTTGTGAATTGGGGTCACATTTGGACATCTGCAGTCTATGGGTATCTCCCCTGAGTTCAAAGAAGCTCTCCTAATTATGGCTAAGGATTTGCTTACTTCCTTTGCTGCCTCCTTTAATATAACTTTTAGATACTGAAGATTTTACAAATCTGTAAATTTGCATCATGGATAACTTACGAATGTAATTGGGTATCCAGTTTTCTCTCTGACCGCTCACTGCGGGTGAGGGTAGACGTCTCTCTGTCTTCTAAATTCTTCACTAATTGTGGTGTTCCCCAAGGTTCAGTTCTTTCTCCTCTTTTCCTCTTCTATATGAATGACCTTCTTCCATTGACTGGAAATCCTGTCCATAGTTTTGCTGAGAATAGCACTTTGCATTCCACCTTCCAGTTTCAGAAACCTTCAAACAGCTTCAACTTCTCGAGTATCCACTACCAAATCCTTAAATGCTGAACTCCAGGTAAGTTTCCATTGGGGCAAAAGACAACTTAGAGAATTTCAATCCTTATAAAACTGAGTCCTATCTTATATATCGCAAAAATAATTCTTCTGCTTATCTTCGATGACACTCCGAATGCTAGGCAAGATCTTGGAGTTCATCCCGACTTCTAATCTCTCTTGGCATAAAGCACATTACAAATATTGCTTCCTCTGATTAAAAAAAAACTGGGTTTTCTCTTTCGCTCACGGCGTTACTTTTCATCCAAACAGTTGCTTTCTCTGTAGAAATCGCAAATCTGGCCTACATTAGTATATTGTTCCCGCACCTGGGACAGTACCCCCAAAACCTCTCTCAGGTTTCTAGATTTCATTCAAAAGAGGGCAGTTAGGTTAATTAACTCATCTCTAACAGAGTCTATCCACTCTGTCTCACAGACTTTGTTTTTCTGCTGCATGCCTTTTCTGTAGGTACTTGCACCGGCACTGTTCTTCTGAATTGGCTTCTATAATTCCCTATCTCTCTCTTTCAAAGCAGTCTGAACACATGCCGAAATCAGTCAACATCCTTTTACTGTCCAAGTTCACACTCATTTTCTTCTTCCTCATTTATTCATTCAACTTCTCTCTTCTGGAATATCCTTCCTTCATACGTTTTTCCTGAAAATTACAATGAACCGAACTTCAAATCTAATGTAACAAGTATCTTCTTTCATCTTTTCAGCCTGCAACCCATGCACGCTACTAAGTACTCTTGGTTCTAAAAAAAAAAAGGACCTATACATAACAATGGTCGTTGAAAATGAAGAAAAATTTAGTATGGAAAACATTTATTTAACATGATATACCGTAAGATTGGAAACTAATTATAAGGAATTGTGGGAGATGTGGTTTCTTTCTTTGGAAATTCTTTACTTTTTATTTAATTTTATTTTACTTTATTGTTTATTATTAGTTATATTTTATAGTTTACAATAATATACCTATATAAATCTAAGCAGACGCCATTACAGAATTTTTTGTGCGAACCCCCAGGGGTTCACGATCCACCGGTTAGGAACCGCTGCTTTATACAATGGGAAAATCACTTTCTTATCCCTTGCCCTTTGGGTAGAAGAGTTGGTAGGATTGTAATCCTCCCCAACGCGGGTGGAAAATACCTTAGTTCGAGTCCTCTCGATGACGGGGGAAGGCGTGGATTTTTTAGGCCTTTTTTCACAAAGTTTGCTTAGCAACTATAATACTGTACTCAGGGGTGGGTAGCATGATTTTTTTTATCCCGGTAGCTCGAGTTTTCATTCAGCCAACAAAACTGACCTCAGAACACGCAATTTACAGCCAATATACAGGGTCCAGTCACATTATTATGATCACCTACCTAGTATCCAGAATATGTGCCTTTTGCAGCATGCACCAGAGCCAGCCACCACGGGAGGGACTCAATAAGTCTGCAGAAGGTTCCTATGTGTATTTGTGACCATGCAGACTGAGTGCACCCCGGAGTTCCTTGGTGGAGGATCCATCCGTCTGATGTATTAATCGAGGTGGTCCCACAGATTTTCAATTGGTTTAAGATCCAAGGAATTTGGTGGCCAAGGGCTTGAACTCTTTATCGTGCTCCTAAAGCCACTCATGGACAAATCTGGCGAAATGGCATGGCCATTGTCTTGCTGATAGATACCATCTCCCTTCGGGAACACGGTCAACATGTAAAGGTGTACCTGATGGGCAACGATCAGTAGGGTAACCATTTGCATTCGGGCTGCCCTCCAGAGGTATCAGCAGACCCAAGCCATGCCATGAAAACATTCCCCAGATCATAATGCCGCCCACCAGCCTGCCTTCTGCCAACAATCGTGTCAGGGTGTCTGTTCTCAGAGGTTTTACTCCTAATACGCCACCGTCCATCCATTCGGAGCAGAAACCGTGACTCATCAGAGAAGGCCAGCCATTGCCGCTTGGCTAGGGTCCAGTGTGAGTATTGCTATGCAAACTGACAGCGATGTTTGCAATGAATGGGCGTTGGCGTGGGTGCACTCACCAAGCCTCTGCTCTGAAGCCAAATGCACAACAGGGTTTGCTGGTGTCGTGTTGGAGACCTTTCTGGTAGCCCCATGGTTCATTTAGCATTAGTAGAGGCATATGATGCAAGAAAGAAAGTTATGATGCAACAGCAAAAAAAAAAAAAAAAAAAAAACACTTCCACTTCACCCCTCCGTTCGAAATACCTGTCCAGCTGAGCCTTAAATTTATTTAGGCTATCAACTTCCACAACAAGGGATGTGGAAGTCTGTTCCACCAATCAACTACCTGCTGGCTAAAGGCAAATTTCCGGACATCTATCCTACATCTGTCTTTCCTCAATTGAATTTATGCCCTCTCAGGTGATTATTCTGAACAAGAGGAAGAATCCCATCAGCACTGAGCATGCTCAAATCATTCAAAGCTTTATACACCTCTATCAGATCACCTCGCCGGTGCCTAGTCTCCAGACACTCTAATTTGTAAAACTTAAGTCTTTCTTCGTAAGCACAACCCTTTGTTCCATTCACTAATCTTGTTGCCCTTCTTTGTACTCGTTTCAGCAGCTCTACATCCTTCTTGAAATGAAGCCTCCAGACCTGTATACAGTACTCAAGGTATGGCCTGACCATTGCATTACACAAGGGAATAATCACCTTATCCCTGCTAGAAAAATTCCTGTATATCATTGACAAGACACAATGAGCTACTCTGGCAGCCCGTCTGCATTGCTCAGAGAACTTCATATTTGTCTGCACAATTACCCCCAGGTCCTTTTCATTCTCTACCACTGTCAGTGTAATACCACAGAGTTGATACTTGCTCTGGGGTTGCTGTTTCCCATATGTAGTACTTTACATTTGTCGATGTTAAACTTCACCTGCCACCTCTAAACCCACCCGCTCAACCTTTCCAAATGCTGTTGCAGCAGCATAGCGTCAGTAGTGTCCTTGACAAACCTGCCAACCTTCGTATCGTGTGTAAGCTTGATATACCATCATCAATATTATTTATAAATACAAAAAACAGTAATGGACCCAACACAGAACCCTGAGGGACTCCACTAATAACATTAGTCCACGATGAGCAGTGTCCATTGATTACCACTCTCCGTCTTCTCCCCCTCAACCACCCCTTTATCCATAGCAGCAATTTGCCTCCAACGCCACACTGCTCCAATTTGTGCAGCACTCTTCCATGTGCAACAGTATCAAAAGCCTTTCTAAGATCCAAGTGTATAATATCAGTCATCCCCTGCATCCAGTTCTTTTGTGACTGCATCATAGTATCCAATCAAATTGGTCAGGCAAGACTTTCCCTTTAAAACCATGCTGTGTCCGAGCTATAACTGAAGTGTTCTCTAGATGATCCTGCAGTGCTTCTTTAATCAGTCCTTCCATTAATTTTCCTGGAACAGAAGTTAAACTCACAGGTGTATAATTACTTGTATCATCCTTTGTGAATTCGAGTCACATTTGCACATCTCCAGTCTATGGGTGCCTCCCCTGAGTCCAAGACTAAGGGTTTGCTTACTTCCTTTGCTGCCTCCTTTAATATAACTGGATTGATCCCATCACCCCCAGGTGCCTTTCTTGTGTTTATCTTCCACAATTTCTCCTCCACTTTACTCTCAGTTATTACAAGATTATCTAGCTTACTGCCAGATTTGAATACAACTCCGGCATTCCCCTCGCTGAACTACTCATGTGTGAATGTCGATGCAAAATATCCATTAATTTGTTAGCCACCTGAGCAGGATCATCAACAGTTGAACCATCGATATCAAATGGACCGAACTGATCCATCCCCTTCCTTCTAGAGTAAACTCTTTGCTATTTTTCTTTGCATCCTTTGCCAAAGATTTCTCGTAATCTGCTTCGCCTGCCTAACCTCCTTTGTAACTTGGTTACAGATCCCCATGCATTTTCTTCTCTGCCATATGTCTCATTAGATCATCTAACATCCATTTCGGCCTAAACCTTGAACAATATTTCTTAGTTGATATGTAAAGCCTAGTAGCTTCCAAGATAAGTTTTGAATTTGCTGCTGGTAACATCATCAGTTGGTCCCACTGTATAGAATTTAAATACTGTCTCAGTCCATCGTAGTCGCCTTTACAAAAGCAAAAACCCTTCCCTTTACCCCTGATGGTAGTTACCTCTTTGAGTAAATTCCACTTCAGCACACATCCTGTTGTTTTTATTTATTCACATTAAAAGACTCCAGGTTCTATAGCCCACATTTTGCAACATTCCTCAGAGCAAAATCCCTTAGCACTCCCAACCAATCTAGCTCCTTGCTGAGATCCTCTGAAGTTAGTTCTGTATTTTTATGCGAGGCCTCCAAATCAGAATACAACATTCCAAATGAGGGTCACCATCATTTTATAAAAAGAAGTAATAACTTTCTTCTCTACTCTAGCAAATGTCCTACACATCATGGATAGATAGTAAAACGAGCCTTCCTGCTTACACAAAGAAAAGTTGACAACTGTTTGTTATAAAACACCTAAATCTTTCTCATCTCGAACCATCTTTACTTACTATTTTTCATGCTATATGCATAACCATCTAAGTCAGTGGTGTTGTGATCACTGTCACCTAGTGGTTCCTTTATCTGCAGTTTCTTAATGCATGAAGAATCACTACTGATAATGATAATCAGATCAAGAGTATTACTCCCTCTAGTTGCCTCCCGAACATGCTGATGCAGAAAACAATTATCCATTAAATCCACAAAAGCCTTGCTAGTGTGTGACCAACCCACAAATTCCAGTCAATATCTGGGAAATTAAAATCCCCCATTGTAAGACTTTCTGATTTATTGGCCCACCCTATTTCCCTGTACAGTTTCTTATTATTCTCATCAGAGTCATTAGGCCTATAGCACACTCCTACTCTCAATTTTGATCTCCCAATGCTTATGTCACACCAAACTGACTCGACACTGCACTGTCCAGCAATGTCGACTGGCTTCACATCCCTCCATTTTGTGTTTCTTAACTAATAGCATAACCCCTCCTCCCTTCCTATCCTTTCTGCACACACTGTACTCCCCAAATTCCAGTTCTGCATTCTACAGTATGCAGAACTGGAATAACAAATAACTATTTGTTATTTCGTTTTATCTGAGTCACACATCTCTGATATCCCAACAATATTTGCCTTTGATGTTTTGTGCAATACCTCAAATATATTTACCAAACTCCTAGCATTGGTGTACACACAAGTATACATGCACCTGTTCTTTTTCTTAGCTACCCTAACACAACCCATGTGTTTACTTGTACTGCAATGACTCCCAGCAGTCTCTGAAATATCCTGCATCTTGTTTTCCAGGCTTCTGCTCATTCCAATAGAAGCAAGAATCACTTTCACCTCTGCCAGTGGCTACTTTTAATCTATTAGTCCTTGTATCCCCCCAAGCTAGTAGTTTTCCGACCCATCTTACACTGCCTCGATAGCATCAGCAAATATTTTTGCACCCTTTCTATTTAAGTGTATTCCATCCTTGTAGATTCATTTGGATGCCCAGTTGAGCAACAGTAGTGCATTGATCAGTCCTGACCAACGGTTTCAGCCGACGTTCACCTCTGGGATCAATGGCACTTGGGGCTCCACAATTGGCACGTCAGGTCATCAAAACTCTCCCATTCATCCAGTTTTGATACACTTGCACCACGAGCATTTCATAAAGTCCACCGTTTCAGAAATGCTGGCCTGATAGCCGAAGGTTATGCATTTTCCAGGTCTGATAGAGCACGGGCTTTGGCCACGACAGAGGGTGTTACTGTGTTTATGGATGCCGAACATCAAGCCTTATATATGTTTGCGGTGTGAACTCGACATGTGCACTGTATAATGAAATATAATTTCGATTATGAAATTATATTTCATAATCCCAAAGGGGTGAAATCTAACAAAGCAACAAAAAGTAAGATTTTGAGATGAGTGTTCAATATAAGTAATTAAAATTTGGGGCACACTATTTATCCATTGCGTTCTTATACTAGCTACGAACAGATTAATATTTTTCAATTTTTATTTTTTGATTTTATTCGATGGATAGAACACAGCATTGTGCAAGTTTGGCCTTCCAAAATTGGTTGTGATTTTCTGAAATGAGACAAACTGCAAATAACAATTCTCAATTTTTGATTATTTTTTTCCACTAATAGAAATTTCAGATTATCACTCTGTTCCATATTTTTCAGTTGTTTTTAACCAATTTAAATTTAATATTGTGAGCGAATTTTCTATTTTGAGTTCTCAATTCTTTGGCATGAGATTTTTTTTAGGTGTATTTGCATATATGCAAAATCACCATTGTTTTCACCACTTCCTTCCAGCTGTCTGGCCATTCGCAGATAAGAACTCGCCACCCACTCTTTGGAACTTCAAGAAATTTCAAAGAGTGGATAGAAAGATTCACTTGATGGGTAAAATACATATGGAAAACAGCAACCCCAGAGCAACGTTTCAACTCTGTGGTACTACACTGACAGTGGTAGAGAATGAAAAGGACCTGGGGGTAATTGTGCAGGCAGATATGAAGTTCTCTGAGCAGTGCAGATGGGCTTCAAGAGTAGTTTATGGTGTCTTGTCAATGATATACAGGAATTTTTCTACCAGGGATGAGGTGATTATTCCCTTGTATAAGGCAATGGTCAGGCCACACCTTTACTGTATACAGGTCTGGAGGCCTCATTTCAAGAAGGATGTAGAGCTGCTGGAACGAGTACAGAGAAGGGCAACGAGATTGCTCAGAATAATCACCTGAGAGGGCATAAATTCAAATTGAGGAGACAGATGTAGGATAGATGTGCGGAAATTTGCATTTAGCCAGCGGGTAGTTGGCTGGTGGAACAGACTTCCATCCCTTGTTGTGGAAATTGATAGCCTAAATATATTTAAGGCTCAGCTGGACAGGGATTTCGAACGAATGGAGGGGTGAAGTGGAATTTTTTTTTTGGCTGATACTGCATTAGCTTGCTTTCTTGCATCATATGCCTCTACTAATGCTAGCTGCTGGATATCTGTTTTGTGGCAAACAGACTTGGGCTGCCATGATTGCAGACATTAAAAAAAAGAACAATTTGCTTATTTTAGGCCTACTGATCTGTATATATTAACTTGGCTACTCTGACTTAGTTAACTTGTATTTTTTTGAGTTTTTCTGTACTTTGTTTGGTAGTTGTTGGTGCATCAGCTTCTGTGGCCATAATGCACCTCCCAAGGTTTTTGCAGTACTTTGATCCAAGCCCGAGGCGGGATTCGAACCCGCAACCTTTAGGTTGCCAGGAAGTTCGGTCGGCATTCTGTACTTTGTCTTCTCCTTATTCTCATGGTGGACAATAGTGGTGAACTATTGCATTACACAGGGCAGCTTCAAGAAGTCTGTGGTTCTCTTTGGACTTGTTTCTTGATGGCTATTTTTAAATTTTGGCATTTACCAACTAAAGGGCATTATTGGTGTACATATTATGTAATTGCATGTCATCTATTTCAGTCCTAAAAAAAAACGTAAGTTTTTTCAGTTGATTTTTGGAGGGAACAGTTTCACAGTACATTGACATTGTTTTCTTTATCTTAGTGGATCTTATTGTAACTGTGTATATTATGAAAAACTTAATTTTCTAATTAATAGAATTTCAGATCCTCAGTGATGGTTTATATATAGTGCTGTTCAAGAGTGGATCTCACCTTTATATTGTTGAAAGGGTTATTCTGCCAACCTAACTGAATTTAATTTCTTATTATTGTATATATAGTACATTGCAATTATGAGACTGGGCTATTTTTGGACAACCTTCATCAGTCAATATCTCTGTAACCACCCCTTCTAAGTCTTATAATTTCACAGCTTTATTACTTCAATTGTGATAATTTTAGTTAATCTCCCACTTGACAGCCCTTTCGGGAATAAACTGTCAAAAATCACATTTTTCTAAAACTCCATTCCACTACTTTTTGGTTTGCTAAGTTGGTCACTTTTAACTCTAGTTTGAATACCTTTATAACCTTGTTTTGTGTTGTGCATACATATGCATCCCCCAAAGACAGCCGCTCCCCTCCCTTGTGACTGTTTAAAAGGAGCTCCTATAAATAAACTATTTGTTATTTCAGGGTCCCTTAGCTTTAAGTCTTGTCAATTATTTAATTCAAATGTTTTCACTTATAATATAGACACAAACTCTGGTGCTATAAATTGACATATCAGATAGGTCAAGATACTGTATGAACTAGTGGTTAATGGATTTCTCCCACTTCTTGGGAGCTGGATCAGGTGTGCAGGTGCATAAGCACTCATGCCTTGAGTGACTGGAGTTCAAGCCCGTGACTGCTGAATACGGTGCTGTTTCTTGTATTCTGTCTATCTTCTAAACTCCTCTGACCGTTTGGTCGTCCCGGTGTATAAACAGAAAATTTATTTTATTATTTATATGAGTGCAAATTTCTAAGCAGAAAGTAAAATACCAGTGGAATAAGAGTATAAAAAGGAAACACAGAACAGAAGTAAGCTTAGAAGATTTTGAGAATAAGTGGACAATAAGAACCTGGAGCTTTCTTGACATCAGCACTGTTCACAATTCCCCTGACCTCCTTTTGATGGAAGGCCACAGGGGAAAAAGTGGAGTGTACTAAGGAGGTAGTTTACCAAGATTGTCAATACAAGAATTAGAAGAAAAGTAGGGTGCCAGTAAGTCAGCTTTATCTTTAGCCAAGGTGGTAGCACAGATGGGCAAGAGGTTGGGAACAGACTGGAATACTCAACTACCATTTGGACAAGAAGCAAGTTTGGACTATTTAAACAATCACCAAAGTTGACCTCCAGCATTTTGTGTATTTTCTTATTTCTTTACTCACAGCTGTCTTTGCAATATCAACATAACAAAATGTCACCTAGGTCACAAGAACTTGTGCCAGGGCTGTTCAAGATAAGAATGTTGCATATTGCAATTGGCTTGTATCCAAATCTCCAGGTTCATTTTCTGCCTACACAAAAGCTCACACCAATTGTAAAGTAGTTATTAAACAATCCAAACTGTACTGTAAACAGACTAAGAGTAAAAAACTTGCTTTTGCCAAAGGTAGTTGAGCATTCCAGTCTTTTCCCAATATCTTCTCAACTTTCCCACCTCAGTTAAAGAAAAAGCTGACTTACTGGCATCCTACTTTTATTCTAATTCTTGTATTGACAATTCTTGGTAAACCACCATTCCTAGTACACTATGGACTGTTTAAACAATAATCGTTGGGTGAACGCCAACATCAATGTCGATGTCCAATGAAACCTTATGGCTGTAAGGTTTTGTGGGGCATTAGCAGTGCTCTTGGTGCACATGCATGTCGAGTGGAACTGGCTCGATCACTTCACTTGCATGTCACAGCTAATTGATTGCAGAATGCTGTTTAAACAGTGTTAACACCAACTTGGGAAAACTGATAGAGAGGTTGCAATCATTACAGAAAGTTTATGAAGATGATGCTTTGAAGAAAACAGCAGTTTATGAGTGGTTTAAACAGTTAAAAACAGACAAGGAACACTGGAAGATAGACACCCTTCAACATTGTGAAAGTGAAAAAACTTGCACAAAATGAGTCACATGACTGACACACACACACAATCCTGACAAAACTTTGGAATGCATTGCGTCTGTGCAAAATTTGTTCCATGCTTGCTGTTAGGCAATCAGACAGACTGCAGGAAAGCCATCTCAGGTGATTTGTTTAAAAAAAAAAAAAAACTTGGCAGGATCCAATCTTCCTAAGAAAAGTGGTCACTGGGAATGAGAGTTAGGAGATTGCCTATGACCCCTAGACCATGGTGGAATCATCCAAATGGTACACAGAAATGTCCCCAGTACAAGACGTCTTGTGTAACAAAATCTATCAAAATCATACTAATAGTTTTTTTTTTCAATGATAAGGACATAGTGCACCACAAATCTGTGACTGGGCAAATAGCCCAGGGTCCTGAGCTGGATATCATCATTCTTCTCTTTCTTGGTGATTCCCTTCTACTTTTGACTCTCTCTCTCTCTCTCTCTCTCTCTCTCTCTCTCTCTCTCAGGGTAACTCGGGAACTTTTTTTTTTCCTGGTGCAGCATAAGCCTCAGGCTTCCTTGCACCATATGGCTATTAATAATAATAATAATAATAATAATAATAATAGGCTGAAGTGGCAACTGAAGTTTAACGTTGACAAATACAAAGTACTGCATATGGGTAGCATAACCTAAGAGAAACTTTCCACTTCCCTGAGTGTAGTACCACACAGGGAAGTGGAAAGTGAAAAAGAGCTAGGGGTAGTTGTGCAGTCAAATATGAAGTTCGCTGAGCAATGCAGATAGTTTGCCAGGGCAGGTCATTCATGGAGTCTTGTCAATGATATATAGGAATTTTGCTAGCAGGGACAGGGAGGTGATTATCTCATTGTACAAGGCAATGGTGAAGCCACACCTAGAGTATTGTATACAGGTCTGGAGGCCTCACTTTAGGAAGGATATAGAGTTGCTAAAACGAGTACGAAGGGCAACAAGATTGGTGAGGGGAACAAAGGAGGTGCTCTTACCAAGAAAGGCTTAAGTTCTGAAAATTGCAGCAACTGGACAGTAGGCACCTGCGAGATGATCTGAATGAGGTGTATAAGGCCTTGAATGAGTTCAGCAAGAACTCATTCAAAGGGGGATTCTTCCTCTTGCTCAGATTAAGAACCTGAGTGGGCATAAATTCAAATTGAGGAAAGGCAGTTGAAGGATAGATGTGCAGAAATTTGCCTTTAGGTAGCAGGTGGTTGATTGGTGGAACAGACTTCCATCTTTTGTTGTGGAAGTTTATAGCCTAAATAAATTTAAGGCTGATCTGGACAGGCATTTGGAATGAATGGAGGGGTGAAATGGTAGGGTTTTTTTTTTTTTTTTGGCTAATGCTGCATAAGCTTGCTTTCTTGCATTGTATACCTCTACTAATACTATTCATGATTTAATTCAGTAGTAAAGAAAAGGTGGGGAAGGACATGTATGAAATAATGAAACTTTTGGATATGGTGTACACACAGCAAGGATACATAGCCAGCTCTCTGACGTGGCCTTGATAATAACCCCTCCCATGCAAGCTACTCGGACTCCTTTCAGTCATTATCTGGCAGAGTACAGAAGCGACATTATACACTAGCTGATATGGATGCCTCCTAGAGTTACCAAATAGGTTCAGTCTAGTGGACTATTTAGTGGCCAGCCAGCAAACACCATTTTAAAGCAATGCTCTCAAAATATAAGAAAGACTGGATTTTGCCATGATGCCTATCATAACTTCAAAAGACATCACTCCTACTGCATTATGAAAAGAGATGAGGATCCAGAGCTGTTCTCTGGAGGCTAAACATGTTTTTACTTCAAGCCTCCAATAAGCAGAGTGGTGGTATAGTTGAATCTTCTACCACCTAGTAAGGGTGACTTGAATGATCTCATTGGAGATCTAGACCTCTCCAAACATAAGCTAAACTTCTCATTTCCAGACTACATTTTTATCCAGAAACACATTTTTAAGGAATGTTGAAGTGGTTTACAACTGAAAACAAAATTCAATTTTGGCAACATTCTTTTCAGTAAATGGTCAGCTTTGCTACTGCCATGATATCAATGGAGTTTGGGGAATTATCACAAGTCCACATTACATATGAACAACACCTCTTCACTAATACCTCACAATAAAGTTTGAAAGCTGTTCTGTTGAATAATGACCACCACAGCCGAGCCATCAGGCATATGAGTACATAAGTACCCATGTTTTGAGTGACAGTGGTTCAAGCCTGTGTGATTACTAAACATGATGCTGTTTCTTGTATTCTATCTTAAGGACTCCTCTGACTGTGCGGTTTTCCCAGAGTATAAACAGATAATTTATTTGACTTAAAGCCATTTATCCCTATTGACTACTCTGTTCATCTAAAGGAGATATACTTAACATGAAGACACTATTCAAAGCAATTCAATACACTCATCAATGGAATACCTGCAGTGATCTTTGGTATGTTATTGGGTATTCAAGGAGGTTTCACAAAATATTGTTTCCTACGCCTGAAACAACCATTCTATTACATCAGATGGGACGGGCTTAAAAGAAGCAGTACATATAAGCTAGGAATGAGCAGTGGTAGTGTGCAGTACATTCCAATAGTGGACCATGAAAATTTTCCTTCTGCTTCTCCACATTAACTTGATCTAATGAAGAGATTTTTTTAAAGTGATGGGTAAGATGAATTCAAGATTTCTTTACTTGAGTGAGAAATTTCCCAAGATCAGTGCTGCAAAAGTGAAAAAATGAGTCTTTATAGGCTTCAAATTAGGGAACATCTGCAGGATGAAATCTTAAAAAAATACTCCAATGTAATAGAACCAAAAGCACAGAAGGCTTTTAAATGGCATTGTGTAAACTTTTGGGTAACCAGAGGTCTCTTGCATACAAAGATGGAGTTGAGAAAGTGCTGAGTGCACATACACATTATGGGATGTCTTATGTCACTGAAACTTCTTCATTTCTTGCATCTAGAATTCTTTCCAAGAACGTTGACGTAATGATTGATAAGTGGGGGAAATGACATTTCCCCAACTTATCAATCATTTCCATCAACTTAAATGTCAAGACATTTAAGTTGATGGAAAGTTGCAACTAAGGTTTCTTCCACAAACACACATTGACTACTGCTGCATGTTGTACTGAGACACTCCAGACAATGCATAAATTGTCTCAGTCTAAAGGAGATCATATGTACAACATTTTTAAATGTATATTTTTTTTACAATAGTATCCTGTTTGTTATTTGGTTTTTAGGAGCATTAGCAACTAAGGCCATATTGCTCCGGGATATGCGGTGGTCATTCCGACCTTTCCGCATTCTCCGTATTTGGTGGTGACGGGCTCGAACCCCGGTCTAATCAAGAAGCTTGTGCTATGTACTGCTGCTCCTTCCCACCTGGCTACGGAGACGCCTATAGTATCCTGTATTATTTTAAGTAAGTGTATAAAACATATTGGGTAAAAGTAATAAAAATGTAATTGTAACCAGTCTCATGTTTTGTAATGAAATTTACTTAATATGTACTGTTATTATCAGGAGTGATATTGTAAAAACTACACAACAGAAAAAAAACTGAGAACATATTCAAAAATCAGCACACAAAATTGGTCTAGAAGTGTATTCATATCTATAAAAAATAAAAACAAAAGTTTCACTTTGTTGACCAGTGCAATTTAATCCACTGATATTTAATCCTCACTGATATAGTAATAATTATATACCAACTTTGATTCAGCACAATGAGGTAGCATGTTTTTTTTTAATCAATACTAAAGTTATTGTATCTGCTGGCTTAGATTGTGTAGAAAATTAAACATTTACAGAACAAATTAAAAAAATAAAATTTGTCTTTAACTGTGAAATTGTATAGAATATGCACCAATAAAACAATAGCAAACAATAAGTTTTTAAATGCAGCTGACTGCATTTGAAGGCAACATTCATTTGTAGACAATATTTTCAGCAATTTTATATTTACACAGACAGTGATGGAAAATAAAGAATTCATTTAGCTATATTATGAATTAATCAAAATTCATTACATTTGAGTAGTAAGAATAAAATTTCAACTAACACAAGATCTGGTTTTTTTTTTGTTCCATATCATGCATATTCAGCTTACAGAGAACTAACTAAACATAAAGAACTAACTGCTGTACAGTAAAATCTCATTAGAACGAACTTTTAAAATCTCATTAGAATGAGGTGCACGAATCATATCATTGTACCAAAGTTTCAGTCTACTGAATATTGCTGAAAATTACTTCAAAAAAAAGCACTACTTTTTCAATTAAATTCTGCTGCACTTTAATATACAGAAGCAGGAATTTTTTTTTTATTTCGCTTAAATATCACAAATTGTATGAAAACAGTAAAACTGCTTTGTTTTGCTAAAAAAGGAATTTCTGTACTTACTCCATAACATGAATTTAGTTCAGTTAAGAATAAAATGGTTGACACTAACCAGAAGGATCATTACAAACGTAGTTCCAATTTTTTTTTTCATTACACATGTAAATCCAAAAGTTGTAGCAGCTTAAGGAGCATCTGAGAGCCTTTGCTAGTAAACAGGATGCATTTGAAAAGAAGGTAGAAAGAGAGAGATCTTGTGAGGTAAAAAGAAAAGTAGGAAGCTTGGTAAAAATAAGTGTCTGAAAGAAAAATTCAGAGAAAATTTGGTAATTGCAATTTTATTACAAAATCAGTGTTAGCAAAGGATATCTCTATTTTATTACGAAATAAATATTTTTAAAAGTTCAACTTTGTGAGAATTGATTGTGTAGTCAAATTCAGTCATAACACTAAAGTCAAGGCTTGCTCAATTTGACTTAGACTGTAAACAATAATAAACATAACACAAACACATAAATGGCCTGAAAGGTGAATACCACAGAACTGAGGTAACCTCAACTTAATTTTCTCTTAAACAAAATGTAAAACTGTAAAGTTGTAAAAAATTTAAAAAGGAGAAAGTTCCTCTAATGTTGAGAAAGGGCAATTGACTGGCAGGGAAAAATAATTTTAAGAAAGTTTAAATGTCATTCAGATTTTAATAAAAAAAAAAACAAAACAAAACTATAAATTAACATTACTGTTAATTTATAGTTTTGAAGAACTGAAATTCTTATTTCAGTTCTTCAAAAACTGAAATTCTTATATGATTTTTAAGATTTTTTAGTTTTGGAAATGATTTGCCACACATTTCATAAATGAAAGGTTTTTCATTGGTGTGAATTCTCAGCCGACTTGCTCCTTTTTAACCAGCTGGGAAATAGTACCATAAATTGCCCTCACCTCATCTTACATATAAACTTTGACACACCAACAAGATCTTTAAGAAACCATCCACTACTAAAACCATCCTACGCATGAACAAATTATGGATACTACAACTACTATAATAGGACTGCAGGATCAATCAACAAAGCAAACTAGGAGATATTTGATACCACTGGACACTTAACTTTTGCAAATTAGTGTCTGGAGACTAGGCACCTGCAAGGTGATCTGATTGAGGTGTATAAAGCCCTGTACAGTTTGAGCATGCTCAATGCTGATGGGATTCTTCCTCTTGCTCAGAATAATCGCATGAGAGGGCATAAATTCAAATTGAGGAAAGACAGTTGTAGGACAGATGTGCGGAAATTTGCCTTTAGCCAGCAAGTGGTTGATTGCTGGAACAAACTTCCATCTGTCATTGTAGAAGTTGATAGCTTAAATAGCTCTAAGGCAGAACTAGACAAACAATTTGGAGCGAGTGGATGGGTAAAATTAGATTTGTTTGTTTTTTGGCTGATGGTATATAAGCTTGCTTTCTTGCATCATGTGCCTTTACTAATGCTAATATTTCAAGAGGCAACTGAAATTGCTAATCACACCTTTTACCTGAACCTTAAAATTGATTTTTCTCTCTGTAGTGTGTGAAGAAATACCAGTGTTCATTTTTTCTCATACCTTTTCATTTCAGTCTGACTGATCCTTCCTTTCATTTTTATTTGTTGGTTTCAATTAACTAATTGTTTTGTCTTCACTTTATGTACATTTACTTCTTTTCCTTGGAAACCAATATTCGTAGTCTGTTTGAAGCTGTGTAATGATGCTTTGTAGCTGCTTAAATAAATAAATCTATTTATTATTATTATTTTTTTTTATGGAATGGTACCGTATGATGCATCACTACATACCACAAGATAGGGGTGTGTGTGTGTGTGTGTGTGTGAGAGAGAGAGAGAGAGAGAGAGAGAGAGAGAGAGAGAGAGAGAGAGAGAGAGAGAGAGAGAGAGAGAGAGAGAGAGAGAGAGAGAGAGAGAGAGAGAGAGAGCATAATCATTTGAAAATGCAAAAAAACACAATAGAGTGTTATACTGAATTATTGTTCCATGTCTTAAAATTAAAATTTTTTTTTTTCCCCAAGTGAATCCTCTCAGAGATGTATTTACAAAATAGGGTACATAGCATTCTATGCAAAGGGAGGGGAGAGGACTTTGAAAACAATTCCTCATACTGAATTTTTTGCTATATCAAATTATTTCTTTCAAATGAGATGGTACTGGTAAATGATACAAGGAAGCAAGCACTATGGGAAGTCAGCCTGCACTTAGAAACACTTTTGTGATAGCAAAATTTTCTTTAACCAGTATTCATTATAATGGAATTTTACTGTACATTGTTAACACTCATCTTCAGATTTCAAGATGCAAGTACAATTTATTAATTAAATAGGGCTCAAAAACCAATACAGCTTCCCAATACAATGTTTATACATTAAGTCAAAAAATTAAAAATAGATGGGATCTCAAACTTAACAGCCAAATGCAAATAAACTATTATAAAGCAGTTTCCATCATGCAAGGTCTGCATTAGCGTAGAATTACTATTCTGTCAGGACCATTTTCTACTCAGTTCTTAATGAGCTGCACTCCAGAAATGGTTATTACACCTAAAACAATAAGTACACAGAGTCACATATTTGAGGAAACTAAGCAGAAATTTCTGGCTGTAAGAATCTTGTATAAATTTTATTGATTGTGAGCCATCCAAAATAAAATTTTACAGAAGCCCCTTCTCTTTCACATGAATTCTTAAGTGCCTTTTAAGGTGACGTGATTCTGTAAACAATTTACCACATATTTCACAAACAAAAGGTTTCTCATTGGAATGAATTCTCATATGACTCTGCAGGTTCCATAAAGTCGAAAACAGCTTGCTACATATTTCACACGTGTAGGGTTTCTCATTTGTATGAACTCTTTCGTGTCTTTTAAGATGACCCCACTCTCTAAATGATGTACCACATATCTTACACGTGAAGGGTTTTTCATTAGTGTGAATTCTTATATGATTTTTAAGATTTTTTAGTTTTGGAAATGACTTTCCACACATTTCACAAATGAAAGGTTTTTCATTGGTGTGAATTCTGAGATGATATTTCAGACTTCCAGATTGTGAAAACCCTCTGCCACATATTTTACACTGATATGGTTTCTCATTGGTATGTATTCTAACGTGACGTTTAAAATTTGATAGAAGTAAAAATACCAGCCCACAGACTTCACAAAGAAAAGATTTTTCTTTAGTTTGACATCTTAAAGTGGTAAGATTATGTGACTGTGAACATGCTCCTCTATCTGTTTCAAAAGAAACAGATTTATGGCAATGCCCTGTATGGTGCCTGAGGTATCTTAACTGTGAAAATGCTTGGTCACATAATTTGCAAACAAATTGTTTTTCAAGTGTGTGATTTCTTAAATGTCTTTTAAAATCTCCTAGCCTTTTAATTGCTTGGCCACATACTTCGCAAATAAAGGGTTTTTCATCAGTGTGAACATTCATATGAATTGTCAGATATCTTAATAGTGAAAATGTTTTTCCACATATTTTGCAAATAAATGGTTTTTTAGCATGAATTTTCACGTGCTTCTCAAGTTCATGTCTGTGTGAAAATGACTTCTGACATATTTCACAAATTATAGGTTCGTTAAGGTGAGTCGCTTCATGAGATTTATACTGCAACCACTCAGAAAATGTCTTATCACAAGATCTACATTTAAAAGGTTCCTGAACAGATTGAAGTTTGTGATCTTCAGGAGCTATCTCAGTGTAAAATGGAATGACCGCAGAGGTCACAATCTGATGATTTTCAGAAGTAAGACTTTCACTTTGTGAAGGACGATATACTGTTTCTGTATATGAACTTGTATTATCATTATTAGATTTATCCATTTTATATACGTGTATCTTCTATTCTTTAGAATAAAAAAATTTCAGTCAATGGCCAATTCTAGCTGCAGCACTGCAAAGCCTTTGTTCACAACAATCAGTGTAATGTGAATTATATTTGACTGCAGAATTCTGTGAAAGCATATATTTGCATTTCTATGTATGTATTGGAAGTTATTCATCTATACAAATGCAATCTATTTCATACTTTTTTTTTTTTTTTTTTTAGGTGTCTGCATGAACATCTATCAAAAAAAAATAATAAATAAAATAAATATAAATATATATATATATTATAAAATAGTCAAGGGTCAGTCATGAAATATACGTACGCTTTACCTGTGCTTATCTCTACCATTAGGCCTAACTTCCATTACTGCTAAATTCAGATTGCTTTGTAGATACTACCACGTGCTAACGTATATTTCATGTAGAAACAAGAGGCCCTACTTTTTGCTCTTTCCTGCGATTTTGATGGTTGACCCCGAATGAAGATGTTGAAATCATAAGTTGTTCAGCATTAAATACTTTTTATTTTTCCTATATCTTTCTGTGCTTTCCGCAGTTTCAATTTCTGTTTAGCAGCTCATTTCCTATTCTGTTCCTCTCAATCAACTAACTTATATATCCATTATGGTTGTTGGGTTCCTGCTACCAAAATATGCGGGGTCCCTAGTCCATAAACCATATTACTATATTTTAATATTCCTCTTCAACCTCTTATAAATATAATTTATATACATATATAAATTATAATGTATATTTTAAATATATTTGTATGCTATTCATTTATTCATATATTTCTTATAATATATATAAAAATCAATAAACATGATGAACATTTCACTTGCAGATATGTCCTGGTCTCCCACCTTATTCAACCAAATCTCAAATTATACTTTTTTTTTTAAATGGTGTTTCTTTGTTTTTACGAAACCTCGAAATTCTTGCTATCTGTCAAAAAATGAAGGGTATCATAAACATATATTGAAAACAAAACGTGATTATAATGATTAGTTATAGCAAATACCAAAATGTAAATAAATAATAATTCAACATACAATAAGGCCTCGACATATATAAGAGATATATTCCAGGACTTCTTAAGTAGAGTTTTACGTAACTCGGGAATGACTAATAAAATTTTGCCACTATATCCAAAATTACAAAACCCAAATAATATCCTCAGAAGAATGAAGAAAAACACTTATTTTTTAATTAATTAGCTTTTTTTTTATATTAGTTTAACTATTTTTATAACTATTATAAATATAATTAGTATAACTATTTATATATATATATCCGATAATTCAAAATAAAAAAAAATAAAACATAAGCCAGTAGTATAGCAAAAACATAACACAGACCGAACGTAAAATAAAATAAACCAACAGGGAGGATGAAGAAGTAAAAATAAACAGTAGCCAAAAGTCCCCTATATAATTTAGCCTTTAAATCCAATATAAAATTTAAAATAATGCCAATTATATGATAATTTAGCGGTACCCCCCCCCCCCCTGTAAGGTACCAGTTCCGAAAAACGTGAAATATCATCAAAAAGGGGTTAAAAGAACTACTAAGAGAAAACAAAATATCATAATAATAGACTGACCATTATGCGCCATATTGACAGAGGATCACGAGGACAATAATGGTCATGGAATCGCTGCATTTAAATATAACTCAGTGATAATAGTGGGTTGATATGCTAAATAAGTAGCGCCTGTGCCGCCATCTATTCTCCTTTTATATAAGCTGGCTAAGCTTACATTATGTCAGTTGTGTGGCTCTGCTCTAGAGTGCTGTCTGTTCTATAATTTATTTCTCGCTGCATAAGGACCACCACCATGCAAATCCTCTGCATTTGTGGATCGATCGGAGGAAGAGGAGTGGGTGGTTTGGTTCTTCGATCTTTTCGCCTTTGCGACAATTTGCAAAGCTTGCAGTTTTCTGATCCTACTAACACTGCCTCGATAGCATCAGCCAATATTCTTGCACCCTTTCTATTTAAGCGTAACCCATCCCTGTAGAAGAAGTCTCTCCTGTTAGCAAGCACAGACCACGCTGAAAAAAAATTCTACCCCAGTTGATGACATATACCCTATAATCTTAAGGGAGGCAGCAAATGAGTGCATTGAACTACTGGGGCTAATTATGAGAGCATCACTGGGCTTAGGAGTGATTCTGTTGGATTGGAAAAGTGCCAACGTATCTCCAATATATAAGAGCGGTTTTAAGAGTGAAGTCGGAAATTACCAGCCGGTTAGTCTAACTTCAGTAGTGGGGAAAATCATGGAGACAATGATTAAGGGTGGAATTCAGAATCATTTTAGATAGAAATGGAATTCTGAAAGATACTCAGCACGGTTCTGTAAAGGGGAAATCATGTTTAATCTGTCAGCTATTTTGACAGGGTCACTCAAGAGCTAGACTTAGGGAATAATTTTTAAACTGTTTATTTGGATTTCAGCAAAGCATCTGACTCAGTCCCACATGAGCAGTTACTTTATAAGCTGGAACAGGTTGGAATCACAGGGAAAATCCTTAGATGGATAGTAGGATGGCAGGAGGCAGAGAGTTGTGTTAAATGGTTATTCCTCAGATTGGGTTGGCATAAGAAGGGGGGTTCCCAAGAATCAGTATTAGGACCACTGTTGTTTTTGATTTTCATAAATGACATCGATGAAGAGATAGAGGGCATGATGTCTAAATTTGCAGATTATGTAAAGATTTGTAGAGTAGTTAATGACCACCGGAAAGCAGAGCTTCTTCAGAGTAACCTAGATCAGATAGACTTCAAGAATGGTCAGAAAAATGGCAGCTATGCTTTAATCCAGCAAAGTGTAAGGTACTGCACCTGGGAAACAGTAACCCCAAAATAACTTATACACTTCGCAGAAAAGGATGCTATAGCAGGCGAGTTTTATCTTTGGCTGAAATGGCAATAGAACCAGCTGGATTTTAAGAGGTGAATACAGAAATGGACAGAGGTGAACTAAAGCCAGTAGTGGAGGAAAGGGACTTGGGTATTAAAATACGGTCAGACATGAAGTTCTCCGAGCATTGTAGACTGCAGGGAAGGCCCATGGTGTCCTATCGATGATTTATTGAACAATTGTGAATAGATATAAGGACGTCATAATCCCATTATATAAGGCTATTGTTAGACCACACTTGGAATATTGTGTTCAAGTATAGAGCATGCACCTAAAGAAAGACATTGCAGTTCTTGAAAGGGCCCAAAGACGGCTAACTCGCCTGGTAAGATCGGCAAAAGGGTGTCCATATGAGGAAATACTTCGAATATGTGGGTTGCAGAGCTTGGAAACTACACACCTTAGAGGAGTTTTGATTGAGGTGTTTAAGGCTCCGAGAGGCATAAGCAAAATAAATAAGGACAAAATTTTCATGGTTATAAATGATTCTAGAACAAGGGACCATAATTTCAAGTTACGGGGGGAGATGTTTAGACTGGATTGCAGGAAGTTTTATTTTAGCCAGTGAGTTATAAATTACTGGAATAAATCACCTACATGGGTGGTAGAGGCTGACAAGTTTGGGGAAATTCAAAGGTCAGCTGGATAAGGAGGGAGGGAGGGAAGGAAGGAAACGTTAGCATTTTAGCATTAGCATTAGTAGAGGCATTTGATGCAAGAAAGCAAGCTTATGCAGCATCAGCCAAAAAAAAAAAAAAAAAAAAACCCACTTCCACTTCACCCCTCTGTTCGTTCAAAATACCTGTCCAGCTGAGCCTTAAACTTATTTAGGCTATCAACCTCCACCACAAGGGATGGAAGTCTGTTCCACCAACCAACCACCCGCTGGCTAAAGGCAAATTTCCGCACGTCTATCCTACATCTGTCTTTCCTCAATTTGAATTTATGCCCTCTCAGGTGATTTTTCTGAGCTAGAGGAAGAATCCCATCAGCATTGAGCATGCTTAAACCATTCAAGGCTTTATACACCTCTATCAGATCACCTCGCTGGTGCCTAGTCTCCAGACACTGTAATTTGCAAAACTTAAGCCTTTCTTCGTAAGAGCACCCCTTTGTTCCATTCACTAATCTTGTTGCCCTTCTCTGTACTCGTTCCAGCAGCTCTACATCCTTCTTGAAATGAGGCCTCCAGACCTGTATACAGTACTCTAGGTGTGGCCTGACCATCGCCTTATACAATGGAATAATCACCTCCTTATCCCTGCTGGAAAAATTCCTGTATATCATTGACAATACTCCATGAGCTACTCTTGCAGCCCTTCTGCACTGCTCAGAGAACTTCATATCTGCCTGCACAACCACCCCCAAGTCCCTTTCATTCTCTACCACTGTCAGTGTAGTACCACAGAGTTGATACGTTGCTCTGGGGTTGCTGTTTCCCATGTGTAGTACTTTACATTTATCAATGTTAAACTTCATTTGCCACCTCTCAGCCCATCTGCTCAACCTTTCCAGATCCTGTTGCAGCAGCATAGTGTCAGTAGTGTCCTTGACAACCCTGCCAACCTTTGTATCGTCTGCAAACTTGGACATTAAGCCCGATATACCATCATCAATATCATTTATAAATACAGAAAACAATAATGGACCCAACACTGAGCCCTGAGGGACTCCACTAATAACATCAGTCCACGATGAGCAGTGTCCATTGATTACCACTCTCTGTCTTCTCCCCCTCAACCACCCCTTTATCCATAGCAGCAATTTGCCTCCAATGTCACACTGCTCCAATTTGTGTAGCAGTCTTCCATGTGCAACAGTATCAAAAGCCTTTCTAAAATCCAAGTATATAATATCAAAGTTATTCCCTGCATCCAGTTCTTTTGTGACTGCATCATAGTATCCAATCAAGTTGGTCAGGCAAGACTTCCCCTTAACAAAACCATGCTGTGTCTGAGCTATAACTGAAGTCTTGTCTAAATGATCCTGCAGTGCTTCTTTAACCAGTGCCTCCATTAATTTTCCTGGAACAGAAGTTAAGCTCACAGGTCTATAATTACTTGTGTCAGCCTTTGATCCTCCTTTGTGAATTGGGGTCACATTTGCACATTTCCAGTCTATGGGTACCTCCCCTGAGTCCAAGGAAGCTCTCATAATTATGGCTAAGGGTTTGCTTACTTCCTTTGCTGCCTCCTTTAATATAACTGGATAGAACCCATCCACCCCGGGTGCCTTTCTTGTGTTTATCTTCAACAGTTTCTCCTCCACTTTACTCCCAGTTATTTCAAGATTCTGTAGCTTACTGCTAGAGTTACGTATCGGCTGTCTATTTCTTTTTCTCTTATTATTTTATTTTATTTATTTTTGTAATTTTATTTTATTTATTTATTTTTAGCTGGTGCAGCATAAGCCATAGGCTTCCTTGCTCCACATGGTCATTGTGAATACTAAGGGCCTTTGAAAGCTTAAGTTTCACCAAACATTTGAATGAATTTATCCATAGATGGATAACATAGGCAAATATATCTCCAATAGATCGAAACTAAAGAAAACCATACTGGTAATTACTGATCAGATGAAGGTTTCTAGATAGTTTAAGATTTGGGGGTTAATAGATTTCTTCATTACTTCAGAAAGAGTAGAAGTGCTATGGGATTGATCACCCTTTTCAAGAAATGGCTGGACATGAGCAAATTTCCAAGCAGAGAGAAAGCACCTGTGGAATAATGTATATTATGTAGGATGGTACCTGAACGTCAGCTCAACTCCAGCAACATGTGAAATAAGAAAGTGAAAAAAGGGTGACACAGAAGTTCAGGAGCACAGGTTTTCAGAACAAGTGGAGAAATACCTTCAGGGCCCACTACTTTCTTGGCATCAAGACTGTTCAAAATTCTACTGACATGTTTTTGATGGAAGACTAGAGGAATTGAATCGATTGTACTCTGAATGGTAGGAGGTAGTTTACCAAGATCATCAATACACAAGTCATAAGAAAAGTAGGATGCTAGCAGGCGAGTTTTATCTTTGGCTGAAATGGTAATAGAACCAGCTGGATTTTAAGAGGTGAGTACAGAAATGGGCAAAAGTGGCCAATTGCTTTGGCAAGAGACCAGAATGCTCAACTACCATTTGGACAAGAAGCAAGTTTTCTACTCTTAGCCTGTTCGAAATCTAGTTTGGACTAATTAATAACTGCTATACAATTGTTGTGAGCTTTAGTGTAGGCAGAAAATGAACCAGGAGATTTTGATACGAGCCAATTGCAATAAATAACATTATCTTGAACAGCCTTAGCACATTTATTGGAAACAAAGGTTTAGATAAAGGACTAGATTTTAAGGTGGTGTGTGGAATCAAGGTTTTCATCCTTACAAAATAATTTCACTATCGTGATCTGAACAAATGTTAATATCAGAAGATTTGAAACAGTAATCTGACCAAAGTAAAGAACTCTCACAGTTCATCCCATTTTGTATTCCTATAATGCCAAACAACATGAGTTAGAGAATGGCTCCATTGGAGAAGATAGTGAAGGCCATCGCCAAGTTGTGATCTGCTGTACCTAGAAATCAGCTGGAGTTGTGAACATTAAAATCACCAAGGAAAATTACCTACTAACAGGAAAGTTGGAATGGAGAAATTCAAGTTTCAAAGAGAGGAAGTCAAAGAGTTGCAAGTAGTGGAGTAGGGAAAACAATGGAGGCAACAGATGAATTTGACAAAATGTGGTAGAGATTTTAAGCCAGAGAAGATCAAAAAGAGATTCCAAATTACTAAATTTCTGACAGAATATCACCTTTGAAGCAAAAGGAATCATACAGCAAATAATTAGGACAACTGAGATGGGCAGTGGTTGAATCAATTGATAGATTCTCTCAGAAAAAGTACGTGGGATTTGTCAGACTAAGTGGAAATGGATATTATTAAGACTGAGACCATGGATATTTGTGAAATGAACGAAGTGTTTGGGAGGTTTAGATCTTTTTGCAGGTAAGTTTGGTCTAATTAGTTTGACTATTCATTGCATATTCAGTAGTAAGAAAAGGTGGAGAGGACATGTATTAAGTATTGATATTGGATATGGTGTACACACAGCAAGAAAACACCCAACTGTTTGACTTAACATGGTCTCAAAAATGCACCCCCCCCCAAGCATACACACTACTCAGACTTCCCTTCAGTCACCATCTTGCAGAGTAGAGGCAGCAAGATTATATACTAGTTGATCTGGAAGCATCCTAGAGAGTTACTAATTAGTTCAGTCCAGTGGACTAAACCAACTGGTGGCTTGCCTGTGATCATTTTAGAGCCATATCCTAGAAATGTAATCAAGACCGGATCTTGCCATGATGTCCATCACAACCTCAAAAGACATCAATCATACTCCATGATGGAAAAGGTGTGGAGGTTGCCGGAGCTTTGCTCTGGATACTTAACATGGGTTCCCCACTTATGCTTCCAATAAGCAAAGTGGTGGTAACACAGCGGTGCAACATTTTACCATGCGGTGTGGGTGCCACACTTTGACAGCTGCTTATGTTGGTTCGCACCTGGCTTTCTGAACAGGCATCTCCTTTGGGTGTCATTTGTCTAGCTTTTCATGCTAATACAAAATAAATTCAACTGAACAAGTTTTCACAGCAATTTTGTCCAATTTCTAGAAGTTAGACTCATCGCAAGTGTGTTTATCCTAAAGTTTGTTCTCGCCAAATTTCCTTTGGAGTACATACTGACTGCCAATTGATGACTATACACATACAGCATAGGCTTGTCAGTTGGAACAACAACTTCATATACTGTCACATCTGATGTATCAATGGTGTTTTACAGTACTAGTTATTAAAATTATTATGCTTAAAGTGTTTTATTATATTATTTATTGTGTGCCCATATTAAAATATACTAAAATAATTAGCACTGTACCGAAATGTTATATATATATACAGCAATACCTCGCTTAGCATGGCTTCAAACAGCACGGTTTCACTATAACATGGTTTTCAATTAAGTTTAAGTCAAAAATTTACTGTTCATATTAAAACTCATTCAATAGCCTAGATATGTACTCTACATATATGTTGTATTGTTGTAGCCTAGGAACGCATACATATATGCTGCAGTGCCAACTCTATTGTCTCACATGCACATGTGCCAGTAGCTTCCCTCGGGCAGTCACTAGCAAAGTGCAACAGTGTTCAGTATTCTTAATTCCATCCTGACAAGATGACATGATAGCTTTTCATTTCACAATTTATTTTTTACTCCTTTAAATATGATCGAAAATATATTTGCATCTTTGCTAGAAATCGCTGCCAACAACATGCATTCTGTTTGGCAGCATGTTTTGTCCCATTTGGCAAATTATTTCACTGGTTTTGAATTAAGAATTCAGACAATTGCCAAAGACATTGTGAAGATCGGAAAAGACTTGTGATTTTAAACTTTTTGACACTGTCAATGTATGTGACTGCATCGACTCATGCAAATGACAGATGATGCAACTCTCCTTGAAATTGATGAGCAAACTGCATATGAAGAACAGGAAAACAATTCTGAAGTGGATAACACTGAAATGGCACCAAAAAAAATTTTCAACAGAAGAATTGGAGAAAGTTTTTCGGGGGTAGGGGGGTTGACATGGCCTGCAGCGATTATGAATGGAGATCTGGATGTTGAACGCAGCATCAAGATACGGCAAATTTTACAAGATGGGTTTTGATGCTACAAAAATGCTTCTTTTTCTCGGTGTACAAGTTTTTGACTGCAACTATGCCGAGAAAAAGAAGAGATGACTTCACCAGACTTTATTATTGAAATACTATAAAGTGTTTAAGGGCAAAGGTACGAGGTAAAATGACTGTAGGTTAGTGCAAATGCATCGTTTTAACATAGCTATCTAATTTAATGAGATATAACCAAAACGATGCCAATTTAATTAATTAAATTGGCATCGTTTTGGTTATATCTCATATTGTGACTGCCTTCGCAATGAGTTTCCATGGTATTGTACTACCTCAAGTAAATAACACTTCACCAGTGGAGAAGACTATTGTTATTTATTCTCGGCAGATACCATCACCCAGACGGCACCGTTTCAAAGCACATTGGCTTCTCTTCGGTGGGTGGGCAGGTATCCTGTGTTGCAATAGTGACAACCCAGTTATGAAGTATAAGGCATCTCTCATATTGTGAAGTCACTGTACCCCCATAACCAAACGATGCCAATTTAATTAATTAATTAATAGCCATTATACTTTAACATAGCTATCTACTTTGGTAGATAGCTATGTTAAAATGATGCATTTGCACTAACCTACATGTTACTGAAATACCTAAATAAACAATAAAGCTTTTTTCTCATCTCTAATGATGTTACCTTTTATTAATAAGATTTTTGCAATATTTTTAATTTCAAATTGTTTTAATTGGCTATCAACCGCAAATTGTTTATAGATTTATTATAATTTGTTTATAGACTGTTTCTCTAGTACACATTCAATTAAAACCCATTATAATTATACCTCAATCAGCACAGTTTCACATAACATGGAACAGTTTCGGTACCAATTATCAGTGCTATGCGAGGTATTGCTGTATATATATATATATATATAATAAAAAAAAAAAGGGTCAATATTATGCATATTGTTCATAGTGCAGATATGATATTAAAGTATTAAATAAAAAAAGGGTAACCTTATTAAATCCTGTAATTGAAAAACAAATCAAATCAAAGAAATATATCAATTTTGTATAACATAGACCTGTTTTTTCTAAATATATATTTACAAAACATTTTTCAATTTTTTTTTGTTTTTTATAATTATATATACGTACTCAAAATCCATATTTCATTCTAAAAACTTAATATCATCCTTTAAGCATTTTAATATGTGGTAACCCTAATACATACCCAAAGCTGGATCTGAAATGCTGATGGCATGGATATTTGACACTTCTCGATGCTATTTTCCTCCTGCAGCTTTCGTAATTAATGTTGTGAACAGCCAAGCTTGTCAAACTTATTGGAGGCAAGTTATTGTCAGATGTATTGGTGCCTTTGTCCCATACTTATATTCCACACACAATGAACCTGTAATATTTTTGTACTTTTAATACAATTTCAGAATGCACTGCTTTTTTTGATTGATTACTCTCCTACTGAATGGATCACTAGTTTCTGCAACACCTTATTAAAAAAACATAATTGTTTATATTGGCTTTAAAACAAACAGCTTTTTTTTGTTCAAATTAGCCATTGTCTACAAAATATGGTTATTTATTGTTTATACATAACTGATTTGAAATAAGTCCGATATATTTAGCATTCACTATGATTTTCAAATTTCCTCAATAGCTATGGGCTTTTGTATCTGCCTGATGGATAATTTTCTTAATTTCCAATACTTCATGCTATTCTTTCTGTAAATTGTGGCCTTTAAACATCAAATCCTATTTTTCTATAGCACTGCAAATTCAGCTTATCCTTGTAGTTTTTTTTTTTTTTTTTTTTTTTTTGTCCTAATAAATAACATTTAACAAATTAATTTAAAAAAAAAATGCTTCACGGTACCCCCATAAATCATTTTCAGGTTAGAGATTTTGGAAAGATGGTAACACTTAGCCCATTGGTTCGATCCTGGAAACACTTGGATAAAATGACAATTTTTCCAGTAGCAAACACCCCGCTGGTTCAATTTTAATGAAATCTGGGATGGCTTGACAAATATTTTAAATGTTCCAAACAAAATTTCATTAAAATTTACTCCCTGGAAGTCCCTATGTTACAGATGGATGGACACAGTGTACAGTGTTAATTGTAATGCAGCTCTGGTGGATCCACCAGCTCTGCACCAGGCAATGTGATGAATACAAAACTCTGTAAAGGCCAGATTTATGTAGGTTAGTGAGTGTATATGAAGTATTAGTGTGAGGTTGTGTTATACATCTGGCCTCTTAGACTAGAGGCCTGTGTTTTCACACAAAACACCTCTAGTTTACCAACCAGTACCACGAGGAGGCAGGCCGGGCAGTAGGAGGTCTAAAGCATTGGCAGGGCGAACCCTGAGGTAGCCAAAGCTACAAAAAAGGGAAAGCTCAGTTAAAAAAAAAAAAAAAAAAAACAGGTTGAAGGTGATAGAAGACAGGAAGCGGAAGGAGGTTAAATTGGTAGGGTGAAAGAGGTAGGGGCAGTAGTAAAGCCACCCGCCTAATTGAAAGGAAGAACAGAAGAGTCCCCTAGGGGTAAATCCCATCCTGCGCCAGGGATAGGAGTTTACAGGTAGCGGTAAGATTACCCACCAGGCATAGTGGAAGTCAGAGAACAACGGTGGTAGGAGTGAAAGTAGATAGGGATCCCTATGTTGGAGTGCTGTGTTTGCTGCTCATTTTAACACCAGTCAGGGATGTCTTGCTGAACAGTGTCAGCATCCCACATCCAATGGATAAATAGCTATGGCATGGTGTCTGCTTAGATGGGTGGGGGGGGCTATATGGCCATCTGCCCATCTTCTTATCCAGTTCACAAAGGAGGATCAAAGGGCGACACAAGTAATTATAGACCTGTCAGCTTAACTTCTGTTCCTGGAAAATTAATGGAGGCACTGGTTAAAGAAGCACTGCAAGATCATCTAGACAAGACTTCAGTTATAGCTCGGACAAGACTTCAGTTATAACTCTTCTTGCCTGACCAATTTGATTGGATACTATGATGCAGTCACAAAAGAGCTAGATGCAGGGAAGAACTTTGATATTATATACTTGGATCTTAGAAAGGCTTTTGATACTGTTGCACATGGAAGACTGCTGCACAAATTGGAGCAATGTGGCATTGGAGGCAAATTGCTGCTATGGATAAAGGGGTGGTTGAGGGGGAGAAGACAGAGAGTGGTAATCAATGGACACTGCTCATTGTGGACTAATATTATTAGTGGAGTCCCTCAGGGTTCAGTATTGGGTCCATTATTGTTTTCTGTATTTATAAATGATATTGATGATGGTATATCAAGCTTAATGTCCAAGTTTGCAGACGATACGAAGGTTGGTAGGGTTGTCAAGGACACTACTGACACTATGCTACTGCAACAGGATCTGGAAAGGTTGAGCAGATGGGCTGAGAGGTGGCAAATGAAGTTTAACATTGACAAATGTAAAGTACTACATATGGGAAACAGCAACCCCAGAGCAACGTATCAATTCTGTGGTACTACACTGACAGTGGTAGAGAATGAAAGGGACCTGGGGGTGGTTGTGCAGGCAGATATGAAGTTTTCTGAGCAGTGCAGACGGGCTACAAGAGTAGCTCATGGTGTATTGTCAATGATATATAGGAATTTTTCTAGCAGGGATAAGGAGGTGATTATTCCCTTGTATAAGGCAATGGTCAGGCCACACCAAGAGTAGTGTATACAGGTCTGGAGGCCTCATTTCAAGAAGGATATAGAGATGCTGGAACGAGTACAGAGAAGGGCAACAAGATTAGTGAATGGAACAAAGGGGTGCTCTTACAAAGAAAGGCTTAAGTTTTGCAAATGTCTGGGGACTAGGCACCAGCGAGGTGATCTGATAGAGGTGTATAAAGCCTTGAATGGTTTGAGCATGCTCAATGCTGATGGGATTCTTCCTCTTGCTCAGAATAATCACCTGAGAGGGCATAAATTCAAATTGAGAAAAGACAGATGTAGGATAGACATGAGGAAATTTGCCTTTAGCCACCGGGCGGTTGGTTGGTGGAATAGACTTCCATCCCTTGTCGTGGAAGTTGATAGCCTAAATAAGTTTAAGACTCAGCTGGACAGGTATTTCGAACGAACAGAGGGGTGAAGTGGAAGTGGTTATTTTTTATTTATTTATTATTATTATTATTTTTTTTTTTTTGGCTGATGCTGCATAAGCTTGCTTTCTTGCATCAAATGCCTCTACTAATGCTAATGCTCATTCACACTGCTTCCATTCTGTTTTGTACTTTTTTCCTTACATTTTCTACTATTTTATATTCATTTTTCCATACATTTTCTACTGTTATATATATATATTTTTTTTCTTACATTTTCTATTAAGTTATATATATATATTTTTTTTTTTTTTGTTACATGCATTCATCTTCTTTATGACACTGTGGGGAATGCAATGGTGTTATTATAAATATGTTAGTTTACAGAGTAGAATAAAGTCTAAGTACAACTAAGTGAGGGTTAGTATTTCCAGCAATAACAGGAATTAACTTTGTTCTTTCACACCCATGCCTCCATTCATTTTTACTGATATTCAGCTCAGTTATCTCCCTTCTCTCTTCACTGCTACCCCGTCTCCTCAACTTGCCACCAGGACTGTATCCCAACTGTTCAGTTGGGATGCAGTCCTGGTGGCAAGTTTGCATGTCAGGGAGGTTGTTGTTGTTGTTATTTTGGTTTTTAGGAGCATTAGCAACTAAGGCCATATTGCTCCGGTGCAGTGGTCATTCCCTGACCTTTCCGCATCCTCCGTATTTGGTGGTGACGGGCTTGAACCCCGGTCTAATCAAGAAGCGTGTGCTACGCACTGCTGCTCCTTCCCACCTGGCAACGAAGGTGCCGCCTGGGAGGTAGCAGTGGGTATGTTGGTGTTGTTAAGCTAGGACCAATTTGTTAGTATACATATTCTGAGTTTACATAATAATGTGTATTTACATACTTTCCATTACATTCATACCGTCAATCACTCCCATTTACCATAACACTCATTCACACTCTCTCTCTCTCTCTCTCTTGCTCCTTTACTGGGTCACTCACGAAAACTAACATTTATTCCCTCTTACCACAACTCCTATTTCGCTCTATCATTCAGTACCCAGTCAGTATTCATTCACTCAATCTCTCACACTATTTCCTTCATTCATTTCATTCATCCTGCATTGCATCCTCTTGCTACTTGCTTACTAATATTTTTTCCTCCACTAGGGTAGGGTAAACCTGGGGAGGGTGGCAGTCAATCTGATTTAGCCAAATTTGGGTATGTCAGCCAGGGAGCTGATGCAGCTACCCTGTCAATTTAAAATATCATCTAGGCATGGTGGGAGATATGGGCACTTTGGCTACGGTTGTTGTAGGGGGGTCTTAGGAGCATCAGCAACTAAGGGCATATTGCTCTGCATATACTGTCTGTAAATTGTTGCGTGTGTTCTATGGTTGATTTTCTGTTTGCCAGAGACCAACTAATTCAAGCACATGAAAAAGGTCGGTAAAAATTCCTCACATCATCGACGGGACTCGAACTCAAGTTTTTTCCTACCTGGTGTGAGGAGGATGGTGATTCTACCAACTCTGCTACCCACGAAGGCTTTGGATTGTTGCTTTGCTGTGGGAGCTATAAGGCCCATCTCTGGATATTTATATGGATTTCAAATACTTTTTGTGTAAAGCTTGTGAAAGCTTTATAGTTATTTTCTTCTATTATAAATAAACGTTCTTGTCTCCTGGGTAGGGGACCAATTTCTGCTATTAATTGGATTCGCTGTATATCATAAAATATACATTCATAGAGACTGTGTGTGTGCTCAGTCTTCACTTTTGCCACTGGTACAGTTAGGGTCACCAGTCAGCCCTAAAGAAGTTAATTCAACCTTTAGGAAGCCGTGACCTGTCAATATACGTGTTCTAAAAAGTCCAGGGGGATAGTACTTTGGTGGTTTTGGGTTAACCATTGCCACCTGTGGCAGAAACCTTTTGGTAACCAGACCTCTGGTTTCCTACTCCCAATTTGTTTGCCATAGCTCATGGAGCTTTGTGACAATTTTCTTTCTTTCCGTCTTAATGGTGTTAACTATGTCAAGGGCCATCCCCAGAAATTCTGTGAGTATGCCTTTCTTCTTAAATCTGTAGTACAAGCCTCTTTTGGCTATTTCAAAGTAAAGTGGGAAAGAGGCAGCAAGCAGGCAGCAAGCACTTGCCATGTACTCACATTGCTACATGCTCTGGTGATAGCAAGAAGCATTGCTATCACCAGAGCATGTAGCACTGGTGATAGCAAGAAGCATTGTTCTTTGAATTGTCTCAAATTCATTCCTGTTTCTGACTATGGCTGTGCAGGTAAAGCATGCACCAGCTCCACAGATTGTAACACTGCATGGTATGTGATTGGATCAGATGGATGGACTGGATTCGGGGAAAAGGCTTATCCCCCTTTCCACGAATACCTAGTCAGGTGTGTTCATCTGACTCTTCGGGGGGGGGGGGGACTGCAGTACCGTAAAAAGGAAAGGCTTATCCCCTTTTGGTGTGTTCATCTGGTTCTTCTGGTGGGGGGGGGAAGAGATTTGCACTGGTTGCAGGCTAAGGGGACCAAAATTGCAAAAATGGGGGAGGGAACTCTTGATTCAGACAAGACTTCCTTCCTGTTGTATTTTTATTCTATGTTAATTGTTGCTTCCTGTCCCTGAACTCTAGGATCAACCCTTGGTCTGGTAACCCTAAGCAATTGTTTACTTCTACAAATTTTACACAACTTGTCCAGTTAACCATTTGGCTGTAGCAATTCCTATGAACTTTCATCTCAGTAATTCTCAAAATGACAAAAGTCAGCAATAAACTAACTTCATTCTAGTTCATAACAAAAGTGGCAGTTCCAGGATTTTCTAAAGAGGAGGGCCAAGTAGTGTTCCCATTAAGCTTCAATCATCATATATCATTAAAAAAAAAAAAAAAAAATCATCATTCTGATAGCTTCTTCAGCCCCTACTTGGGACCACCCATGCAGAATAATAAATGATTTAAAAAGAAATGAGAAATATTTTTTAAATCATTTATTATTTTAAATACAACAATTTCAATGTTTATCCTTTAAAAGTACTCTCAAGCCGTGCATGTGCAGCACATTCATTCACAATTTCCAGGATCTAAAACAGCAGCGGAAGTCCTCAGAAGACACAGCATTTAATTTTTGCATTGTGTTCTGAATGTCTGTAAATCATTTTCCTTTGAGGCGGATCTTGTCTAGAACACAAAAAAAAGTCACATGCCGCCAGATCTGACTAATAAGGCAGGTGCTCCAATATTGTGATCATGTTTTTCATTATAAACTCTCTCACTGAGAGGAATGACAGTGCATGTTGCAAAAACCATTTGTCTGGACATAACTGGGATGTTTCTTGAATTTTTTCAGTCTTCGTAAAATCTCAATGTACAGTGTCTGATTAAAAGTCTGATTTGGTGGGCAATATCATGATGAACAAAAACATGACAATCAAAGAAAGTGACAAGCATCAACTTGATTTTTGATTGAGACATCCTTGCTTTCTTTAAATAGTGCGAAGAGGATGTTTGCCACTGCATAAGCTTTGATGCATGTTTTGTGGATCTTATTGAAAACCTTAGGATTCGTTTCCTGTTATCACTGAATTTTTTAACTAAAAACTTCCACGTTTCTGCTTCTGATCATCTGTCTGGAAGCACAGAACCATTCGCACGCACACCTTTCTCATGCCTAGCCCAAGAAAGGCTTAAGTTCTGCAAATTGCAGCGGCTGGAGACTAGGCACCTGCAAGGTTGTTGTTGTTTATTTGGTTTTTAGGAGCATTAGCAACTAAGGCCATACTGCTCCGGGATATGTGGTGGTCATTCCCTGACCTTTCCGCATCCTCCGTATTTGGTGGTGACGGGCTGGAACCCCGGTCTAATCAAGAAGCTTGTGCTACGCACAGCTGCTCCTTCCCACCTGGCTACGGAGGTGCCACCTTCGAGGTGATCTGACTGAGGTGTATAAGGCCTTGAATGGGTTGAGCATGCTGAATTTGTTATGGGATTCTTCTGCTTGCTCTGATTACGAACCTGAGGAAAGACAGTTGTAGAATAGATGTGCGGAAATTTGCCTTAAGCTAACAGGTGGTTAATTGCTGGAACAAACTCTTCCATCTGTCATGCTGGAAGTTTATGGATTAAATAAATTCAAGGAGGAACTGGACAAACTTTTAGGGGGAATGAATGAATGAATGAATGTGTGAAATTGGGGGTTTTTTTGTTTTTTTTTTTGCTGATGCTTTTTTTTTTTTGCTACATAAGCCCATACACTTGCTTTCTTGCATCACATGCCTCCATTACTACTGCAGTCAAAATTGTTCTTACTGCTTATTTGTCAATGTGTTCATCATCATCACCAGCCATTTTCAATCCACTGCAGGATGAAGGCCTCTCCAGCAACTTTCCAGTTCCTTGTTTTTAGCACTGGCCATCCATTTACTACCCACAAACTCGTGAATTTCAGCTATTCATCTCGGCCTTTGTCTCCCAGGTTTTCTTCTAGCTCTTCTTGGATACCATTCTGTTATTTTCTTAGTCCATCTGTCATCATGTCTTCGAGCTATGTGTCCTGCCCAGGACCATTTTAGTTCTTTAGTTTTGATAAGAATGTCCTTTACTTGAGTTTGTTGCCTAATCCATGTGTTTCTCTTCTTATCTAACAGTCTGATTCCCAATATGATTCGTTGCATTCTTCGCTGTGTAGTTCTTAGCTTCTCTTCCATTCTTTTGGTGAGTGCCCAAGTTTCACTTCCATAAGTCATGGTGGGGAGTATACATTGGTTCATTATTTTACATTTCAGACAAACTGGGATATTGCTCTTCAGTATGTGACTATATTTCCTGAATGCTATCCATCCAAAATTTATTCTTCTCTTGACTTCCAGCCATTTATCATTATTACAGCTAATGACTTGTCCCAGATAAGTATATGACTCCACCTTTTCAATTACTGCTCCTTCAATCATTATTTCCCTTTCTGTGGCATACTTGTTCATCATTACTTTTGTTTTAGCCATATTCATCATTAGTCCAAAATCCTTACTAGCTGTGCATAACTGATTAAGATTTTCCTCTAATTCGTTGGGATCGTGGCTAATGACCACAATGTCATCTGCAAATCGTAAATGGTTTAGGTACTCGCCGTTCATATTGACTCCTTTCTGCGACCAGTCTAATCTTCTGAAAGCTTCCTCAAGGGCAGCAGTAAACAGCTTCAGAGATATTGTGTCTCCTTGTCGAACTCCTTTCTCAATTTTAAATTTCCTACTGTCTTTGTCTCGTCTAATAAAGGAGATAGCACTCTCATATATTTTCTTCAAAATCATAATATATGGGGTATCAATGCCTTGTCTTTCCAGTGCCCGAAACATTGCCTTATGCTGTATGGAGTCAAATGCCTTTTCATTAGCATTAGTAGAGGCATTTGATGCAAGAAAGCAAGCTTATGCAGCATCAGCCAAAAAAAAAAAAAAAAAAAAAACCCACTTCCACTTCACCCCTCTGTTCGTTCAAAATACCTGTCCAGCTGAGCCTTAAACTTATTTAGGCTATCAACCTCCACGACAAGGGATGGAAGTCTGTTCCACCAACCACCCGCTGGCTAAAGGCAAATTTCCGCACGTCTATCCTACATCTGTCTTTCCTCAATTTGAATTTATGCCCTCTCAGGTGATTTTTCTGAGCTAGAGGAAGAATCCCATCAGCATTGAGCATGCTTAAACCATTCAAGGCTTTATACACCTCTATCAGATCACCTCGCTGGTGCCTAGTCTCCAGACACTGTAATTTGCAAAACTTAAGCCTTTCTTCGTAAGAGCACCAATTTTGTTCCATTCACTAATCTTGTTGCCCTTCTCTGTACTCGTTCCAGCAGCTCTACATCCTTCTTGAAATAAGGCCTCCAGACCTGTATACAGTACTCCAGGTGTGGCCTGACCATTGCCTTATACAAGGGAATAACCACCTCCTTATCCCTGCTGGAAAAATTCCTGTATATCATTGACAATACTCCATGAGCTACTCTTGCAGCCCGTCTGCATTGCTCAGAGAACTTCATATCTGCCTGCACAACCACCCCCAAGTCCCTTTCATTCTCTACCACTGTCAGTGTAGTACCACAGAGTTGATACGTTGCTCTGGGGTTGCTGTTTCCCATGTGTAGTACTTTACATTTGTCAATGTTAAACTTCATTTGCCACCACTCAGCCCATCTGCTCAACCTTTCCAGATCCTGTTGATCGTAATCCACAAATGCCAGGCATAATGGTGTTTTATATTCATTTGCTTTCTCCATTAGCTGTGATATTACATGAAGGTGATCCATAGTTGAGAATCCTGTCCTAAAGCCAGCTTGGTCTTTCGGTTGATTCTCATCAAGTATTCTTTCTAATCTGTTAGTAATGATCCTTGTGAACAACTTGTAGATGTGGGATAGCAAGCTAATTGGTCTATAATTTCCAATTTCTGATTTATCTCCTTTCTTATGCAGAAAAACTATGATTGCATTATTCCACTGCTTAGGTGTGACACCTTTTCTAATGCACTTTGTGAAGAGCCTTGCCAGTTTTTGTGTTATGTCTCTTCCTCCCAATTTTAACAACTCTACAGTAACTTCATCTTCCCCCGGGGCTTTCTGATTCTTCATTTTCTTCAATGCATGTTCTACCTCATCAGGAAGAATATTGGGTATGTCGTATGTGTTGCTACTTTGCAATCCATCTTCCCCACTGCTGGCATCATTCCTCTGCTCCTTGTATCATTCTCTATAGTAGTCTTCTGCTATTTGAATTATGCCTTCTCTGCTGTTTATAAGTACACCATTGCTATTCTTCAGTTTCAGTATCATTTGTCTTTCTGTATTACTGCTCATGGCTGCTGATTTAATTCCTTTGTTTTCCCTTAATGCTTGATCTACTTTTCTTGTGCTAAATCTTCTTATGTCCTCTCTGAGTCTCTTTCTAATGGCTTTGCATAACTCAGTATACTCAATTTTCTCCCTGACAGTGTTTTTCTTGCTTTTCATTTGTCGTCTTCGGTTCATCATGACTAATTTTTTCTTCTTTGGATTTCTTTTTCCCCTATAGGTTTCTTGGGCTTTATCACTTTCAAAAAGCTGTAATATTCCTCGTCGATATCTTGGTCCTGAGCAGTCTGCAGAAGCTCAAACTTGTTCTTAAGTTCCAGTACATACTGCTTTTTCTCCTCTTCTGTTATCTCAAAGACCTTTGTATTATTTACTCGAGTCAGTTTTTTCCTTTTCTTTCCTACATCTATATCAAGTGTACATCTTACCATTCTGTGATCACTTCCAACATTTACCTTATTTAGGACAGTAACATCATTCACAATATATCTTCTGTTAGTGAGGATGAAGTCGATTTCATTAGTAGTTAATCCATTTGGACTCTTCCATGTCCACTTTCTGTTCACCCTTTTCTTGAAAAAAAAGTGTTCATTACTGACAATCCTTGAGATTCTGCAAATTCCACAAGTCTTTCACCTCTTTCATTTCTTTCACCAATTCCAAAATTTCCTATTGTTCCCCTTTCTGCGCTATTTTGTCTTTTTCCAACCTTAGCATTGAAGTCTCCCATATTAATAGTGTAGTGGGTTTTCTGCTCATCTAGAAGACTCTCAATTTCGGTGTACATTTCTTCAACCTCTTCATCATCATGGCTCGATGTTGGTGCATAAATCATTATAATCTTTAGCTCGTAATTTGGAAATCTTGAGTATTAGTCTTGACACTCTTGGTGATGTACTTTTGAATTCCAAAATGTTGTTTTTAAAATTTTTATGGATCAGAAACCCAACTCCACCCTCACTTCTTTCACTGTTTCCATTGGTGTACAGCAGATTTCCACTTGTAAACTTATAAGTGATTCGTTTCTTCTTCTTGTTTCAGCCAAACCGATGATATTCCAATTCACATTTTCCAATTCCTTTTCCAGCTCTAATATCCTGTCTTCACTGATGAGTGTTCTTACGTTATAACAGGCCAAGTCAATGTGTTACTACTCTGCAATTAGTTGAATGCTCATAATCTGTTCTTGCCGCACGATCTTTCAAATTTTTTCAACTTTCTCGTCTGTCACGGACAGACGACTGTCTCTGAACTGTTCATGCATCACTCATTGTTTCAGACGTGGGAAATCATAAGTGGCACCTGACCCTAACACTATGCATACTATGACCTCATTTTTTTTTGCCGAACAGTAAAAATACTGATTTACTTTAAAGAGGTACAGTTACAGAGATACAGGAATGTCTGCCAGAGGGCAAAGGTTGATGACGTTGTAGAGCAGATATCATCTTTTAAGGGCACAAAGTGTGATATTGTTGTACATGTTGGCACTAATGTTATTAAGAGTAGGAGACGGGTAGAATTGCTTCACAAGTACAAGTCAATGCTGAAAAAAAAAAAACAGCTGTGAGTTATGGTTGAATTTCAAAGTGTCTGCAATTCACGATAGGAGGGAGTATACGATGAGAGCCTTGTCGATCAATTCGGCCATGGAGAGATGGTGCAAGGCTCAAGGGGCAGAATTTTTCTCAGCCTGGTGTGTGCTTCTTAACAGGAGAGACTGCTTCTACAGAGATGGGATACACTTAAATAGAAAGGGTGCAAGAATATTTGCTGATGCTATCAAGGCAGGGTTAGGTATTAGGTGGGTTGGGGGCTTAGAGGGGAACAGGTATCCTGTGTGTTATCAGACACTCAGCCTAAAACACTGATGGATCCAATATCTCTCTATTACAGAAGATTTAGGAGAAGTCCGGTTGGCCTGCCTCCCTAAAATCCACTCATGCACACCTTCTCGATGGTAAGCCCTGTTACGTCACTTAGGTGGCAACGAACGTGTAGAGTGGTTCTCTTCAAGGTGCCTGGTCAGCATGAAGAGGAAAAGACCAACCCCTCCAGCAATATGAAAGCACGACGAAACAAATGGCCCTCAGTCCCCAGCAGCTTTCACTCTCCCTCTTACGGCAGCGAGAGGATTAGAGTGGAAGCAGAGGGTGCTAAGAATCTCTGGGTACGACCAGGCTGCCACGCACGGAAACTGAACTTGGCCTGTTATAACGTAAGAACACTCATCGGTGAAGACAGGATATTAGAGCTGGAAAAGGAATTAGAAAATGTGAATTGGAATATCATCGGTTTGGCTGAAACAAGAAGAAGAAATGAATCACTTATAAGTTTATTAAGTGGAAATCTGCTGTACACCAATGGAAACAGTGAAAGGAGTGAAGGTGGAATTGGGTTTCTGGTCCATAAAGATTTTAAAAACAACATTTTGGAATTCCAAAGTACATCACCAAGGGTGTCAAGACTAATACTCAAGATTTCTAAGAGATACAAGCTAAAGATTATAATGATTTATGCACCAACATCGAGCCATGATGATGAAGAGGTTGAAGAAATGTACACTGAAATTGAGAGTCTTCTAGATGAGCAGAAAACCCACTACACTATTATTATGGGAGACTTCAATGCTAAGGTTGGAAAAAGACAAAACAGCACAGAAAGGGGAACTATAGGAAATTTTGGAATTGGTGAAAGAAATGAAAGAGGTGAAAGACTTGTGGAATTTGCAGAATCTCAAGGACTGTCAGTAATGAACACTTTTTTCAAGAAAAGGGTGAACAGAAAGTGGACATGGAAGAGTCCAAATGGATTAACTACTAATGAAATCGACTTCATCCTCACTAACAGAAGATATATTGTGAATGATGTTACTGTCCTGAATAAGGTAAATGTTGGAAGTGATCACAGAATGGTAAGATGTACACTTGATATAGATGTAGGAAAGGAAAGGAAAAAACTGACTCGAGTAAATAATACAAAGGTCTTTAAAATAACAGAGGAGGAGAAAAAGCAGTATGTACTGGAACTTAAGAACAAGTTTGAGCTTCTGCAGACAGCTGAGGACCAAGATATCGACGAGGAATATTACAACTTTTTGAAAGTGATAAAGCCCAAGAAACCTTTAGGGAAAAAGAAATCCAAAGAAGAAAAAATTAGTCAAGAAACACTTGTCATGATGAACCGAAGACGACAAATGAAAAGCAAGAAAAACACTGACAGGGAGAAAATTGAGTATACTGAGTTATGCAAAGCCATTAGAAAGAGACTCAGAGAGGACATAAGAAGATTTAACACAAGAAAAGTAGAACAAGCATTAAGGGAAAACAAAGGATTTAAATCAGCAGCCATGAACAGTAATACAGAAAGACAAATAATACTGAAACTGAAGAATAGCGATGGTGTACTTATAAACAGCAGAGAAGGCATAATTCAAATAGCAGAAGACTACTATAGAGAATTATACAAGGAGCAGGGGAATGATGCCAGCAGTGGGGAAGATGGATTGCAAAGTAGCAACACATACGACATACCCAATATTCTTCCTGATGAGGTAGAGCATGCATTGAAGAAAATGAAGAATCAGAAAGCCCCGGGGGAAGATGAAGTTACTGTAGAGTTGTTAAAATTGGGAGGAAGAGACATAACACAAAAACTGGCAAGGCTCTTCACAAAGTGCATTAGAAAAGGTGTGACGCCTAAGCAGTGGAATAATGCAATCATAGTTTTGCTGCATAAGAAAGGAGATAAATCAGAAATTGGAAATTATAGACCAATTAGCTTGTTATCCCACATCTACAAGTTGTTCACAAGGGTCATTACTAACAGATTAGAAAGAATACTGGATGAGAATCAACCGAAAGAGCAAGCTGGCTTTAGGACAGGATTCTCAACTATGGATCACCTTCATGTAATATCACAGCTAATGGAGAAAGCAAATGAATATAAAACACCATTATGCCTGGCATTTGTGGATTATGAAAAGGCATTTGACTCCATACAGCATAAGGCAATGTTTCGGGCACTGGAAAGACAAGGCATTGATACCCCATATATTATGATTTTGAAGAAAATATACGAGAGTGCTACCTCCTTTATTAGACTAGACAAAGACAGTAGGAAATTTAAAATTGAGAAAGGAGTTCGACAAGGAGACACAATATCTCCGAAGCTATTTACTGCTGCCCTTGAGGAAGCTTTCAGAAGATTAGACTGGTCGCAGAAAGGAGTCAATGTGAATGGAGAGTACCTAAACCATTTACGATTTGCAGATGACATTGTGGTCATAAGCCATGATCCCAAAGAATTAGAGGAAAATCTTAATCAGTTATGCACAGCTAGTAAGGATTTTGGACTCAAGATGAATATGGCTAAAACAAAAGTAATGATGACCAAGTATGCCACAGAAAGGGAAATAATGATTGAAGGAGCAGTAATTGAAAAGGTGGAGTCATATACTTATCTGGGACAAGTTATTAGCTGTAATAATGATAAATGGCTGGAAGTCAAGAGAAGAATAAATTTTGGATGGATAGCATTCAGGAAATATAGTCACATACTGAAGAGCAATATCCCAGTTTGTCTGAAACGTAAAATAATGGACCAATGTATACTCCCCATCATGACTTATGGAAGTGAAACTTGGGCACTCACCATAAGAATGGAAGAGAAGCTGAGAACTACACAGCGAAGAATGGAACGAATCATATTGGGAATCAGACTGTTAGATAAGAAGAGAAACACATGGATTAGGCAACAAACTCAAGTAAAGGACATTCTTATCAAAACTAAAGAACTAAAATGGTCTTGGGCAGGACACATAGCTCGAAGACATGATGACAGATGGACTAAGAAAATGACAGAATGGTATCCAAGAGGAGCTAGAAGAAAACCTGGAAGACAAAGGCGGAGATGGATAGATGAAATTCATGAGTTTGTGGGTAGTAAATGGATGTCCAGTGCTCAAAACAGAAGGAACTGGAAAGTTGCTGGAGAGGCCTTCATCCTGCAGTGGATTGAAAATGGCTGATGATGATGATGATGATGATGGGTTGGAAAAATGCTAGCTTGGAGGGATACACGGACAAACAGAATAACAGTAGCCACTGGCAGAGGTGAAAGTGATTCTTGCACTGCTTCTATTGAAATGCAATTGAGCAGCAGCCTGGAAAGCAAGGCAATGAGAATTTCCAGGACTGCTGGGAATCATTGTGCAACAAGTAAATACATGGGCTGTGTTAGGGTAACAGAGTAGAAACAGGTACATGTATACTTGTATATACACCAATGCTAGGAGTATGGTTAATAAATTTGATGAGCTTGAAGTGCTAGTCATGACATCAAAGGCAGATATTGTTGGGATATCAGATTACAAATTCCAATTCTGCACTGCTTATGTCACACAGCATAAGCAGTGCAGAATTGGAATTTGGGGAGTACAATGTGCACAGAAAGGATACACAGGACAGGAAGGGAGGAGAGGTGATTGCTGTTAGTTAAGAAACAAAATCTAAGGAAGTGACCCAATTGATGATGGTGGACAATGCAATGTTGAGTCTGTTTGGTGTGACATATCCATCACATATGCTGACGATGTCAAGCTCCTTACTAAAATATCGCCATCCAACTCGGCAGCCGAAATCACTCAGCAAATCACTAGCAAACTGCAGGACATGGCTGACTACCTCAATACCTTCAACCTCCAAATCAACCCCCTAAAATCAGCACAAATAACTTACTCTCTAAAGGGCAGCCCAACAACGTTGGAGCCTGTGCTTAACAGCTCCTCAGTTCCAAGTGTTCAAACACACAAAGATCTGGGGGTCGTTTTCGACTCCAAACTATCTTTCAACGATCACATAAACCTCATACAGTCGAGGTTCAATTCACTACGCTGGGTCGCCAAACAACAGCTGCTCCACACCACCGACCCACAACTGGTAAAAAGATACATCGTATCAATCCTTTACCCGACAATACTGTATGCTTCAGAGATATGGGCCTCGGCTGCCGAATCCAACATCAAAAGAATATTCTCTGCCGAATTCTGGCTTCTAAAATGGGCCAACAGCAAACTCCACCTTCCCCCAGCTCTCAGATCAACGCAGTTAGCAGAAGCTCTTCAACTACGCAGGCTCCGGTCCTACATCGCAGAAAGAAGGCTGCTGTTCACCATCAAGATGGCCACCGGTAAAATTACAGAGCCGAACTTCTGGGATCACTGCTCTTTGCGCATTCCTCCCCCTTATCTCCGGTCTTCAGCACAGCTGCTAGCAAACCTTAACCGGCTAGTACTAACCGACAGATTCCTGCCAAAGCAAATGCTGCCCTCACTGCAAACCATCGACGGGGACCTCCAAGAAGTGGTCAATAATAAAAAATACAGGAAGGGTATCCTCGTCGAACTGAAAATGTAAAACTGTGCTTTGTTAATAATCTGATTTATCTTTTTTCTCATGTGTATCTCTTTTGTAAATATGTTTTGTTAACCCCTGGCACCACCATGCCGTGACGGGACTAATTGTATGTCTATCATTGCTGCAATTAAAGATTCTATTCTATTCTATATATGCACTTGGAAAGGAAGAATAAGAGTAGGTGTGTGTTATAGGAATCTGATGAGCAATTGTGCAGAGAAATAGAGTGGGCCAGTAAATCAAAGTGCCTTATATTGGTGGGGGTTAATTTCCCGAAGATTAACTGGAATTTGTGGGTGGTTACTTGCACACTAGCAAGACTTTTGTGGATTTATTGGATGTTTGTTTTCTACACCAGCATGTTCAGGAGACAACTAGAGGGATTAATACTCTTGATCAGATTAACAGTAGTGATTCTTCATGCATCAAGAATCTGCAGATAAAGGAACCACTAGGTGGCAGTGATCACAGTGTGCTGAAGTGGGATTTACTCAGAGAGGTAACTACCATCAAGGGTAAAGGGAATGGTTTTTGCTTTCGTAAAGGTGACTACGGTGGTCTGAGACAGTATTTAAATTCTATAACAGCAAATTCAAAATGGGAAGCATTCAAAGAATTAATCTTGGAAGCTAGTAGGCATTTCATACCAACTAAGAAATATTGTTCAAGATTTAAGCCTAAATGGATGTCAGATGAACTAATAAGACATATGGCAGAGAAGAAAAATGCATGGAAGCCTATGATAGATATAAGCCGGTCTGTAACCAAGTCACAAAGGAGGTTAGGCAGGCGAAGGCACGTTACGAGAAATCTTTCGCAAAGGATGCAAAGAAGCACATAGTTCTTTATTTATGAAAAACTCTTCAGATTGGTCCACTTGATATCGATGGTTCAACTGCTGATAATCCTGCTCAAGTATCTTAAAAACTAAATGAATGTTTTACATCTACATTCACATATGAGGAGTTATTCAGGGAGGCGAATGTCAGAGTTGTATTAAACTCTGGCAGTAAGCTAGATAATCTTGTTATAACTGACAGTAAAGTGGAGGAGAAATTGTTGAAGATAAACATAAGAAAGGCACATGGAATCTATCCAATTATATTAAAGAAAGCGACAAAGGAAGTAAACAAACCTTTAGCCATAATTATGAGCTTCCCTGGACTAAGGGGAGGTACCCATGGACTGGAGATGTGCAAATGTGACCCCAATTCACAAAGGAGGATTGTTTGTTTGTTTGTTATTTGGTTTTTAGGAGCATTAGCAACTAAGGCCATATTGTTCCGGGAATATGCAGGGGTCATTCCCTTGACCTTTCCGCATCCTCCATATTTGGTGGTGACGGGCTCAATCCCCGGTCTAATCAAGAAGCGTGTGCTACGCACTGCTGCTCCTTCCCACCTGGCTACGGAGGTGCCCAAAGGAGGATCAAAGGGAGACACAGGTAATTACAGACCTGTTAGTTTAACTTCTGTTCCAGGGAAATTAATGGAGGCACTGGTTAAAGAAGCACTGCAGGATCATTTAGACAAGACTTCAGTTATAGCTCGGACACAGCATGGTTTTGTTAAGGGGAAGTCTTGTCAGACCAATTTTATTGGATGCTATGATGTAGTCACAAAGAAACTGGATGCAAAGACTTTGATTTCATATATTTGGATCTTAGAAAGGCTTTTGATACTGTTGGATATGGAAGACCGCTGCACAAATTGGAGCAGTGTGGCATTGGAAGCAAATTACTGCTATGGATAAAGGGATGTTTGAGTGGGAGAAGACAGAGTGGTAATCAATGGACACTGCTCTTCATGGACTAATGTTATTAGTAGAGTCCCTCTGGGTTCAGTGTTGGGTGAATTATTGTTTTCTGTATTTATAAATGATACTGACGATGGTTTGCAGGGTTGTTAAGGAGACTAATGACAGTACACTGCTGCAACAGTATCTAGAAAGGTTGAGCAGATGGGCTGAGAGGGGGCAAATGAAGTTTAACATTGACAAATGTAAAGTACTACACATGGGAAACAGCAACCCCAGAGCAACGTATCAACTCTGTGGTACTACACTGACAGTGGTAGAGAATGAAAGGGACTTGGGGGTGGTTGTGCAGGCAGATATGAAGTTCTCTGAGCAGTGCAGACGGGCTGCAAGAGTAGCTCATGGAGTATTGTCAATGATATACAGGAATTTTTCCAGCAGGGATAAGGAGGTGATTATTCCATTGTATAAGGCAATGGTCAGGCCACACCTAGAGTACTGTATACAGGTCTGGAGGCCTCATTTTAAGGGTGTGGAGCTGTTGGAATGAGTAAAGAGAAGGGCAAGAAGATTAGTGAATGGAACAAAAGGGTGGTATTACGAAGTAAGGCTTAAGTTTTGCAAATTACAGTGTCTGGAAACTAGGCCCCTGTGAGGTGATCTGATTGAAGTGTATAAAGCCTTGAATGGTTTGAGCAAGCTCGATGCTGATGGGATTCTTCCCCTTGCTCAGAATAATCACCTGAGAGGGCATAAATTCAAATTGAGGAAAGACGGTTGTAGGATAGATGTGCAGAAGATTGCTTTTAGCCAGCGGGTGGTTGATTGCTGGAACATATTTCCATTTATCGTTGTAGAAGTTGATAGCTTAAATAGATTCAAGGCAGAACTTGACAAACATTGTGAAGGGGTTTTGTGAAATAAGGGTTTTTTTTTTTTTTTTTGGCTGATGGCATATATAAGCTTGCTTTTTGTATCATGTTCCTTTCCTAATGCTAGTTCAATGAAAAACTGCTTGCAACGAAACAAAAATTCCTTACAGGAAAAGGCAAACCTATCTACGAATGTTGTTGACATGCGCGGTACAACGATTCTTGTTATATTTAGTCGCACCTTATATATTTGTAACCTGGATACAAAGAGAACTGACAATTGTTCATCCAAAACTTAAGTTATCATACCTACTTGATAGAACATCAGAAATTGCTGCGATCAAAACACCACATGTTCTGGCTCCATTCGGCGTTTACATTGTTTCAGTGCGCATGAGTAATTTTCCCCATGTCAAACACAAAGTAACTCTATGATGTCATCTGACCTAGCATAACCTACTAGAGTCCTCTAGTAGTCTATGACCTGTAGGCTAATGACTAGTAATTATTGCTACTGGTCATTCATTATTAATTATTAATAATGAATATTCGTTATTCCTGTGAAAAAAAAAATAAAAATAAATAATAAATTCCGTTTATTAGCTCTATTATAAAAATTTTCCCGCCTTTATTTGATGTAGGCTGCTGTTATTTTTATTTTTATATTATTTTTATTTTAAAGGTTACCACATTTTTATTTCCAATCAAATTGATACAATGAAGAATAGAATAGGTGTTCAGCAAATATCCTGTGCCGATTGTGAGAGTAAACCGGAGGCCCCGACGATACGTTGCTTTTCGTGCCGGAGAATCTTCTGCCGTAATTGCCAGACACCTAAAGTTAAACGGTTGAGCAAACAAAGGAGAAGAAAATGGCTTTGCCACCTCTCTGCAAGTAACTCAAAACCGGCGGATATCTCGGAGGAAGAAGTACCTTCTATCACCCTTACCGAGGCAACTCCATCCGCCGCCTCTAGGCTGTTTCAGGTGCTCGGTTCGAATGTCGGAAGAACTACATCATCGCCTGCATCGAGAACGCCTCGTGCTGCAAGCTTACGATAGATGATAGTTGGGATAGATGATGCCTTTTTGGAACTGGAATACGATTTCGCTCCTGCCGTCTCCGCGACGGACTCCCCGGTGAATATTCCCTTAAAAATTTTGGAAACAAAAAACGTTTTAAGTGACAACACCGCTACACTCATTGCCCTCCTTGAGGGTTTCAAGATCAGCTTAGGAAAGGTTCTGTCTCCAATAATGGATTCTATTGCTTGTTTAATGCAAGCAATAGAATAGAGCTGATGCTGAGAATAGAAGGCTCAGAGCCCAAAATACCGAAATCCTGGATCAAGTTCTCTTGCTGAACGATCAACTCAGAGATTTGAAAATGTTTGTAAGTGAATGCTGTGTTCCCTCTAGTCAGACGTCAGTGATGGATCATTGGGAATCTCAGGAGCGTTTACGTGAAGCGGATGAGGCTCTTCCGCGATCCTCAGCCTAAACTGTTCGTTCCCAGCAAGGGGCAACTGATCCAAAAAATTCACAGTGTTCACCTCTAGCTGCAGACAGGTTGACTCAGCAGATCTTCACTTCTGCTGTTGAGCTGAACCCACTGGATACGCATCCCTCGCATTCTCACTCCGTTGAGCTTGACCTACCCATGGTTGCTAATAATCAATGTACCCAGGATCAATGTTGGAATCTGGGTGAACCAAACCGTATCAACCTTGCACATTACAACAGAAGAAGCATGGTTGACAGGTTCCGAATCAGCCCAACCAAACAATATGATGGAGACGAGAGAACCCCATGCCAAAACAGGGATGGACGGACCTTTGCACAGGTGGCTGCCTCGAGTCATCTTCATCAATCGAATTCTCAAGCACAATCTTACAGCCGTAACTCCAAATGGATATTTCCACCCAAGACATTTTGACAGTGAACCCCAAGGGAGCAGATAACCAATACAGGAGACCCAAGTTTCTGCCCGCGCCAACCGGTTTTGATCAGTCAGTCTTTGCCGCCTCCTTTTTTAAAGGAGGCGGCAAAGCAACTAAGCAAACCCTTAGCCATAATTATGAGAGCATCCTTGGACTCAGGGGAGGTTCCCACGGACTGGAGATGTGCAAATGTGTCCCCAATTCACAAAGGTGGATCGAAGGGGGACACGAGTAATTACAGACCAGTTAGTTTAACTTCTGTTCCGGGAAAATAATGGAGTCGCTGGTTAAAGATGCATTGCAGGATCATCTAGACAAGACTGCAGCAATAATTCAAACATAGCATGGTTTGTTAAGGGAAAGTCTTGTCTGACAAATTTGATTGGTTATTATGATGTGGTCACAAAGGAACTGGATGCAAAAAATAATTTTGATATCATATACTTGGATTTCAGGAAAGCTTTTGACACTGTTGCGCATGGAAGACTACTGTACAAATTGGAGCAGAATGGTATTAAGGGTAAGTTTCTACAATGGATAAAAGGATGGTTAAGTGGGAGAAGACAAAGGGTGGTAATCAATGGGTGCTGCTCTTCGTGGACTAATGTTATTAGTGGAGTCCCACAGGGTTCGGTGTTGGGTCCACTGTTGTTTTGTGTATTTATCAATGATATTGATGAAGGTATATCAGGCTTAATGTCGAAGTTTGCAGATGATACAAAGGTTGGCAGGGTTGTTAATGACAGTAATGGCAGTCTGCTACTGCAACAGGATCTAGATAATTTGGGCAGATGGGCTAAGAAGTGGCAACTGAAGTTCAACCTTGACAAATGCAAAGTACTGCATATGGGTAGAAGTAACCCCAGAGAAACGTACCAACTGTGTGGTACTACACTTAAGGTGGTAGAAAATGAAAAAGACCTAGGAATAATTGTGCAGTCAGATATGAAGTTTTCTGAGCAGTGCAGACAGGCTGCTACGGCGGGTCATGGGGTTTTGTCAATGATATATAGGAATTTTGCTAGCAGGGAAAAGGAGGTGATTGCCCCTCTGTATAAGGCAATGGTCAGGCCACGCCTTGAGTACTGCGTGCAGGTCTGGAGGCCTCATTTTAGGAAGGATGTAGATTTGCTTGAGCGTGTACAGAGAAGAGCAACACGATTGGTGAGGGGAATGAAGGGATTCTCTTACCAAGAGAGGCTTAAGTTATTATTATTATTATTATTATTATCATCAGTTTATTTCTCTTAGGAGAACACCCGGTTACAGCTACTGGCTAGAGGGTGAAAATACATATACAACTATGTTACAAAAATATATCTATGTTACAATTATAAAATACATGAAATACATAATATCTGATTTATAACTACATTTTATCTGGAAAATACACTATTTGAGTTATTAATTATTCGCAAATACTTTTACTACTTAACTACTGTAAACTGGTAAGAACGTACCGTGACAATTGAAGCATACCTTCTGCTTAAACACACACAAGTGGGCGTTTTACCATATTTACATAAACACAAATATTTACAGCAGCCAAAACAATGTACAGCATATGAAACAACACGAATGACCGTGATACGGCAAAATAAAAATTTTAAAGTTCAATTTTCCAGCAGTCTTCTTCTTCTGTGGGGATTACAGTTGTGTAGGTAGGTCAATCCTTACACATTGATGAGGTCGGGTTTCCTAAAGCCCAGTGGCTTGTGCCTGGCCTAATAAGGTGCTGAAACTGTATCCTCACATCTGTATTTGCAAGTAAGAGTTTCTGAGAACTTCCTTTCTGTAGGATTTGCAAGTGCAGAGCTTTTCAGGATTGATGTTGAGGTTGTTGAATAGCTGTATGGTGTTTGCTGGAAAGAATCTTCCGAGGCTATCCAACTGCGTAAATGCCGCTTTCAGTTGTGGTTCTTTATCTGCAACTCGTCTTGATTTTTCGCCGGGTATTTCTATCCACTCTCGGGCTTTCGGTGCATCCAGTCGTCCCGTTAAAAGCTGAGCGACGGTCATTATGTTCCTTGACGTGATTATTTGTCTCCAGGGAGTGACCTCTAAATTGGAGTATAGTATAGCTCTTGAGATGGTAAAAGGTTTAGCTGAAATTCTGTTCAGCCATCTCAAGAGCCAGTATTCGAGTCCTAGAAAGGCTTTGATACTGCATTCGGGAGCTGAAGACCAGATCTGTGCCGCGTATAGGGGAATAGGAGTAACACATCTGTTGATGTATTGCTTCATCAGACCGGGGTCTCTAATACCGGTGAGCTCTTGCCTGGTTGCCCAAAGCGCCGCGTATGTTTTGTTGCGGATGTATGTGAAGTGCGGGCGAAAGGTTAGGCCTTCATCCCACTTGAGACCAAGATCAACGTGTGTCTGTGCCTTTTGGACGAGGATGCCGTTCACAAATATTTCCATTTTGTTTGGCTTTATTTTATTTGTGAAAGTCATATGTGCCGTCTTTTTTCCATTCAACTGCAGCCCGATACAATCTAGGTACTCTTGAAGTTCTTTTATTTTAGTATTAGCCACTTGGTTGTGGTAGTCAGCTGATTTCTGATCTCCTGAGGTAATAAAAAATTTTATATCATCGGCGTATGTGATGAAGTGCTTCTTGTTCTGGGCTAAGAAGGGTTCAAGGGCTATGGCAAAAAGTGTGGCAGACAAAACTCCGCCTTGCGGGACCCCTTTATCCACCTCATACATTGCGCACATGTTTTCGTTTGTCACCGCAATTTGTCTTCGCCGAAGAGTGCTCTTTAATAAATGGAGGACATTTCCTGCAATGTGAAAGTGTCCCGCAGAATGACTATGAGAGCTGGGATGGATATGTTATCATAGGCGGATGCCACATCTAAAAAGACTACGTCCACCTGCTGCTTGCTGTTTAGTGCTTGTTGGATCCTTAGCAGTGTCCCCATGAGGTTGGTGATGGTCGATCTCTGTGGAAGTACTGAGTGCAGGTATTCTGGCCTGTGCTTGAAGCAATGCTCGATAATGGTGTGCAGGATTGTTTTTTCAAAGATTTTTTGCAGAGAGCATCCGATAGCGATTGGTCTGAAGTCTTTTACAGATTTTGGGTTTTTTATTTTGGGGATAGGTTTTACAAAGTAGCTTTTCCACAGCGTCGGGAAGCTCTCCTCCATCAAAATCCTCTGGAAAATGTGTAGTAGTACATCGATGATGTAACAGCTACAGATTTTGATCATAAATAGTGGGAAATTATCTGGCCCAATCGTTGCTTTATTTGGGAGGCTGTTGATTGCACTTTTTAGGTTGTCTCTGCTAATACTGATTTCCTTTAGATGTTCATTGTTAGTGACAATCCGATTACTATTGATAGATTCCTTAAAGCCCTTGATTACATCTTGTATCCTGTTACTGTTTGCTTCGCTGTCAATTTGGTTTTCCTTGAGGGGTGTTCCGAAAGTGGCTTCGGTCCATTCCTTAAAGGATGTCTCAGTCATGTTATGCGCGAGGCTTTTTTTGCTGACAATTCTTTTACCTTTTTTTAGTTTTGCTTTAGCCATATCTATGTGTGCCCGTTTCTTCTCCTTCATGAAGCGTGCTCTTTCATGTTTGTACAGGGTGTGGTCCTCTGGATGCCCAGTTCTTTTCCATTTCCTGAACAATGTTTGCTTATTTTTGAAGATTACTTTCAACTGTGAGTTGAACCAGGGCTTTGCCCTGTCTGATACTTTTATTTCCTTCGATGCTCCTTCTTCAGCCATATGCATGAGTGATTGTGAGAGCGCTGATAAGGCGTCATCAGTGCCCAAACGGTATAGGTTTTGCCAATTATATGCCATCAGATGTTTCAGAATGACGTCACTTTTAATATATTTTGATGAGAAAATCATCTTAGTTTCCCTTTTTGGATGCCGAACAGCTTGAGGGATGTCCCGGATTCTTCTTAAAGTGGCTTCACACGTGAGTGGTTGATGATCCGAAGAGAATTTCATGTAGCTGTTCCTCAACTTTATATCTGGGGTATTGTAGTATATGAGATCTAGGCATTGAGTTCCTCTTGTTGCTGGTGTTTTCAATTGGATCATGTTTAAAGCCTTCATTGTATCGTCCAACTCGCTTTTTGCCTCCCGATGTTTTGGTAGTGGCATATTTAGGTCTCCCATTATGATTGTGTCTGTGTTCGTGCTCAGATTTGAGGTGAGCCACGTAAGAAGCTCGGCTCTGTTTTCTTTAGTGTGTTCCGGTGGTAGGTATATTACGCCTAATTGCAATCTCCTCGTTTTTGTACCAAGAGTGGCAATGATAGCCTCGAAATTTTCAGATTGCGCCTCGAGTTCTTTGACTACTGAGAATCCTTTCTTCAAAAGAATCATTACACCGCCTCCTCTTTTACCCTCTCTTCCATTTGCGATGCAGTTGTAACCGCAGGAGTGTGCAAGGGTGTCCAGGTGTCTGTTATTATGGAGCCATGTTTCAACTAAGCATACGCAATCATTCTCCGAGTTCAGTAGTAAGGTTTGTAGTGCGTGAAGTTTATTTGATATGCTTCTTACATTTTGCAAGAAGATAATAATCTGGTTCGATTCTTTTGCGAGAGAAAAATTGACTGTTGATTGCTATAGGGCTCTTCTTAGGTTCGCGGTGCTGTTCCTAATTGTGGGCCTCGCAGCCCTTTCTCTGTATGTCTTCACTAGCGTTCCTACTGGCCAGATGTTTCTGTCCAAGAGCTGTCCTTCACTATTTAGTGGGCAGGAGAGTATGAAAGAGGAATATGCAGGATGTCTTGTGTGTATTTGCCTGACCTCTACGTCAATCCCTAATCCTCTGTCGCACATTTCTTTAATAAGATTTGGACTTGTCTGCGGGTTGAGTCTTGAGATAAATATCTTTCCTCTGGTTTGTACAGAGGATATGTTAAAACTATCGGCAAGCCTCTGACTGTTACCCGCGACACGTTTCATTGTGGTCTCGGTTCTATTGTGCTCATCATTGATTTGATTTGTTTTTTGAACCCTATAGCCCGCGAGATTGTTCTCAAACATGGATTGCTTTGTTCGGGAGGGTATCGATGGGGCAGATTTACTCGCCTTATTTTGCTGCGGTGCCTTCGGGCTAATGGCCGGAATCTGTGCAAAGGTAGGTTGTCTAGTAAACCCAGTATTTATTTCAGTCTTCAATGTGCTCTGGGGGTTGTCATGGGTTGATAGGGAGAAGGGACTAGCTTTGGCGGGGTCTATTCTTGTTTCAGGCCTCGTCGTGTAATTTTTCTCAGTGGAGATTTCAGATCCTGACACCGTTAGCTGCAGTTGTGACTCGCATCCCTCATTTTTACAGATATTATTCTTAGCATTCCTTGCTTTTCCCTTCGTATCCCTCTGTAAGTTGGATGTCTGCGTATGCTGATCCGTTCGTGCCTTGTCTGCATCCTTGTATTGGGCCCTATTTTCTTGTTTTTTAATAGCCAGTACAGCAGTGTCAATTTTTCTATCCGTAAGTTGGAACTGCGCTAATAGTGCGTTCAATTTTTCTTCTAATAACGTTTGACTTCTGCTGATTTTAATGTTTTGCTCCCTTAGCTCATTGTTCTCCTCTTGGATCTCCCGTAGGGCCCTGTACATCGGAGAGAGGAGCTCTGTTAGGTTATATTCGTGTTTGCTCGTGTAGGGTTCCGAGCCGCAGTGTTGGTTTTTCCCAGTTCCGTTGTAATGAGGGTTTTCTGCAACACGCTGTACAACGAGGTTTGAAATTTTTTCAGTGTCTTGGGTTCCGCTGAGAAGTCTCCGATGTTCGCAGTCATCTGGACATGCGTCGCACCCTAGTATTTCCGTTATCGAGTCACCTATGACATTAATTGGTTCTTCGGCTATTCCAGAGCAGATATCTTGAGAGGAGTCCGTAGGCTCGCGTTCGCTGCCGGCGTCATCGCCCGACTCGCCTTCGCTAGACTCTTCTTTAGATGGCTTATTTACCTGTTCACCCCCACCATTCTCTTTCTTGGATTTACAAGTAAGACAAAGAAATTGCTTCTTTCTAGTTCTATTAAGTCGAGTTATGTCCACCGAGGAGCAACATCTTCCAATAACCGCCTTGCATCCACTGCATTTAATAGCGCATTTGCTCACTTTTTGGCTTATATTACATATTTGATCGGTTGCTTCTGATCCCTGTTTATCCATATTTTGTAATCCAGACATGTGTTTTCCGTTAGTTTTTAAGGTCGCTCTTTCCCCGAGGCAAAAGAAGTATAGTGAGCTACTGTAACTTTACTAAGGTCTTTCTGCCCACCTATTAAGGGGAAGTACAGCAGGAGGTATGACCTTGTAGTGATTTCGAAAGGCTCTACCCTCGGTAAGCGTACACGTTGCGAATTTAGAACTAGAAAATGTCCTATCAGGTATTCGCAGTTTTATTCTATAGAAATAATAGTTACCTGTATGCTTCAGTCTTCTGTTGGTACTTGTTTCAGAAGAAGGAGAAGAGAGCTACCCACTGATACCAAAACTTTATGTACTGCACGTATCGTATTCCCAGTAAAATCCACTAGGCCTAACTGTCAACAATGCGTGTTTGACTACAACAAAGCGTTAGCAGAATGCTAAGCCTAAAGGGATTAGGTAAATGACGAGATAGTACAGACCAGATAACCCTCGTAATAACAAAAAATTTTTACCCACTTAATCCACTTGCAAAGTTCTTTTAGCTGGCACACTTTTTCAGTGTAAGAAAATACTTTAAACACTTTAATATAACTCAACATTCAGGAGCTCCAGAACACGTGGCTACACTGAATGACTGCCATAAGATTACTATTGACTGCCATAAGATTACTATCTGGCAAGTTCTGCAAATTGCAGTGGCTGGCACCTGCGCGGTGATCTGATTGAGGTCTATAAGGCCTTGAATGGGTTGAGCACGCTGAATTCTGATGGGATTGTTCCACTTGTTCAGATTACGAACCTACGGGGACATAAGTTCAAATTAAGAAAGGACAGATGTAGAATAGATGTGCGGAAATTTGCCTTTAGCCAGCGGGTGGTTAATTGCTGGAACAAACTTCCATCTGTCGTTGTGGAAGTTGATAGGTTAAATAAATTTAAGGAGGAACTGGACAGGCATTTGGAGGGAATGGTGTGATTTTTTTTTTTTTTTTTTTTTTGGCTGATGCTGCATAAGCTCCTACACTTGCTTTCTTGTATCATGTGCCACTACTACTACTACTACCAGAGAAAGAATTTTTGTTTCGAGACTGGGTCCTTCAACGCAAGCGGAAAGTATCAAGGCTCTCTTTGCCCATGAACATGGAATTAATATTGATGCAAAGGCTATCAAAACGAAGTTTCCGACCTATTCTTCTTTTATCATCTCCTGCCCAGCGAATGCAAAGCATATCGTCTTGGATTCTAGCTGATGGCCCTTAGGCACCCTCATTAAGCTGTATCAAGAGAGGATTATCACTTACAACGGACCCAGAGATAGAACATACAGGCCTAGCAACAAAAGGGTCATATGCAACCAGGTTCACAAGGCAGAAAGCTTTTGTGGTTCATGCAGAATGTACGCAGCATAAAAAATAAGCTTCACTCTCTCCAGACCCTCCTTTTTCTTGACGAGTTTGATGTCATTTGTCTTACTAAAACATGGCTATCGGCGGATAGGAAACTTGATCTAGTACCTATTAACTCTCCCCACAAGCACATTGGGAATACAAAGTCTGGTGGTGTAGAAAACATTTTTACACCACGAGACGGGGTGATGGTGTAGAAATGTTTTTAACGGTCGTTTTCAGCCAATAAGGACAAGAGTAAGGCAGTCGAACAATTTTGATGCAATCTGTACAACGCTGAGGAGTCCTCTGATTCAAATTCAGTGCTTCCTGGTTTACATCCCCCAGTTCACAATGAAGACTCTAGATCTGAGCAGCTCACCTGGTTGGCAACAAATTTAGTACCTAGAACTCCAAATGTAGTTGCTGGTGATTTCAACTTGCCGATCCCTAAGCATGAAGATGCTCTTGTGGACCTTTGATCTTACACGGTTCTTAGCACCGGCTACTAGAGGAGACCAAGCGCTCTACCGAATATTCCACAACCTACCAGACATCAAGCTCCTGCCTAGCAATTTCCAGTTTCAATTGGATCACCCGCCAATTGCATGACAGTTATCCATGCATGGCAATTCCCCTGAATTACCTGGTGAGTATGCCGCTGAGCTCCCTAAGGTTGCCTGCTCTAATAAACATCTCAAGCCGGAGATAATTTCACAGTGCTTGAGCGGATTTGACTGGGGATGCCTCTGTTCTAAGTCGATAGGGGATGCCACTATGACCTTGACTGGGGATGCCTCTATTCTAAGTCGATAGAGGATGCCACTATGACCTTGTCTGAACAATTGAAGTTAATTGCACTCCGTGGTGCAGCCAAGAAAGTTAGGATTTGTAGTAAGTTGAATCGATGTTTTAATAAGGAAACTAAGGTGGCCTTCATCAGGAAGCAAAAGGCCTACGAGAAATGGCAGAAATCCCAACTTTCTTCAGACCTCACTAAATTTAAGAAAGAAAGAGCCTACTTCCGAAAAAAGAAAAGACAAGTCCTAAACCAAGCTGTTCTTGATAGGTTGAAGAGGGGTAGAAGGATTCTATCTTTACTATACTGAAGCACTACTTCAGTCTGGCAGATACCTTGCTACAAATGTTAAAGTCAATCCTACTTCTCAGACAATATTGACGGTATCAGACATCTGTCTGTCACCGTCAACGACTTCCAGTGTAACTTTCAACGTCATAAGAGGCACCCATAGGGGAGTGTGTTCAACAATCCTCTTTTCAACATTTTTGGATCCTTTCCTAGCATGTAATTCTAACTTTGTCTCTTATGCCGATGATAGAAGTTCTACGTGAGTTCACACCATCCTGAACAGATCCTTAATATTAACCAACAGGCCTCTACACAGATTAATGAAACTGGAAACTATCTAGCCATGATTGGGTTGCATCTGAGCCCTTTCAAATCTGCTCAACTACCGATAACCAATAAAGAGTTAAAAATTATGTTCAAATCTTCGTTGTCAGGAAAGGGTGCAAAGGGTAACTTCCCACACAGACCTAGGACTCACCTGGGATGTTGGTCTCATCTTCCAGCCCTACTTTGTCAGGATGAGACAGAAGATGTACGCGGAACTTTGGGCAGTGCGTCAGGACTGGTTGGTGTGCACCAGCCAGCACTGCTTTGTCGGTACATCCTGAGGTGCATAACCCCTGTCTCTCTCTCTCTACGCATCTGAAATTTTATCATCTGCTCCTGCCTCCCACCTAAAAAAGTACCTCAGTCTGGAATATTGGTTGCTCAGATGGATGAACAGGGTGGTGTGTCAACCTTTTACTATATCTAGATCAATCCTCCAAGCTAATCTAGGGACCACTCCCTGGAGACCTCATCACGACAAGAAATGCACTCACGCTAGTACGGCCTATCACAGGCCGAATAGTGGATCCATCTGTATCCCCGTTAATCTCTGACCCAAAGAAGACAAGAGGTGAACGCGGTGACTCCTGGCACCCTCTACGGTTTACAATTACAAACATTGATTCCATTAGGGGCATGCTTCCGGCCGACTGCTTTCAAGTCTACAATAAACTGGGAATCAACCTTGATAAGGTCTGTGAGGACAAGCTCTATAGAAAGGAACACGCTGAAGAACTGCTACTAACTCTTCAACCTGTGACAACCACCTCCGCCTGGTCTTTTTGGCTGGTGCATTTTATTTTTTTTTAACTTCTGGTGTTTATTGCTATAAACTTTATTTTTATTTCAAGCGTATGTAAGTTCAATTCTGTAAATATCTCGGGTCGAGCCCGCATGTACTCTTGTACATTGTACATGTGGTTCCTCACACTTCAGTATGTAAATCTCATACGCTCCTGGCACACTGCCGTCCCGGGATGGCCCACAGTTTCTTGTGGTTAATAATAATAATAATAATAATAATAATAATAATATGACAAAAGGAGAGACCTACAAATACCTAGGGATGATGTAGGCTCAGCAGTTACAGCACAAGGAAATCAAGAAATGCCTGACCGAAAAATGTCATCAAAGACTCAGAAGTCTGCTTAAAACAAAATTGAACGGAAGGAACACAGTTAAAGCCATAAACACATTTTTTTTTTTTTTTTTTTTATGAAAACCCCAAACACGAAAGGTATCAAAACCTATAGTACTTAGTACCGTGCATGGGTTGAAGGTGAAGTACGGGGGGGAGGGGGATGCCGGAAACTTTGCTCTAGAGACTAAACATGGGTTTCACCACTTCAAGCCTTCAATAAGCAAAGTGGTGGTATTTCACCGGTTGATGAAAGTCATCTACATATGCAGCTCCAGTACCTGGTCAGGTTGTTGACCTTCGGGGTCACAGATTGGACATTCTGGGGCATTGATTGGACTAACACCGAGCTAGAAGATATCATGCGAAAGACAAGGACAATAATGACCAAGAACCGCCAACACCACCTGAAGTCAGCGGTGGAGAGACTAACAATAGCTCGGAAAGAGGGAGGAAGGGGGCTTGATAGAGCAACAGAAAACAGCGATAGTTAATCTGAAGGATTACTTCGAGAACAACACAGCACCACTCCACCAGGCCATAAGGAAGATAGATAAGTGGTACACCCCCCACCCACCCAGACGGCACAAGAAACTAAGTTAGAAAGATGGGAAAAGAAGACACTGCATAGCAGACACTACAATGACCTCCATCAAGATCATATCGATAACATTGCTTCCAATGCATGCCTCACAGGCGGGGCGCTCTTCCCTGAGACTGAAGGATTCATGCTGGCTATCCAAGATCAAGTAATCAACACTAGAAACTATACAAAATACATCGCAAAGGATCCCGGAATATCAGATGACACATGTCGACGATGCCACCTGGCCTCAGAAACGAGCCAACACATCATTGCGCGTTGCAAAGATCACCTTGCAACCCGCAGTGATGATCGATCACCCAGACTGAGTACACTGATAGACACGACCAGGTAGCCAGGATAATAAATCAGAAGCTAGCGACCAAATACCAGTTGACCAAAGAAAGTGTACCATACTACAAGTACGAACCCCAGGCAGTACTAGATACCCGAACCCACAAGCTGTACTGGGACCGGGCCATAATAACGGATAAGACCATCCCGCACAACAGACCGGACATAACCCTTGTGGTTATGTTCGGTCTGTTGTGCGGGATGGACGATGGTCTTAACCTTTACCATCTTTTCCATACAACAGACCGGACATAACCACAAGGGTTATGTCCGGTCTGTTGTATGGAAAAGATGGTAAAGGTTACCTATCTGATTGACATAGTTCCCAACACTGGCAACCTCCAAAAAACTCTTGAGGAAAAAATCAGGAAATACACGAACCTCAGAAAGGAGATTAAAGAGATGTGGCATATGCAACAAGTAACGACCATCCCGATCATCGTGTCAATCACAGGTATGGTGCCAAAGACCCTACAAAACAGACTACCAGCAATATGTCTCCCAGCAAACACCTACAAGGAACTCCAGAAAATCGCAATCCTGAAAACTTGTAGGACAGTCAGAGATTTCCTCGACCAACAGCAAAACCAGACATTACAACCACCCTGTGTAGCAGTACCCGTCCAGGAGTGGAATCCCCCAATCAGGGAGAAATAATATAAGAGCAACAACAATAATAATAATAATAAAGAATTACTCATGAGTGAATAAAGATTGTCTTCAACCTGACCAGGTTCAACAATGATCGAACGATCTATATCAAGTGCATCGATGTCATTCATTCCCTCCCTTCTAGTGGTTACGTAAGTAAAGAAATCTTTGCTGTTTCTCTTTGTATCTTTTGCCAAATATTTATCATAACCTTCCTTAGCGTGCATCTGATTTCATTTGATTTGATTGCAGTCTGGTTTATATCTACCGTAAGATTGTGTAATCCAATAAGCGTCCCATGCATTTTTTTGTCTGCCCCGAGGCTCATAAAATCATCTGACATCTATTTGGGCCTAAGCCTCGCACAGTAGTTCTTATTTGGTATGAAACGCCTAGTAGTTTTAATGATAATTTCACTGAGTGCTTTCGATTTAGAGTTTGTAGTCGACGATATCATCATTTGGTCCTACTGTAGAGAATTTAACAACTGTCTGAGACCTCTGTAGTGTCCTTCGTGAAAGCAAAAATTCTTCGCTTCACTCGTGAGGGTAGTTATATCTTTAAATAAATGAATTACTTAAAGATATAGTTTACTATAAATCCCACATGATTCACTGCACCTAGTGGTTCTTTTATTGCTACTGTGAGTAGCCAACCCATAAGTTCCAGTCGGTATCTGGAAAGTTCCAATGTCCCATTATAAGACTTTCTGATTTAATGGGCCACTCTGTTTTTCTGTTATTGTTCGTTTTGGTCATCAGAGCCATTAGACCTATAGCCAGTGGTGAGATTCAGTCAAATTGCCCGAATCTGTTCCTAGAATTTCCCGAGTTCGCCGAACCGGTCCCTAAAGGCAGTTTCACACCAAACGCCAGGATAGATACTCTACTTTTGGTCTATGTTTGGTTTTTCTTTTTTATCTTGAAAACGGGGAGTAAGATGATAGAAAACTGTTTTTTTTTTTAAATTTTTGATTCCCACCACTGCCTATAAGCGACACTCGTACTTTCATTTTTGTTTTCACAGTGTTTATATAACACCAAATTGACTCAACGTTGCACTTGCCAACCATGTTGCGTACCTATGGTAATTAGATTTTGTTGTATGTTTAACTAAGAAGAAAACACCTCCCGCTGTATCTATCCTATTTGTCGTTTCTGTATACGCTGTACTCCCCATATTCAAATTCTGCATTCCTTATATTCAGCAGCGTAGTTACGGTCTTTTGCACCCGGGTCAGATCCTTCTGGTGCCGCCCCCTAAATAATGTTATCAGCTTGAAAAAAGTCGTAAAATTTAATTGATTTTAAGAAATCGCAGAAAACTAATGAAAAATTTGCAAGGAACGTTAAAAATTCATTGAATATAGTGTATTTACATAATATTTAAAATAATTAATATTAGCCATATGGTGCAAGGAAGCCTAAATGAGAAAAAGAGATACAAAATGTGAAAACTAGTAAGAGAAGAGATTTAGTTTTAAATTTTGTGTCTTCATTTTGGCAAATTTATCAATAACCTCATCAAAATTAATTTTACTGAAATATTCATTTTCAGTAGATTTTTTTTTTTTTTTTTGCGAAGGAACCAGGTTTTCCCTGCTTCCTTCATGTATCGGGCTCGAGGCGGGATTCGAACCCGCGACTTTTGGGTTACCAAGCAGCCAGGCACTTTACTCACCCGACTAGCCCGGTCGGCTTTCAATAGATAATACAGATAGATTTCATAATGTAGTCTGACCCATTGGTGTGCGGAAGTAATTTTTAATTAATTTAAATTTGGAAAAGCTTCTTCCACAAGAAGCTATAGATACATATATTGTAAAAAAAAACCTTCAACGTAATAATTTCGGAAAATATTCGAAAAAAAATCCCATTTCTAATAAACAAACTCTACAAATTGCAAAGATGTCCACTGTTTTACTTCCTCAACATTATTTTTGCAGATTGGAAGTGACGTCGTAGTTGGCAAATTTCTAGTACAATTTCTTCATGACGAAATTCATCGAAAATTTCGGTCAGCTTTAAAATATGCATTTCATATTCTTCTTTCTTCGCAACATCCAAATTATACGGTTGAATAATGACAAATTGACAAATTTCGTCCATTGCTTTCGAATGAACCTCCAATTCTCCATGAAACCTATCCAGGCATTCGCATCGCGCAATTTAATTCTTCTTGGAGTGACAGTCCAGCATCCTCCGTCATTTCTCCTGGCATTTGATTTTTATCCTTATTCTTCCTATTGAACTGCCCATTTCCTCACAAGTTGTACTTGCGAATTGAAGAGTACTTTCTACAATTTTATTTATTTCTTCATTAATAAATAATTTTAAGGTCTATAACATTACAACACCTTTTTCCAGGCTTATTCCTAATGCGTAAATATTTTTGGGTAAGGTTCACTTCTTGGAGAATTTTGTGCCAGAACTTAGAAAAGAAAAATCATATGGATGATAACAAAATTTCAGCAGTCCCTCCGGTAACTATATTCTCTTGAGGTTCGCACGTTTGTAGAGCAGGTTATTTTTTCAAAATTCATTTGGACCATATTTATCCTCCACCTTGTCTGGGCAAGACTGTCATTCCTATATGTTTTTATGATTTCCCGACAGTCTGGAGAGACTGAAAAGAAAAATTAAAGGCTTTCCAAAGTTCCAAAGAAGGTTATGCATGACGAAACGCTTGCAAATGAATGCACTCCACATAAATTTAACAATGGTTTGCACAGGGCATAAACAATACTTTGGGATTAATTTACTTGATTTTCGATTAGACCCCACCATGCATTCCTGCTATGGTTGCCACACTGTCGTAGCCTTGACCAAAGCACACATTTATATTCAGTCTATTCTTTTCTAAATTATCCAAAATTAATTTTCTCAGTTTGGCAGTGGTCTTTCCAACAATAGAGAAGAAGTCTAAAAATGGCTCGTTCAATTCAACCTTACCCAAAACTCTAGAAGGAAGGAGATGAATCAGATTGGTTCACTTGATATTGATGGTTCAACTAATCAGGTAGCTTACAAATGAGGAGCTATTCAGGGAGGGGAATACCAGAGGTATATTAAACTATGGTAATGAGTTAAATGATTTTTTAATAACCATAACTGAGAGCAAAGTGGAGGACAAATTGTTGAAGATAAATATAAAAAAGGCACCTACGGTGGATGTGATCTATCCAGTTATATTATAGGAGGCTGCAAAGGAAGTAAGCAAACCCTTAGCCATAATTATGAGAGCTTCCTTGGACTCAGGGGAGGTACCAATGGATTGCAGATGTTTAAATCAGACCCCAGTTCACAAAGGAGGATCAAAGGGTGACACAAGTAATTATAGACCTGTTAGTTTAACTTGTTCCAGGGACATTAATGGAGTCACTAGCTATAAAGCACTGCAGGATCAACTATAAAACACTTCTGCTATACACTGTGCTATCATTTTGTTAGGTACACCAATGCGGTGCACACAAATGTTTTGTCTCACAACGTTGCAAGTCACATGACCACAGTTGTGGATATAAATGCAGCAGAACAACCTTTCTAGTATCAGTAAACCGTACAAACCGTAGCAAGAATGGGGAAAAGGAGTGATCGAATGGACTTCGAACGTGGCATGGTAGTAGGCACAAGAATTGCTGGAAAAAGCATCTCTGAAACGGCAGTTCTCCTGAACATTTCACGCATTATAGTTTCAAGGGTGTATCGAGAATGGTGCAACGAACAGAAAACATCCTCTCAACGGCACACCTGTGGAAGAAAATCGCTTGTTGTTGAGAGATCAGAGGAAGATAGCTAGAATTGTTCAAGCAAACAGACGGGCCACAATACAATGTCACACATCACGTCAGAATACAACCTTGGTGCGCAGACAAAATATCGCAACGGACCACCAGTCGCACTCTATTGCGAATGAGCTACAACAGCCGATAGCCACATCGCGTACCTTTGTTATCAATGAAGAACAAGAGAGCAAGCCTCCTGTGGGCACAGCAACACCACCACTGGACTATCGAGGATTAGAAAACAGTTTCTTGGTCTGACGAGTCGAAGTTCCTGGTGAATCATGTTGATGGAAGGCTCAGAATTTTGCAAAAACAACATGAATTCATGGAACCGTCATGTTTGACGACTACTGTGCAAGGTGGTAGGGGCAGTGTTATGGTAGGGAACGTTTTCTTGGCACATATTTGGTTCATTGATACGCATAGTTCACGTCTGAATGCCACATCGTACCTAACTTCGATGCTGACGAAGTGCATCCGTTCATGTTGACAATTTATTCTCGGTCAGATGGTGACTTCCAGCAGGATAATGCGCCTGTGCACAAAGTCCGAATCACTATGGAATGGTTCCAGGAACATGACAATGAATTTTCTTTGCTGCAGTGGCCTGCTCAGTCCGCGGATCTCAATCCTATTGAACATCTTTGGGATGAGCTGTAAATGGCTATTCGCTGCAGGCGAATTAGTCCATTCACTAATCTTGTTGCCTTTCTCTGTACTCGTTCCAGCAGCACTACGTCCTTCTTGAAATGATCCCTCCAGACCAGTATAGAGTACTCAAGGTGTGGCCTAGCCATTGCGTTATACATTGTGAATAATCATGTCCTTATCACTGCTAGAAAAATTCCTGTATATCATTGATAAGACACCATGAGCTACTCCTGCAGCCCGTCTGCACTGTTCCGAGAACTTCATATCTGCCTGCACAATTATTCCCAGGTCCTTTTCATTCTCTACCACTGTCAGTGGTACCACAGAGTTGATACGTTGCTCTGGGGTTACTGTTTCCCATATGTAGTATTTTACATTTGTCAAGGTTAAACTTCATTTGCCACCTCTTAGTCCATCTGCTCAACCTTTCCAGATCCTGTTGCAGTAGCATACTGTCAGTAGTGTCCTTAACAACCCTGCCAACCTTCGTATCTTCTGCAAACTTGGACATTAAGCCAGATATACCATCATCAATATCATTTATAAATACAGAAAACAACATACCAAACCCTGAACCCTGAGGGACTCCACTAATAACATTAGTCCATGATATGTAGTGACCATTGATTACCACTCTGTCTTCTCCCACTCAACCATCCCTTTATTCATAGCAGCAATTTTCCTCCAATGCCACACTGCTCCATTTTTGTGCAGCAGTCTTCCATGTGCAACAGTATCAAAAGCCTTTCTAAGATCCAAATATATAATATCAAAGTTATTCCCTGCATCCAGTTCTTTTGTGACTGCATCAAAGTATTCAGTCAAATCGATCAGGCAAGACTTTCCCTTAACAAAACCATGCTGTGTCCGAGCTATAACTGAAGTCTTGTCTAGATGATCCTGCAGTGCTTCTTTAACCAGTGCCTCCATTAATTTTCCTGGAACAGAAGTTAAACTCACAGGTCTATAATTACTTGTCAGTCTTTGATCCTCCTTTGTGAATTGGGGTCACATTTGCACATCTCCAGTCTGTGGGTACCTCCCCTGAGTCCAAGGAAGCTCTCATAATTATGGCTAAGGGTTTGCTTACTTCCTTTGCTGCCTCCTTTAATATAACTGGATAGATCCCATCCACCCCAGGTGTCTTTCTTGTGTTTATCTTCAACAATTTCTCCTCCAATTTCCTTTCAGTTATTACAAAATCATCCAGCTCATCCAGAGTTTAGTTCACCTCTGGCATTCTCCTTCCTGAATAACTCATGTGTGAATGTAGATGCAAAATATTCGTTTAGTTTGTAAGCCATCTGAGCAAGATCATTGACAGTTAAACCATAAATATATCCAGTGGACCACTCTGATTCAACCCCTTCCTTCTAGAGTTTACATAAGTAAAGAACTCTGCTGTTTTTCTTTGCATCCTTTGCCAAGGATTTCTTATAATCTGCCTTTGCCTGCCTAATCTAGTTTATGACTTGGTTACAGACCAGCTTATATCTATCATTGGCTTCCATGTCACCCATTAATTTATATTTATCCCATGCATTTTTCTTCTCTACCATATCTCTCATTAGTTCATCTGACATTCATTTAGACCTAAATCTTGAACAGTATTTCTTAGTTCGTATGAAAAGCCTAGTAGTAGCTTCCAAGATAGGTTCTTTGAATGCTTCTCATTTTAAATTTGCTGTTGGTAACATCAGTTCGTCCTATTGTATAGAATTTAAATACTGTCTCAGTCCATCGTAGTCGCCTTTACGAAAGCAATAAACCCTCCCTTTACCCCTAACGGTAGTTACCTCTTTGTGTAAATTCCACTTCAACACACTGTGATCACTGCCACCTAGTGGTTCCTTTATCTGCAGATTCTTAATGCATGAAGAATCATTATTGATAATCAGATCAAGAGTATTACTCCCTCTAGTTTTCTCCCGAACATGCTGATATAGAAAACAATCATCCAATAAATCCACAAAAGCCTTGCTAGTGTGTGAGTGACCAACCCACAAATTCCAGTCAATATCTGGGAAATTAAAATCCCCGATTATAAGACTCTGATTTTCTGGCCCACTCTATTTCCCAGTACAGTTTCTTATTATACTCATCAGAGTCATTAGGCCTATAGCACACTCCTACTCTCAATTTTGATCTCCCAATGCTTATGTCACACCAAACTGAGTCGACACTGCACTGTCCAGCGATATTGACTGGCTTCACTTCCTTGCATTTTATGTTTCTGAACTAATGGCATAACTTCTCCTCCCTTCATATCCTCTCTATCCTTTCTGTAATCCAACCAAGGAAAAGAAATCTCTCCATATCATCGTACTTTGCATTCTTGTAATGCCAAACAATGAGGTTGGGAATAGCCATGAGATAAAGGCACCATTGGAGAAGAGACAATCTCCAAGTTGTGATCTGAGGTGCATAAAGAACCTTTCAATTGGACCATGTACTTAGAAGGGTTGTTTTTGAGAAAAAGATCTAGTGTTGGCTGAATGGTTAGGCCCCTCCGGTATTCTTGTAGGGCCGACCGGGCTAGCCGGGTAGGTACCTGGCAACCCACAGGTCGAGCGTTTGAATCCCTTCTCGGGCTTGGATCAGAGTACAAAATGTAAAAAACTTTGGGAGGTGGAATATAGCCACAGAAGCTGATGCGCGAACAACTAACAAAAAAAAAATTCTTGTTGGTAAATGAACAATCTGTGTAAGGTCATTAGTAATTGCAAAAGCCTCAGCATCTCGACCAGCTGGGTTGGTGTGACTAGAAAACGGAAGCCAGCTGGAGTTGTGAACATTAAAATCACCAAGGAAAATTACCTGTTAGGAAAGTTGGACTGGAGAAAGTCAAGTTGCAAAGTGATCGAAGTGATTAGTGGAGTTGGGAGAAAGGTAGTGACAACAGATAAATTTGACAAAATGAGGTGGAGAGATTTTTAAGCCTGAGAAGATTGAAAAGCGGAGATTCCAAATTAGATTCCAAAAAGTCTCTAACAGGGAATATCGGAATGGATATATGCAGAAGTACCACCTTTGAGGTGAAAGGAATCATACAGTGAATAATTTGGGCATCTGAGATGAGCAGTAGATGAATCAACCGATAACTGAGATTCTGCCAGAAAAAGTACATGGAGTTTGGCAGACTGCAAGTGGAAATGGACATCGTTGAGATTAGAATTGAGACCACATATATTTGTGAAATGAATTAGGATTTGTTTGGGTGGTTTAGATTTTTTCTCAGATAGGCTTACTCTATTAGCTTGACAATTCATTGTGTATTCATTAGTAAGAAAAAGTGAGTGGGACATGCTGTATGAAGTAATGAAATTTTTGGATATGGCGTACACATGTTAAGAATAATCCCAGATCCTTGACATAACGTGGCCTCAACAATGCCCCTCATATACACTACTCTGACTCCCTTCAGTCCCTATCTGGCAGAGTAGAGGTAGCAAGATTATACACTAACTGATCCAGAAGCCTCCTAGAGTGTTACCAATAGGTTCAGTCCAGTGTACTAACTAGCAGTCGGCCTGCAAACACTGTTTTAAAGTTGTACCCTCGAAATGTAAGGAAGATTGGGTCTCGCCATGATGTTCATCATAACCTCAAAAGTCATCAACCCTTGTATAAGGCAATGGTCAGGCCACACCTTGAGTACTGTATGCAGGTCTGGAGGCCACATTTTAGGATGTAGAGCTGCTGGAACAAGATTAGTGAATGGAATAAAGGGTTGCTCTTAAGAAGAAAGGCTTAAGATTTGCAAATTCCAGTGTGTGGTGACTAGGCACCTTTGAGGTGACCTGATTGAGGTGTATAAGGCTTTGAATGGTTTGAGCTAGCTCAATGCTGATGGAATTCTTCCTCTTGGCCAGATTAATTGCCTGAGGGTACATAAATTCAAATTGAGGAAAGACAGTTGTGGAATAGATGTGTGGAAATTTGGCTTTAGCCAGTGCGTGGTTGATTGCTGGAACAAACTTCCACCTGTTGTAGAATTTGACAGCTTAAATAAATTCAAGGCAGAACTAGTCAAACATTTGAAGCAAATATTTGGGTGAAATGGGAAGGTTTTTTTTTTTTTTTTTTTTTTTTTCCTTTGGCTGATGCTGTATAAGCTTGCTTTCTTGCATCATATGCCTCTACTAATGCTAATTTTATTCCAAGAATAGAATTCTAAAACCGATTTCTTAATAAATTATGTCTGTGGCATTTTATATGTTAGTGAAATCATTAACATCAAAGTTAATGATTTCATAATATATTGTGAATATGTTATTTTTTGGACAGGTGTTGTGGAAATAAGTTAAAAATTTAAAGGAAGAAAGACTGAAATTTCTTTAAAAACAAAATTAGATTTAATGCAGATGTAGTTTCATATATTTGATATAATCTAGTAAAGTTTCTCAACAAAGAGTACCTAGTCTATGTAAACTAAAAGACACCTTAACCAGGCTGTTCTGACAGCTAATGGGAGATTTACTGTTAGTAGCCGTGCCTTATAAAATGGCCAGTCATTGTGTGTATATATATATATATAGTCTTTTTTATTTTATTGTTTAAAAATTCCCTTTCCATATTTTATATTACAATGGAATGTAACCTGTCTTTCTTCCTTACTTCCCTGCTTAAGTATTTTCCAATAGCATTTGATGGATAACTGCATTTAAAACGTGTTTTCTCAAAAAATTCCCATCTCCCCTTTTTATATTCTATGACTTTTATAAAGTTTACCAAACGTGTTAGGAGGCAACTTTTCTTACTATTTAATATTTCTGATGGTATACTATGATTATCTTTGGTTCTATCAGCTTTTAGAGTTAATTCTCCCCTCTCCTTATTAAGAAGGCAATTGGGAGATTCAGTGAAGCAAATAAAGGCACGAGACATAAGAATATTACAATTTACTGTTCTGGATATGAGATCTCAATGATTTCATGTTGTTGATCCAAAATTGACCACTGATATACGAAGTATAGCCACTTTTTCAGGTGGTTGTGTTCTTATTGATTGTAGATGAAGAGTGAAATTTAATTCCTTACAGAAGACTTACTGATTTATGATGTAGGTGATTTATTCACCAATTGATTATTTCTGAGATTATTTGAGTCAGGGTATGGATGAAAGATAATATGTAAGATTTCAGAATTTGTGCAAATATAAATGACTACTTCATGTGATGTGGCACAAATGTGCTTAATGTACACGCAAATTGTTCAGATATAGTATATTGCCATTCTACAGCTTGGTGCTCTTCCTGCATGTACATATGCTTTATACAGCAGCTTTTGCCAGAAAACGTATCTCTTTATATTGGTTCTGTATTGCTAACACATCATATTGCTTTGACAGTACAATTTCTTCCAAGAGTTGCTAACTTATTCCTGATGCTGCTAACGTTTTTATAGAGAAATGTAGTTGTTCGTATTTTGACCAATGCAGAAAAGTCGTGGGGGTACCTTACACCATATGAAAATCTAATGCTAATACAATTATTAGATTTTTAATCTTTCTATGTTGAATCTTCCTTTAAGTTTGGAGAATTATCCACCAGTGTCCTCTCCTTACTGCACATTGATCCTGGATTGCTAGTCACAGGTAGCCAGTGGTAATAATCAATGTTCTCCTCACAATGGGTGTAAAAGGCCTAAGTTCCAATTCAGTCGATAATGAATTGGAACTTTTATGGGCTTTTTCCACTCTATGGCCAAGTTCATAGAGTGGAAACATTTTTTCCCCTCCTGAAATGTCAGTTTTGTCCAGCAAAAACTATCAAACCAATGAGAGTACATGCAATTAAAGATATGTTTAACTTATATAGGTTGTAAATTATTATCAGGGTTTTTGTGGCCTATAATTTTCAAACCGGAAACAAAATAAAACTGCTTATGCAGTTTTATTTTGTTGTTTTTTTGACAACAATAAAAAAAAAAAAAAAGAGACAACTGGAAGACAACAATCTTCCAGTAGTCTCTCCTCTGGCAATGCTGTACTCGCCACATTGATGTCTTGGAGATATTGACGGCATTACTTCAAAATGGCAACTGTTCAAGGGAAGGCAATGTGCATACTTTGGTTTTACGAAACAAAGTGTTATCACAATGCAATGTCATTACAGAACTCAGTATGGAAAAGATCCATCTTCAGATAATGCTATCCAATGTTGGTTAAAACAATTTCAAGAGACTAGTAGTGTTCTGCACCGAAAAGGAGTGGGAAGACCGAGCACTTCGCTGGAAGATGTTGATCGAATCCACAAAGTGTTTTCTCGAAGCCCCCAAAAATGAACTACAACAACAAAAATCATCTCAGTTGAGCCAGGTGAGGATGAATTTTTAATTTGGCAATTGTGGTTGATACCTATTATTTAATTTGCATATCTGTTATTGGTCCTTTATTATAATTGTTTTCTGCTGTTGTGATTGTAATAATATTACTATTTTTCAAATAGCAGGTCTAAGTCACTCGTGCATATGCTTTTGTGCACACTGCATGCAAGGTATGTCATGTCTTATCACTTATTTCAATGGAATGTCAAATAAAGGTTTCATCAGAACACATTTTTATTATTTAGCATTTGTGCCTCAGCAACTAAGATCATGAAGAATCGGTATACTGAATCTGAGGATCATGTGCAAGATTGATCTATTTTGTTGGATGAACAACTCGAGTTTTGGGGGGTAAAAACTGCAATTCCCTCTCTCGATACCTTCTAACTTGACCATGGTATAAAGAAAAGTGATTGCAGTCACTGTAGAAGCAGGGAGAACCAATTTGTACCAATGGCAGATATAAGAGGGATTATTATTATTATTAGCTATATGGTGCAAGGAAGCCTGAGGCTTATGCTGCACTAGCCAAAAAAAAATTCCTGAGTTACCCTGAGAGAGAGAGAGAGAGAGAGAGAGAGAGAGAGAGAGAGAGAGAGAGAGAGAGAGAGAGAAAAGTAGAAGGAAATCACCAAGAAAGAGAAGAATGATGATATCCAGCTCAGGACCCTGGGTGTGCCAAGCTCATACTCACCAGATGTGAGCCCCTGGGGATGAATGAGGTGTTTGCTTCCCACTCCCAGGAGCCCAAATAAATTGGTACAAATATTGTTTTATGATACCAAGTTATATGGTAACTGTTTATGTTTTATGTATCTGTTGAATTTTAATCAACAGATACATACTTCTAAAATTTTAATCCAGCTATTAAATAGTTGGATTAAAATTCAACAGAAATTCAAACTAAATTTAAGCTTAATTTTCAGTTCCTATCAATCACCTGTATCATCTTTGTTATATCGCTTCTCGGAGAAAAATAGCTGGTCCAGACAAACTAATGCCGGCAACGAAACATTTTTTTTGTTTAGTCTAGGGTGATCGGATGTTTGAATTTTGAGTATAACATGGAGACTACCATCTCAGGATTAATCAACAAGAGCTGCTTAAGGCCCTTAAAGGCATAACCAGAATGAGTGGGAGAGGGTTAATTTCATATTGGCAGATGAAACAACAACAACAACAAAAAAAGGCCGAAAATAAAATTTTAGGAACAACAGAAGATTACATCTTCTGGAGTTTGCCTTCAAACAGCACATTGTTGATCACTGGAATATGTTGCCTCCTAAAGTAGTAGTAAAGTAGAGAGTCTGACAAGGTTCAAGGCAGAATTGCATTGTTACTTTCTACTTTTTAGCTACTGAAGGGATTTTTTTTGACTAATGCAGAATATGTTTAATTTCTTTGCATCATTTTGCTTCTTTAGTACTAATACTACAACTTCATAATTCATCACTTTAGAAAGGGTGATCATGTAGACCTCATCCCAAATGCTAAAACAAGTAGAAATCACCTGAGGCAGGACAGGGCTATTAAATATAGGTGGGACAAACATTACTAATGGAACAATGAAAAATGAGATTTATCTTGAAATAACAGCTTCAGGGGGGGGAGAGGATCTCAGTGAAAAAAAAAAAAAAAAAAAAAAAAATACAATTTCTCATTCACATTTTATTAATTTTTTTTTTGTTCAGGTTTAACTGAAGTTATTTTTCTTAGGTCCATCGTATCAGAGAAACTGTTTAATTTATGTATTCTGTATTTCTTGTAAAGAAATTAGTTTTAAAGTAATGCTGTAGTAACTAAATGAAGTTTTCATACATAATAGTAACAAATAACAAAATATTTTATTTTCTGTTCCACAGAAGCTAAATTTCTTTTATAATACAACATCATTTACACAGACATATACGGCATTTAAAGGTATAATCACAATCCCTTGCAGTTCGTTAGCAACATATGAAACATAAATGTGAATCCCGATCAGCATCTTCTTTAAAATCTGTTTGCAAAAAAGCAAAACAGCCAAATTTAACTATGAGTCTGCAGAAGTTTATGCATCACACTGGTTTATATGACATTGTTTACAAGATGAGTGCTTTTTTCATGGTCAAAGTGAAATAGGCAGCATACTATCAAAGTGGTTTGCAGCAATCTATTTTTTATGAAGTCCACCGTATTATATCCAGATGATGAATGAATTGAAATGCAGTTAATATGCAGCCTTAGAGATATATTCGTCGAAGATCTGCAGGAGATGTTATCATGTTACATTGAGGACACAGTTTCTTGACTCCCTACAGTTACACATGGGAGAAAGAAAAAAAAACAAAAAACAAAACTTCATTGATATATAAGGTAATTTATTTTATCAAATGGTATAATAAATTAGGGAGTGCATATCAAAAAAAAAAAAAAAAAAAAAAATTTGCTTAAAAACAAGATGCATATTATTTCGAGAGGTTCTAAATGTCCCTCAAAACATATCTGTGTTAAATGATTCCAAAATGCACATAAGGAGAGGTTGAAAACAGTCTGCTGATTATGCACATAAAACAGAGCTTATATTTTATTACTAATATGCATAAAAAATGGACTTCAAGAACATAAAATTATTTTACTTAATGTGAAGGTGATTTATAATGACAAGCATGTTTATTCAAATTTAAAGCAACTGAGTATATATTTTGTGATATTATTAAAAGAATTAATACATTAGCACACTATTTCTAACAGAAATTTATTTATTTTCTTCAAAAAATATTTTATAATACTGTAAATAATTCTTTTCCTTTACTTTCAATTTTGTTACATATATAAAGATTCATTTCATTTCAATTTCATTTTAAACTAGAGTGAGTTAAATACAAATAGTTACATAATTAGACTATTGTTTCTATCAGCAAAACAGATAGAAACAAGAAGCCGAGTGTCATTCTACTATACAGCAAAATACCCCTAGCCTGAAAGTGGTACAGTTCCAAAAACATGACCTTGAGAGCCCATCAGACAGAACACAGTCTTCATAACTATTTAAATGTCTATTTGCCAAGTTTTAATACCATGGTCATAATGTCTTATCACTGTTAGTGCTACTATAAGACAGCCTCTTATGCATCATCATCTGTCCAGAACTGACTTTATTTTGCCATTTCACTTTTTAGTTTCCATATCAATTTTTTGATATATGGGGATAGCCAGACCATTCTCAGCAGCATTTCTGGAGGGTTGCTATTGTGTTGTACTGTGTGTCATCCTGTAACAAAATGGCACTTTTAAGACAAATGTTTTGGTCCCTTGTTTTGCATGCTGCAGATGACGTAACAAGATGAACATTTAAACAACATGAAATGTGATATGGTAATAGCAATGGATCTTGAAAATAAAACAGTATGATCTTCCCGGCACTTATATTAGTTGTTTTTAGTTTGTAGCAGACTTGCTGCTCTCCATTTCATCGTACCTATACCATGGTCTGACCACGATCGCAGAATAGGCCAAGAATGTATTCATATTGTATTGTGAATAGTATTTTCACAACATATTCCTCTTCATCTCATTATTTTCACTGAAATTCTTTAAGTCAGGAAAATCATTGAAAATTATTTCAAAAATGTTGAAATCAATGAACATTTGTGGAATGGTTTATAATGATTAGAGTGATTCTATCGCACAAAATAACAGGACAAATTCATAATTTCTTAAAGACATCAAGTGAACTGGCAAGTAAAATAATAATCACAAAAGACACTTCATTTTAACTGGTCTTGGCCATCTCAAAGAATAAAGAAAAATTCATTATTAATTCATGAAATGCCAGTGCTGTTGTTGAGTTTAACGACACATAGGCTGCTAGGGCCATAGTGTCTTTCTAATGGTGAATATGAAACAGTAACTATATTTTATGATATATTCCTCCGATTTAGGAAAGTAAATAGTTCTTTTTTTATTAGGATCACCTCCCTGAATCTGCATTAATTTTATTGATGACTGCATATTAGCAATTGACTTAAAGGTTTCTAAGAGGATGTTTTGAAAGTGGGGACAGTCCACTAGCAAATGGCAAATGGTCAGTTGTACTTGACATGATGTACATTGGGGAGCGCTGTTAATAGATACAGGTGAGTGAGACGAGTATGCCCAATCCTAAGCCTTCCTAAAATTGTTTCTTCTCATCTATTTTTCGGGAAACTAGAGAGCCACAGCTTTGGTTCTGGTTTTATTTGGTATAGTTTGTTTCCTGGTCAATAGCTGGTCACTAATCTCTCCAGATTAGTGACCAGCTATTGTAGCATGCTTTACGGATGATATGTTTGAAATCGGAATATGGAACTCGACAATTCTGTAAAATAGAAGTATCTGGTTGTTTGGTTGCAAGATCTCCTCTTTCATTTCCTGCTATATCAGAATGTCCTGGGATCCAGCAGAATGTCACAGTTTGGTTTGACTCATTACACACAAGTAATTTAGAATAGATTTGTTTTATTACAGGGTGAGAGGAGGTGGTATTACTATTTATGGCAGAGACAGCACTGAGTGAGTCAGTGTATATTAAGGGGGACAAAATTAGAAGTTGAGTAGTGTGATCTAGAGCCAAGTTAATAGCATAAAGCTCAGCAGTGAAGATACTGCATTTTACAGGTAATGAGACAGAAGTGGTGAATGATGGGAAGATTGCCGCAGCGCCTACTTGGGTCTCAGTTTTTGATCCGTCTGTATAGCTCTTACAGGCCTGTGAATTAGAAGCAGAGTGAGTTTCATGTAACTGTGCGATATTGAAGGGAGACGAGGTGATCTTTCCCCACTGTTGGAAATAGTCATCATAAATTTCAGGGATATTTGTCCACGGTGGATCAGGCGATGTCATGTCCTGATATATATTGCCAATTTCTATATTCCACGTTTGAGTTAGTTCTTTAAGTCTAAGTGCAGCAGGTCTGTTTTCATTTGGTTTACTGTTGTAAAATGACTCCAATTTGGTATTGTACAGACATCTCCAATTTGGGTGTGAGGGAAGACTGCGGATTTTTGCGGCATATATCAAGAGCAATGTTTTCCTCCGAAGATGTAAGGGAGGTTTGTGGGCTTCAATGTAAAGGCTCTGAATTGGGGAGGTTCTGAAAGCCCCTAGAGAAACTCTCAGAGCACTGTGCTGGATAGTGTTCAATTGCTCTAAGGTAGTTTTTCTAGCAGAGTCATACACTGGGGAGCCATAGTCTAAGCAGGACCTGATGAGAGCTTGATAAAGATGGATTAGGGTATGTCGATCAGTGCCTCATGACATAGATGACACACACCAGAGGATATTCAATTTCTTCAAGCAGATGGTCTGAAGGTAGGTCACGTGTGCTTGAAAGTTTAGTTTCCTATCTGGCACCAGGCCAAGAAAATGGACAGTGTGAACAAGGGGTATTGACATGTTATTGATCTTTAGCTCAGGATCAGGATGAAGTGACTGTAGTTTGCAGAAGTGAGTATGATGGATTTCTCCTCAGCAAGACAATAACCATTGCGTAAGGTCCAGGCTTCTATTTTAAATAGAGCAATTTGCAACTGTCTTTTCATAGTATTCATACTTTGTGATTGACAGGATACAGTGAGGTCATCTGCATACATATATATTTGAATGGTTTTTGGAAGATCTTTCAATATGTTGTTCACCCGAATTGCAAATAGGGTAGCACTCAGTATTGAACCCTGCAGGACACCCTCCTCCTGAATGCAAGATGCTGAAAGCATGTTTCGATATCGGACTTGAAAGGTGCGTAATTTTAAAAAGTTCTGAATTATTTGAGGAAGATAGCCTCTCAGTCCCAACTGATGCATATCTTTAATAATGCCAAGTGGTATCGAATGCTTTGTGAATATCTAGGTTGACCATCACTAGATGCTGTTTCATGATGAAGGCATTTCGTATGTTGCATTCAAGTTTTACAAGCAATTCTATCTAGGGTAGATCTGTTTTTACCGAAGCCATATTGGTGATCAGAAAGAAGATTCTGGGAATCTAGAAACCAGGTGAGCCTCTTATGCACCATCCTTTCAAATATTTTGCCCAAAAGGCTTGTTAATGATATCGGTCTGTAGTTCTAAACCAGAGTGGGATCTTTGCTTGGTTTTGGAATAGCACAGATATAGGAATGCCGCCAGGACAGAGGATAAGTATTTTCTGAAAAGATACGGTTGTAGAATAGTAATAATATGCCACGGTCGGCTTCACATAGATGCTTCAGCATACTGTAGTGAATGCCATCTGGTCCTGCTGCACTATTCGACGATTTTCTTAAGCATTCCTTGAGTTCAACTAGAGTAAAAGGCTGGTTATAAGAAGTGAGAGTCTAGTTTGAAAATGCAATTTTTGACGTTCTTCATTAGCTTTAATGCGTTGAAAGGATGTCACATAAGAGGATGAGGTGGAAATGTTATAAAAAAGACCTGATAACACATTTGCAATATCAGTAGGGGAAAATAATTCCTGCCCATTCCATTGTATTACTGGTGATTGCAGCAGTAGAAATTTCCCATAGAGTGCTTATATTTTTTCCCAGATAATTCGAGTGTCAGTATTTTTGTTAATGGATGAGGGAAAGTTAATCCAGGATTCATGTTTTGCTTTTTTTCAAATTTGTCTTGCTTTAGCTCCGAGTTTTTTTGTAAACAATTAGGCTGGCGGTAGTTGTGAATTTCCGAAAGTGGTTCCAAGCTCGGTTTTTATCATGCTTTGCTTTGGAGAATTCTTCATTCCACCACTGATTTTGGTGTACACTCTTGCGCTGGTTAGATTTTGGAATGGAAATTTCTGCTGCAGATAATATATGGCTGGTAATGTGGTCAGTTGCGTCATCAAGATTCTGTTGCTGTACATATTGCTTTTCAAGTATGACACGATCTGTGTTTGAATTGAGCTGATTATAGGAAAATGGTCACTGTGGAATGGATCATTTAGCACTGACCATTCCATGTTTGGAAAAAGAGATGCTGAACAGATGGATAGGTCTATGGCTGATGTAGCACCTGCAGGCAGTTGAATACGAGTTGGTGAGCCAGAATTTAACAGAGTCAGGTTGTGGTTATCCAAAATGCCAGCGCACTAAAAACCTTTACCAACCATTCATTGAATGTATTGTGATTATTCCATTGAGTGAACTAAAATCATACAAATAAATTTTAATTCACAAAAATTTAATAATAATTTTAATCAATTTGCAGTGATTTTTCTATTTCTCTGTGGTAATGGATACTAATTTAAGTATTTTGGATGAGATTCTGTGGCACATAGCATTAGTAATGCCAACTGATGCAAGAAAAAAGTTTACACAGCTTCAGCAAAAAAAAAAAAAAAAATCCGATTACATTTATCTATTTTCTCCAATAGTTTGTCTAGTTTTTCCTTGAATTTATTCAAGTTATCAACTTCTACAATAACATATGGAAGTTTGTTCCAGCAATCAACCACCCACTGGCTAAAGGCAAACTTCCGTGTATCTATTCTGCAACAGTCCTTCCTCAATTTCAATTTGTGCTCCCCCTAATGTGCATAGTCTGAGCAGAATAATTCCTTCATCATTGAGCTTGCTCAATCCATTCAACAGTTTAAACACCTCAATAATATGATCACACAGGTGCCTAGTCTCGAGACGCTACAATTTAAAGAACTGAAGTGTTTATTGTATTGATAAGATCACTCCTTTGTTTAACCCGCCAATCTTGTTGCTATTCTCTATAATTAATGTTAAACTTCAACTCCCAGTTTTCAGTCCACCTGCCTAACTTTTCCAGGTGTTGTTGCAGTAGCATACCATCAATATTACCATTAATCACTCTACCAACCTTTTCATCATCTGCAAACTTGGACATTAAGCTTGATATGCCTTCATCGATATCATTGATAATTATGAAAACAACAATGGGCCCAACTTTGAACTGTGGGTGACTTCATTAATAACATCAGTCCATTGATTACGACTGTCTACTACCACTCAAACGTCCCTTTATCCATAATAGCAACTTTTTTTTTTTTTTTTTCATGAAAACCACAAAATTAGAACCTATATGTTTAGTACTGTGCTTGGGTTGCAGGTGGAGAAGAAAGAAGATATTTGTTGACATTAGACTTGAACTTCTGTAGACTGTAATTTTCAGGAAATATTTGAGAACCACCCGTAGTTGAATGAATAAACGAGGAAGATAAAAATTGGTTCTGTGAGTTTGAAGTTGGAGAGTAAATGGATGTTGGCTAGTGGCGGCATGCATTTGCATGTTTTGAAAGAGAGAGTGGGAATTATAGAAGCCAATTCAGAAGAACATTGCCAATTGAAGTAGCAGTAGAAAAGGTATGGAGAAGAAACAGTATATCTATGAGACAGAGTGGAGAGACTGTTACAGATGAGTCATTAATTAACCTAACTGTCTTCTTCTGAATAGAATCTAGATGCCTGAGAGAGGTTTTGGGGGCAATGTCCCAGATGTGGGAACAATATTCCATGGTAGGGCAGATTTGTGATTTGTACAGAGTGAACAATTGTTTGGAAGAAAAGTAATGCTGAGAGCAAAAGAGAAAACCCAGTTTTTTAGACACATAGGAAGCAATATTTGTAATTTGCTTGTGCCAAGAGAGATTAGAAGTCAGGGTAATCCCCAAAAGAGATTCAGAGTGTCACCAAATATAAGCATAGGAGCAGAAGAATCTTTTTTGCGAGATATTAGTACAGACTGAGTTTTAGAAGGATTGAATTCAACTAAGTTGACTTTGCCTCACTGGAGATCGGCATTTAAGGAATTGGTAGCAGATATTTGAGAAGTTGAAGCTGATTGAGCAGGGCAAGGTTTCTCAAACTGGAAAGTGAGATGCAATGTGCTATCATCAGCAAAACTATGGATAGGATTTCTGGTCAAAGGAAGAAGGTCATTAATATACAAGAGTAAAAGAGTGGGGAAAAGAACTGAACCTTCGGGGACACCAGCATTAGTGGAGAAGTTAGAAGACAGAGGGCCATCTACCATCAGCCTGAGTGAGCGATCAGAGAGAAAACTGGAAAACCAATTACAAAAAACAGTTGGCAAACCATAAGATGGAAGCTTGTTTAGAAGACCTTTATGCGAAACAAGATCGAAAGCCTTTGAGATGTCAAGAGCAACTGCTTGTGTTTCACCGAACTTTTCCATTGAATTAGTCCATAAATGGGTAACATAAGCTAGAATATCACCAGTGGATCGACACTGATGGAATCCATACTGGCGATCATTGATCAGATGGAAGGTTTCTAGGTAGTTTAAGAATGGGCGGTTATCTGACTTCTCTATTGCTTTAGAAAGAGTAGAAGTAATTGCAATGGGACAATAATTGGATGGAAGGGACTTGTCACCCTTTTTAGGAACTGGTTGGATATGACCAAATTTCCAAGAAAAAGGAAAAACACCTTTGGAATAAGAAAGTGAAAAAAGGCAGAAAAGGACAGGAGTAAGTTCAGGCACACAGGTTTTGAGAACAAGTGGAGAAATACCATCAGGACCTGGAGCTTTCTTAGCATCAAGGTTCATCAAAATCCTTCTGACATCCTTTTGGTGGAAGACAACACAGGAGGCATTGAATGGAGCTTGCTGGGAATGGTGGGAGGTGTTTTACCAAGATCATTAATACATGGGTTGGAAGAAAAATGGGATGCTAGCAGGTCAACTTTATCCTTGCTGAAGTGACAAAAGAACCATTTGGTTTTGACAGAGGTGGGAGCAGCAAAAGTTTTGCTATATGAAGTAATGTAGTATTTGGATATGGTGTACACATGGTAAGAATATACCCAGATCCTGACATAACATGGCCTCAACAATGCCATCCGCATACACACTACTTGACTCCCTCCAGTCACTATCTGGCAGAGTAGAGGTAGCAAGATTATACACTAGCTGATCCAGAAGAATCCTAGAGAGTTACCAATAGGTTGAGTCCGGTGTACTAACTAGCGGCCGGCCTGCAAACACCGTTTTAGAGCTGTACCCTTGAAATATAATGAAGTTTGGATCTCGACATGGAATTCATCATAACCTCAAAAGACATCAGTCATACTGCATGATGGAAGAGATGGGGAAAGGTTGACTGGAACTTAGCTCTGGAGACTAAACATGGGTTTCACCACTTCAAGCCTCCAATAAGCAAAGTGGTGGTATTGCACCGGTTGATGAGAGTCATCTACCACTTAGTATTGCCTGGTAAGACAGAGAGGCGGCATTCCTCCGTGTGGTGTGGGCACCACACCTTGACTCCTGCTTACGTTGGTTCACACTTGGGTGGACACCCACGGTGTGCTTGAGCATGTGGGTTATACCCAGGATTACTAACAGTCCCACCATTGTGAAGGTGCAACCAGAAAGCATTTGGCTGTCACAAACCACCCGGAAATTGCAGAAATTGGGACTACTTGATTTGAGTGTCACGCAAATATCAGTTCCATCAGCGTGTTAGACTCCCAGGTAGCAAGCACACCTTGTCTGGCATATCTGAGAGAATGTCTGTGATAACCTCAACTTGCACTTAATGACACACTGCTCCAATTTGGACAGCAGTCTTTCATGTGCAATGGTATCAAAATCTTATTTGAAATCCAAGTATATGATATCAAAATAATTTGTTCCCTCCAGTTCCCTTGTAACCATATCATAGTATCGAATCAAATTGTTTAGACAAGACTTCCCCCCTTAACAAAACCATGCTGTGTGTGAATTATTACTGCAGTCTTGTTTAGATGATCCTGCATTACTTCTTTAACTGATGACACCATTATTTTCCCTAGAACAGAAGTCCCAAGAAAGAACATTGGCCTGATGTAGCCAAGTGGTTAGGAGCAAGAGTGCAGTAGCATACACTCTTTGAATGGACCGGGCTTCAAGCCTATGACTGCAAAATACAATTAATGTTTGTACTGATAATTTATTGTAAACTCCTCTGATTTGGTGATTGTGCTGGAGTATAAACAAATTAAACTAACAGGTCTGCAATTACTCGTGTCACCCTTCAATCCCCATTTGTGAATTGGTGATACATTTTCATATCTCCAGTCTGCAGGAATCACCACTGAATCCAAGGATGTTCTCCTAATTATGGCTAAGGGCTTGCTTACTTCCTTAGCTGCCAACCTTAATATAATTGGATGGATCACATTCACTGCAGGTGCCTTTATAATGTTTAATTTCAAAAATTTGTTTTTTCCAAGAACCACTAGGTGGCAGTGATCAGGGTGTATTGATGTGAGATTTATTTAAAGATATAAATACCATCAATCAATAAATACCACCCAGTTGGTTCCACTGTATAGAATTTAACTGTTTTAAGTTCTATACAGTGGAACTAACTGATGATACTCACTTTTCTCTCAGTTATTACAAAATCATTTAGCTCACTTTTAGAGTTTGATAAACTGGCATCCACTTTCCTAAATAATACCTCATGTGTGAATGTAGATGCAAAATACTAATTCAGTTTGTCAGCAACCTGAGTAGGATCATCAATAGTTGAACCATTGTTATCAAGTTGACCAATATGATTCAATCTCTTCATCCTAGTGTTTACATAAGTAGAGAAGGTTTTGCTATTTTTCTTTGTATCCTTTGCCAAAGATTTCTTGTACTCTGTCTTTGCTTTCCTGACCTCCTTTGTGACTTGATTACAGACTGGCATATATCTACCACAGGCTTCTGTGTCGCCTGATAATTTATAGGCATCCATGCATTTTTCTTTTCTGCCACATATCTCAGTTCATTTGACATCCATTTAGGCCCTTACGTTGAAGCGTATTTCTTAGTTGGTGCAAAAAGTCTAGTTGCTTCTATGATTAATTCCTTGAATGCTTCCATTTAGAATTTGTTCATTTGAGCATCATCAATTGGTTCCACTGTATAGAACTTAAAAGTTTTAAGTTCTATACAGTGGAACCAATGGTGGTATTTATTGATTGATGGTATTTACATCTTTAAATAAATCCCACATCAATACACCTTGATCACTGCCACCTAGTGGTTCTTTTATCTGTAGATTCTTAATGCATGAATAATCACTGCTGATAATCAGATAAAGAGTATTACTCCCTCTTGTTGCTTCTCTAACATTATACTGTAGAAAACAGTCAAACAATAAGTTCACAAAAGTCTTTCTAGTCTGCAAGTGACAGTACTCTACTGAAACAAGATGTAGAAAAGTTGGGCAGATGGGCTGAGAGGTGGCAACTGAAGTTTAACATTGACAAATGCAAAGGACTGCATATGCATAGCAATAATCACAGAGTAATGTACTAACTGTGCGACACTATACTCAGCGTAGTGCAGAATGAAAAAGGCTTGGAGTCTTTGTAATTGTCCAATGAGATATAAAGTTTCTGAGCTGTGCAGACAGGCTGCCAGAGAAGCTCGTGTGGCGATACAGGAATGTTGCTAGCAGGGATAAGGAGGTGATTATTCCTTTGTATAAGACAATGGTCAGACTAAACCTTGAATACTGTATACAGGTCTGGAGGCCACATTTAGGAAGGATGTAGAGCTGCCAGAATGAGTACAGAGAAGGCAAATGCTGATGGGATACTCCTTGATTAGATTATGCACCTGAGGGTGGCACATACATTCAAATTGAGGAAAAGCAGTTGTAGATTAGATGTGTGGAAATTTTCCTTCTGCTAAAAGAAACTTGCATCTGTCATTATGGAATTTGATAGCTTACATAAATTCAAGGAAGACCTGAACAAATGCTGGGAGTAAATGGATGGGTGAGATGGGAAGTTTTTTTTTTTCTTTTTGTTGATGCTGTATAAGCTTTCTTTCTTGCATCATATGTCTCTACTAATGCTAATGTCCCACAAGTGCCAGTCAAATATGGAAAGTTAAAATCCCCCATTATATGTCATTGATTTTTTTGACCCACTATATATCTCTGTACAGCTGTTTGTTGCAGTCAGCAAAAAAAATTCATAAGTTAGATTTAAATTTTTGAAGTGTTTACAATTCTGTCCCAGAGATGATAAGAGGGAGTCTGTGACGAGAGCCTTGTCAACCAGTTTGCCCCTGGAAAGATTGTGCAAGGCTGATCAGGTAGAATTTTTTGCAACATGGTCTGTGCTTCTTAACAGGAAAGATTGCTTCTGCAGGGATGGGATACACTTAAATAGAAAGGGAGCAAGAATATTTGATGATGCTATCAAGGCAGTGTTAGGCGGGTTGGAAAACTGCTAGCTTTGGGGGGGTACACAGACTAATAGATTAACAATAGCTGCAATCAATATGATTCTATGTATCATATTGAGGTAAACTTCTCTTATTCTTTTACAAATATTGATAACAATGTAGAATGTATTGAGCATTATAGCTCTGGTTTATACTATAAACAAATTCATAATGTTTCTTGTATACTGTTTTTTTTATATTTCATTTGATATCTGAATAAATTCAAAATAAAAAAAAAAATAAATAAAAAAAGTATGTTATAAAATACATTCATTTAAAAATCTTACCAATGTCCTCAGCCAACATTCTTCGCAATGGACGTGCCAGCAACCAACAGATACCAACGGTTTTGTATATGGTTCCTAATTAAATTAAAAATCAATTAACATGTGCATTTTATTCAATAACTTCTCTAAAAAGCAGCAGAACTGCCAAATATTTTAGCAATTAAAACAATGATAAGGTAACACAATACAGTAGAGCCTCGCTTATGCATTCATACATATTTCTGCTTACATATTATGTCTCGAAATAATAAAAGTGCGCGCACATGCACACACACAATAGTTGAGTTGTTGTGATATTTTACTATATGTGGTAAACAGTTAAACCTTATTGCACATAATAATAGAGGACCTATATATTGTTGTTTTTCCTCTCAATTTTAATGGTTGACCCTTGGAAATGTCACTAAAACTGAGTGGTATATAAAAATATACTATATGTGTACATAAGCATTTTTGTGTGTGTTCTGCAAATTCAAAACACAGAAACATAC